>NC_135040.1:14245000-14562500 GCF_051020975.1 Osmia lignaria lignaria
TCAATGCACGATTTACGTGACTAATACGAGGTAAATTAAGAAAATACAAAGGCCAATTTATCTTCTTAATTGTTTCATTCACAGTGAAATAAGTATGTACTTCAAATGGGAGAAACGAGACATCCAAACCGACGAAAACAAAATGAACCAGCACAAACACTTCCCTCTGGAATTTCTTCTCATTCGACCTGATCATGGTATATTTGCTCCAAGTTCCACGCATCATTTCAATATAATTGCAGAATATAGTAATTTGCAGCCAGCCCTTTATCTCGCCGTTTTACAGTGAGTAGATGGTGAACATTTTTAAATGATAGAATTAAAACTTTGATGGAAACTTTTAGATTGTACGTAGAAGATATACCTGAAGCGGCTATTTGCGACAAGACACAGTCACGTGTTAAGCAGTGTACTAACAAACAACGCGATTGTTTAAATGTATGAGTAACTAAGTACCTAAGTAATTAATTTACTAATAATTCTATACATCAACAATATCATCAGTCTGTAGATGTTTGGGTCGCTGATTTGGAGGTATGGTTGCAATATACAACGGATGATCAAATTAAAAGGTGCATCTATTATAACATAATCAATATTTTATGTACATAATTCAATTTTTTTTTTTTTTTTTTTTTTTTTTTTTTAATCTAGTGATCAAGCCTTCGATGAAATAGTGGAACTGCTTGCTGGAAAAATATCGGACTATAACGATTTCATAAAAGATCAACAAGAGGAAACTGAAGGAGAAGACATGAGAACTGAAGGAGAAGAATATAAATCTACGAATTTACTGGTAAGGAACTTGTCCCTTTTTCAATTTTACTCCACTCATCAAATTAATTATATAGTTAATAGACGAGTTGTTTTCACATTACGACATTATGAATCTAAAACAATTCAAGCCACTTTTGTGGGAACGTAAAATAACCATGGGTATCATTAGACCTACAAGGTATGTAATTGTATGACATCTTAAAATTATTATAAATATTGAAAATATTATACATCCCAGAACTTTATACATTGGTATCGAGGAGACTTGTGTACTGACAGTCAAGAATCTCTCCGATCATTCGTTAAATTATTCATGGGGTGATGTGGGTGGTGAAGATGCAGAGAAAATGAAGATCTGTATTTGCCCTGAAAAAGGAGAACTATCGGGTAGAACCACAGAGAAAATGAAGATCACTCTTATGCCCCTGAAAGAGGTCAAGCATCTAAATGCTTCTTAATAATTTATCATGTATTGTGATGCATTTTTAATTACAGGAAACGTAATAAGATTTGTTTAAAGAGTATCAATTTTCAGGGGATCGTGCAGTCTTTACACATGCTCTGTTTCATTGGAAATTCACAAAAAATCATAATGCTGGGAATTGAATGTAACATTGAGCCACTTTATGTTACATTTTACTTCCCATTAAGTGACAAACAGCCTGTGGAATTGAAGAACAATTTTGTTCGAATAGAGTGGCGCGTGAATAGCCTTCAACTTGCTTTGGATTTAGCAGGAAAAAGTAAAAAAGGCATGGTAAGTGTAATTGCAATTTTTAGTTGAAGGTTCACTTTTGCAAACTTGCATTATACTACTATTAGATCATATTTTGCAACTTTGCAGAAATTGTTGGATAAATATAGAGCAAGAGAAGAGCAGGAATTAATGAACGCGAATTTGGATCAAGGAGATGTTCTCAAAGACGCTTCTGCAGGTCCTTCGATCAGCGAAGTGGCTGAAGAATCAGGAGAGCAATCTACCTTGAGTACCCGTACTTCAGAGATCATTCAAGTACTACATTAGTGGATTTAACAATGAATTTACCGTAATTTAGAAATTCATTCGATCCTAGTTGAGTAAGTTGGCAACAGGAAATGGGAAATATTCGCAGGAGAAGATCGTTTCCTGTGAAGATATCGTTCCTTTTTTCGAAATAACTCTGCCGTTCACTCAGCAACCAACTGTAATGGAATTTTTGAATCTACCTTTGAGGACGGGTACTTCTAAGTTGTACAAGACCATTGTAATATCAAAATGGAATGGAATATATTATAAATTTTCAGTGGAAAAGAAAACGTTCATCATAAAAAACGAGACATCCATTCCAACAAATTTTCGACTACGTTTAAAAAATTTCTATCCTGTTATGTGTTCCTGTGAAGGGATATCACTGGAGGATCGTATTAAGTCTATCTACAAGCGAGTTCATTGTCAAGAAAAGGACCTGATTGGTAGGACTTTATTTTATTTTATTTAAAATTAACATTCCCCAAAACATTTTATTCTACAGAGGAAATAATGTACCGAGTGAAACAACCAAACTCAGGGGTTGTGATTTATGTTGACCCTTTAAGTTCAAATATTGGACCTTTCGAGGCTGTACCGGTGGATATCTATGCTTTTGGTGATACTTGGGGTATTTATGTTGATAAATTGGAGATAAATATAACAGGGTTACCATTGTACACGTTAGATATATGTGTACAGATTGTTGGGTCACCCATATGGGTGTCTATTTCGGATAGAAATCAATCAAAAGTACCTGTCCTTAAGTATGTTAGAAAATCTATTTGTTGCTTCTATCTAATACATTAATGTGCTTGTGGTTTCAAGTGAATTAATTAATTGTAGATATGGAACAATAATTAAAGGTATACGTCTACAGGAAAGGAAAATAGTATTAAGGAATACTAGTGTGGTACCCATAGCTATTGATTGGCATTCATTTCTAATCACATCAGTCACAGAAAGCATGCCTTTTAACGTTACAGTTAATGTCTGTACTTTATTTACTGATAAGTTGGCATCAAAATTGAGGGCTAGCAAGTCAAAAAGTGCTAGTGAAACTGAACATGTGAAATTTTATTCATCAACAGAAAATCTAAATGAACGTAACTCTACTGGATCCAGTATCAGTTCTGATATAACAGCACATACTCATTCGTAAATGTTTATTCATAACATACAAGGAACAAAGTGTTTTTATTTGGTAATAATACATGATACTATTTTAAAAAAATGATTTAGAGGGTCCTCTTATATGGCCACGTCTTGGAAATCAGATGGTGAATCTTTACAAACTACTGAAATTTCAGTAGAATATACCAGTGAAGATACTTTAGAAGACAAAAAAACTGCAGATTCGGATATAAGTAGTCATAACACTACTGAAGATGTAGAAGACACTGAATTCAGAATTTCAATACTCCCTTATTATGGTCCTGTTGATACAATAGCTTGTACAGTAAGGAAACAAGAAACATGGATTGTAATAGAGTACTAAGAAAAATATTTGGAAGTATAAACAATCAGGAAATATTTTAATGTTCCTTAAGGTTGCTCCAAGAGAAATGTTTATTTTGCCCAATGATACTGCTTTCCTAAGAATCAGTATACAACCTGACAAATATAACAATAAAGTGAAAAAGATCTATGAAGAGAAATTCCTTTCTAAGATTCTGGGATTTCTAAGAATTGCTCCAAGCGATAAGTTTGTACATATATTCAATTAATATCATAAACCAGTAAAAGTTGAAATGTTTTATAAAGTGTTTTATCATGTTATAGGTATAGAGATAATTGTTATTTTAGACAAGATGGAATTTATTTTCCCCCTGTAGAAATTGATATTACAGCAGATATTATTCAGCCAAGAGTGACTTTTAGTATTCCTAAAGCAAACAGAATATTTAAGTGCTGTGCCCATGATGTAATGCAAAGCAAAACAAAAAAATTAGAGTACACAAATTCAATTATTTTCATTAAAAAGATATTCTATCAGAGAATAATCAATTAAATGCTTTTAAATTTAGATTGATTCAAACATTCTTCTTACATAATTGTGCACCTGAAACCATAGAAGTCATGTTGGAAACATCTGATCCATTTCATATCAAATCTGTTGCAATTTATGCAGAAACCGATCCATGCAAATTTACAGGGACTATATGTATAAGTAGCAAAGGATGTGCCCAAGTAATCTATCTTTCTCTTATTACAAGTAAAAACTCTAAACAACATTACTTTTACAGGTAAAAATAATGTGTATCGTGGATGCAGAATTAATTGAAACAATAATTCATACGCATAAATGTCAAGATTTGTATGATTCGGTAATTACGCTAACACAACCGCTGCAAATCATACACACCGATAAACGTTATCAGGTTTCAATTTTTATTATCTTTTAATTATATAAAACATGATTTTTTATTAAATTCAATTAATTTCAGAAGATAGAATTATTTTTGCAAGTCTGGTTACCAATATTAAAATTATCATCGTATGCATTGAACTTTGGTCTGGTTTACATAGGTGATACTAAAAAACTAATGATAGTTATTAAAAACTTATCAGGTATAGCTATATTTTTATAATTTATTAATAACCATATAAATTGCTTTTCATATTAACACAGTGATTTAATTGATCTTTAAACAGTATGCAGTCAGTACATTAAAGTCAATCAAAAGTTCAAGAACAATGATTTTATACTTGATCAAAAAGAAGGAATATTATCAAGCTATCTAAATGGTAAAAACAGCTCTTTGATGCTCACAGTTTCCTTCCAACCAAAGTAAATTAATTAAACACCTATCTGATTACTATCTACATCAATTATTACATTTATTTATTGTTTTGTGTACAGAAAACCTGGGCAATCAGCTGAAACATTAGAAATCATAACTGCTATCCCTTCTAACACAGAAGAATGTGAAATTTACGGAGAAGGAACATTAGATGAAAAATATCATGCTCCAGGTGTATGAACAAACAAAGCAATTATAAATCTACTAATATAGTTAATCATCAAAAATGTATGTCAAAGAATTAAATTAATATATAATACTACTTGGAAAACTTATGACAACTCTTCAACAGAATCTAACGTTCCTAAGTTACCAGTGCTAACTTAGTAAAATTAAATAACATACAGTATAAATTAAAAACAAATTAGCACCCCTATTCACCGCAGCTTTCCTCGATACCAACTGAAGTACTGTTAGTAATGGTTCTCAGATCAATATTTATTGTCAATATTTCGTCAATATTAAAAATATTTTTGATTTCATCAAATCGTCTTATAGATATTTTATATATTAATAATCAATCGATATGTCCCTTAAAACATTTAATAATCTAGATAATAGTGAAATATTGACAATATATATTGATCGTTTGAGAGTCCCTTTAGCACTGTTCCAATTGGTGTCGACACCTACCGAAGTAAACGCAAATGATTGAAGATCTTCCATGTCACGTGACTGGCGTAGCCAATCGGAGAATTTTGAGGGCCCTATACGTGGCATAAGGCATGAATCCTTTCCACGTCCGCCATTTTGACATACGGTACTTTTCGAGAGTGTTGGTTTTATGTTTTATCGTTTCTCGTGAAAATAATCTTTTTTACTGAAACGTAAGTAACGTAAGTGGCTTATACGGACAACGTGAAATTACGGGAAACTCTCAATAATCAGACAACGTTTATAAATAATGGAAGTTTGAGCGGGGAACCTTTGACGATTTGCTGGGGAGTAGGTCGAAGGTGACAGACAACCGGGTGTACGCAGTGGCTTCGCAAACCGCACAATATCTTCCGCCTTGCTCGCAATACTTGGGTATTGGCGTTTTAGGTAGCCGATCACGTTTTAAAAGTGCATAGATCACCAGCAAAACGCTCTAGAGTGATCCTTAACGGTATGCTAGTTCGATAATCATAGCGATGTATTAAAATGAGAATCAATAGCGGGCAGCGTGAGCATCTCATGCATGCTTCTACACATTTTTTTCGTTAGTTAAACTGAAATCCACGATTTAAGACGTTTGTTAGATTTTTCTTATTGTTTGTTTCATATATATGTGCAGGTTAGCTCTTTAGCCTTTGTGTCAGAGTATCAGTACTTTACGCATGTTTCTGTTCGTTGGCTCCGTCTACGTAATTTCAGTTTTTTCCGTTCACGAAACGTGTTCCTTTTGCTCACTCATATAAACCTCTTGAAAATTGTTATCTTCGATCGATTATTGTTTCTTTTGCCGTTTGTTCTGTCGAAATTATTACTTTTTTTTCCACTGTGGTATGATTTTAATTCTGATATATTATTGTTCGTAAACTGTATTGTACATTGTATTGTTGCATATGTCTGGCATAATTACATTTCACTGAACCGATTTTATATAAGAAATTTGTGATAATAAAGTTATGGTAAGGTTATAGTTTCATAACTATAAGCTTTGTGCTTTCTGTATTTTTGCAGATGATGCTCTTGCCCTTATAGTCATTTTTTAGTGTTTTTTTTTCTTACATAAGTCATGATACATATTTTTAATTATAATCTAGGTTAATTTTTGTAGAAATTGTAAAATAGTTTAAATAAATGAAACAAAGAACCATATTTACATCGTGTCACAAATAGCAGAAATATTGATGTGAATCACGTTGTAATTTTAGATACTATTAAAATGTATTTTAAATACATTATCTAAAATGAATTTTATAGTGTTCACAATTTATTTTAATGTAAATTATTATTTGTTTTAGGTATTTACATAATCAGCAGTAACCATGGGGAATATGTTTGCAACCTTATTCAAAGGCCTATTTGGCAAAAAAGAAATGAGGATTTTGATGGTGGGTCTTGATGCAGCTGGTAAAACCACAATTCTGTACAAATTAAAATTAGGGGAAATTGTCACTACAATTCCCACTATAGGTAAACATACAGTTTCTTTCTAATTGTAATTAAACAGGAATATATTGCAAATGCATAGTTCTTGTTTTAAAATTATTTCAATTTTGTTTTCTTTTTTGGAAAACACAGAGAAGGAGTATTGAGTATTCAGTGATGGATTTTACTGATTTTACATTATAAATTTTAGGTTTCAATGTAGAAACAGTTGAATACAAGAATATAAGTTTTACTGTATGGGATGTGGGTGGCCAAGACAAAATCAGACCTCTGTGGCGACATTACTTTCAAAATACACAAGTATGCAACTTACTGATTTCATTATTTTTCTTAATGTTATTAAAATTTTATAACTCTTTTCTTAACATTATTCTTCTTTTCCTTAATAATTATTGTCGTTTTTATTATAATTCTATTGTAATGTTAATTTATTTAGCATATAAAGGACATCCAAATACAGCTATTCCTATAAATTAAATTTACTTTCAGGGACTGATATTTGTCGTCGACAGTAATGACAGGGAACGTATTGGCGAGGCACGCGAAGAACTAATGAGGATGTTAGCAGAAGATGAACTTAGAGATGCTGTACTTCTTATATTTGCTAACAAACAAGTAAGTATATTTATGGATATATTAATACACAAAACATTCTTTGATTCATGAGATACAATACTAATTGTGCAAACAAAATACACTATATACATTGAATGAAAGGATGCCAGGAGAATTGTTAATAACTAAGCCAAAGAGAAATCAACTAACGCAACAATGAATGCATTTAAAAGTAGACACATCAGAATACTTTCAATTTTAGGATCTCCCAAATGCAATGAATGCAGCGGAGATTACCGATAAGTTGGGCCTGCACTCTTTACGCAATCGTAATTGGTACATTCAAGCAACGTGTGCCACAAGTGGAGACGGACTTTACGAGGGCCTCGATTGGCTCTCCAATCAGCTCAAAAGTGCCAATCGCTAATTGGAACGTTATCCTGTCAACATTCAGTTGCTATATTAACATCATAAAAAAATCAGCTACACACCTGTCCCCCCATGAATGAGTAATAATATAAAAAGAGGTAACACTAAGTGCAAACTGCGAGTTCTTTTGGATCTTCAGTGGAGGGTGGAGAGATTATCGAAAGTTGTCGTTGTGCCAGGAAGTTATTGGGGGGAGGGGAGTGGAGAAACGGCCGCAAACACATTCGAACGGCCACACAGGACTATTGCCTTGTGCAACTTATTATTATAATTATTATTATATTAGCATTATAGTTACACTTTTTACACAGAGATACCACAAGAAAGGTGGAAAACTTGGAAGTAATTGTATTAAAGTACCTAACTCTGAAACATACAATATATATTGATTAATTAATAATTTGAATATCTTTGAAAACAAAAAAAAAAAATTTAAGAACAAAAAAGTGAAGTACCCATGGTGTTATCAGTTTGAATGCGTTGGACATACTGATTATCATAATGTAGCTGCATATTGTACATTACATTATATAAATACGATGATAAAAATGTGATCAATAGATGAGAGAATGTTGCTCTGTCCACTACATTACAAATGTCGCATCGGCCCATCAGTTGACATGAACAAAAGAAAAGGCAGTGAGTGGTAACTGACGGTGCAATTGACTTACTGTTTCTAGTTGCAAAAGTTTGTTTCTATTTTTTTAAGTTTTCAGTGGTATACGTCGAGAAAAAAAAAAGTAAAAACAAAACTATACAAAATGGTTGTCTCACTGCTTGGCTATCGGCAGGTGCAACAACTACACCCTCCTTCACCTGTTCGCGAATGAAACTAACAGTCAGTCAACCATGTATATATCTCAGTGTAAAAGAGATATCATTTATTTATTGCACCTTGATAAGGTAAAATTAGAATATTGTCAACATTCCGAAATTATGCATCGATCGTGGCGGGAAATGCAGATAAAAAAAAAAAAGAACAAAAGATGGAAAAATAACGTGGAATAAAACAAAATATTAGGAAAGAACCTCTCGCAGTAAAGAGAGATAGGCCTCGCAATTTCTAAGCCAGCAATCCAAACTGGCATGGCAATCTGCCAGATAAAACCATTTTTGCAAGCCCTTAAATCTCCTAATGTTTTTCCTGTCCTTAAACGAAAAGAAAAAAAAAAATACATTGTTTTTACGAAATAATCTTTCCCTAATTGATCAAATCGCCTTTCCGTCATATGCGAAGATTCGTATAATTATATATGAATGTTTAAACAATTTGTGAAATATACTGTAATTGTGCTTTATGTAGTCTATGTGTTATTTGCCGTTTAAATAGTTTGTTTTTGTTCTGGCTGATTATAAATAGAAGATAGAAAGAATCCTACTTCGGGGTGCTTGCATATTGCGCAAGGAGCGACCAGGATAAAGGAGTTTCAGCGCTGATGCGAAATTAAAAAGTTATAAAAGAATTTTGTTTATATCAGAAGAATACAAATGCACCTCTATCCTTGTGGTGAGCTCAGCCTGCACGCATCCCTTGTTCAGACGATGGTACTTCAGTTACAAGCACGATTACCTTTTCTTTTTTACTGCTGAAGACTGTGCACCGCCTATACCACATGTTTCATTTAGTAACGTAAGTTTCATTTTCTTCTCTCTCTTTTTTTTTTTTTTTTTTTTAAACCGATTAATTACGGATAAATTACGGGTTATAGATTTTTATCCTTCGTATGAAAAAAAAGAACAGTATAAAATTTGTTTAGCAGTAGTATATTTGTGTGTGACAGGTTTTTTTTTCTAATAACGGTGTGTAAGTTTAACAATTAGAGGTAATATGATTTTTAATCAAGATTTTGTTTCCCTCCAAGTATGTCAGAACAAAAATAAAGAATATAATGTTTAAGGTGTACAATATAACATTTTATTACTAACGACGCTTTTATTAATCGATTCATTATTGACTAAGCCATTTTTTTCGTCAATTGAATCGTTTCTTTAAAGTTTCATAAATCTTTATCAAGGATTACATATGTGCTATTTTAAAAGGTTGTACTTTAGAACCGCTGCATTGTGTTAATTTTCTCTTTTTTCGCTTTATTTTGTAATTGTTAATTTGTTAAAAATTCTCATGGATTTTTCATGTTATTTTGCTTAATGATTAAAACAATTTATCAGCGTGACAACAATAAATGGGTTAAATGCTTACAAGTCGCATTCATGACATCGCTCCTATACGCATGACCTCAGTGTCGTGACATTTTCTTGCACGTAACCTTCGCAGTATGAGTAAGTACTCGATACTGTGCATTATCATTTAAATGTGTGAGTGAATCCCATCTTATTGTTTGTTTAAAAAAAAAAAGAAAAAATTTCTATTTGGCAAAAAAATGTATTAGAAATTCTAATTGGTCGAAGACAGAACAATAGAAAAAAGTTATGTTTAACTTGTTATCATTAAATAAATATAATTAAGTTATTAGTATTTGAGTAAGCCGATCAAATGAAAATATTTGAATTTAACCAGTTAATTCGAAAGTATATATCATTATAAGGAGTATTATGTAGCTATGTATACTATGGAGTATAAAAAATAAATTACGTGAGTCCTTTTAAAAATTTAAAAACTTGATGCGCTGTATGTAATACGAAACTATTAAGTGAATTTTCTTCCTTTTTCGTAAATGAAATAACGATGAATTACATTCATAATCTACGAAGTCAATCAAATAACTTATCAGAGGTTTAGATCTGAAATTCAAAGTGAAAGCTAATGGAAATTAGATTTCAATACAAGAATTTTTGCAATATAGTTCATACCGGATATCAACGAATCTGGTTTAATTGACAATTACAAAAAAGCGAAATTTTCAAATCATATTTAAAAAAAAAAACGTTAGTAAAAACTATAATATCGATATGGTAACGAATCGATGGGATTTTTATTTTTTAGAGATCTGCAATCACGAAAAAAAGATGGCGCTATCAATCAAACGAGGCCAGTCGTCATTTCGTATCTATTCAACGTACTTCCTATCCATCATGTTTATGGTTCTCTGGTGCTGCCATGTATACCGCTTGTGAAACGGCGCGAAACCGGTGCCTCTCGTATTTTTAGAATTATTAACAACCTGCAGAGTAACGATCGCGTATTGAATGTCAGACGAAGCTGTTTGTGATAGATATGCTTCGTAGACGGCGCCAGCCTTCTTCGTCGGCAATAACGAAACGTCCGGTACTCGTCATCGCGGTCTTTTAGATCGCGCGCGCCTTTTCACAATCACCCGTGCAAAATCTTTGATCGTCGAATAATAAATAGCCAGTGAAAAGTTCGTCGATTGCTGACATCAAGGTAAGAAAAAAATCCTTCACGAAATGGTAATTGTATGGTAACGTACTACGGTGTATAGACATTATCGTTCAATTTCGAGGTTATCGTGTACGCAATGACTCATGGGGACGGGATACGAATTTTTTGGTTGACATTTTTCTATGCGAATTAAAATGAACGTTAAACGGTAAAAGTAAACCACAGCAATTTTTTTCCGCTGTCTCGTTTACTAGCTTTGTATTATTATCATGACGAAATATTGTTCCGCAACCTGTCAGTTGAAACGTGTACAGGGGGGAGAACACCGTGTTCGACTTGACCGTTATTTACAGAGATTTGTGGAAATAAGATAAATAAAAGTAATATTAATATAATATTATTAAATAAAATAAATAAAAGTAATAATAATAGTACAAGTATTAAAATACTGTTGTTTTAGTTTTTAATTTGATTTTTCCGTTAACAAGTCCGATTCGATTGTGTCACCCTCATCCGGCGGAAATGTGCAGAGTCCGCCATTTTGTTGACGCGCCGTGTCGCGGGAAGAAGGTTCGCGAAACGTGCTCGTTGAATATAAAAATCTGTCGGCATGTGCAATCGTTGTTATTGATGGTAAATATATTATATTTAGATCGAGTTGATGTTTCGACGGCCTTCGCGCAAAAGTTTCGACGGGTGTAATGCTTTTTCTTCTTTTCGCAGACGGACGAGTCCACTTCGATGTGCCATGCTGTCTTCGCGTAATGACGTTGCCAAAAATGTGCTCTCGAAAACTGAAGCGGACACACGAGGCCTTCTATGCATCGTACGGTAAACTGTTTGAGTTTATACGACCGTCTGTGTTTTCCCTTCGACGGGGCACGGTTATCAATTTCCTTCGGACATTGGAAAAATATTATTCCAAGTCGAGGCCAGATTGCTGTTGTGCCACGAGGCGAAATTTCTCAGGGGGTAAATTCTTCGAGCGTCTCTCGAAGCCAAAGAATTTTCGATGGTCCTCTCAGCTTCTCGTCGAATAAACTTTTACCACGGAATAATATTTTAATAGCTACGCGTGTTATTAGAACGAATAATATTATTATTTTTTGAAAAATATCCTATTAGGAAGAGTCCATTTCACATACAGGGCTTCTCAACCATAACCTTGTTTTTCCTTAATATATTAATACCATTGTTACTATTTCAATGTAATACCATTTATCTTTATTTTAATCATAATCTATCGATCTCCCTAAGTCAATATATCTTTTTTTTTTTCAGGACAAAAGCCGTTACTTAACCGCAGCTCGAGACAATGGTCTCTCGACGTCAGGCTTTCGACACCGCGAGAACCGTCGATCGAAAAATCACGATCGTGTATAGGCTCGTCAAATCAGAAACACGAGATTTTATTTGCTTCATCATCGCACGCTCGTACCGTGGTTGAAACGGTACGAGTGTATACGCGTATAATACCGCGAGAATGGCGCCAACATTCCCATCTGTCGACGCGTGTGCGCTGTAAAATGTTGGATCGCGACGTGGCCGTTTGCCGATAACGGGTCGAGCCTGTTGTGTGGGTGGTGTGCTACATAAGAAGTATAAGGTAAATTAGCAGCGGATAGAGAGAGAATGTATGTATGTATCTAGAAACGAGGATCTCTGCGTTTAACATGGTAATATAGGTAAATCCTAGCCGCTGTACAAGAATGTCGTATAATTAAGCTATTAATTGACGCCTGATTGCTACTCATGCAAACTCGATTAATGGAAGCGGTCAGACAACGAGAAATATATATGTATATGCTTTTCATGCGGCGCAGAGTCGCCTTTGACATTTCGCCTTTCTCTATAATGAAAATAGAGCTTTTCTTCGTCTTATACCGTTAATTAGTATCCAAATGAGAAACAACCGTTATTTATCCACCTCGTAAGATCCGAGTATTCTTCTTGCAGAGGTGGAAATAGGTTTACGAGGCAGAGATCATTTTTCTTACATAAATCATGTTGCTCCACTTGAATTTAATAGTATGCATTTCCTCTGGACGAAATTGATTTCATTTCAGCGCTGTCGTCGCCACTTCGTGGGACATCCGGATCCCTGGACACCGGTAGATATACCACAGCATTGGAACGCGGTAGAAGAAACAAGTTAACTTTGACACTCCGACT
The DNA here is from genome assembly GCF_051020975.1 of Osmia lignaria lignaria. Lineage (NCBI taxonomy): Eukaryota > Metazoa > Arthropoda > Insecta > Hymenoptera > Megachilidae > Osmia > Osmia lignaria. Next base: position 14,258,142 of record NC_135040.1, read on the forward strand.
CCTTCTTCCCAAGGTATCTTCCTCTCCGTTAAACTGTCCTTAAACTTTAAAGATAGTCACGGCATGTTATTAAATCATTTATTCTGTTCATCCATCATAGTCTGCAACGGTAGTCGATCAGGAAGTCGCCGTTGCCGACAGTTTTCCACGGATTAGCCGGCGCTTCGTCGAACAACGGACAAATAGAATTTCAAGTACGCCCAAGCTAGTAGGAGGTGGTGAAAGCTCGAAGTTAAGCGGAAGCGTCGTGAAAGATGAAACGGTCGATAAAGCTTGGCTGAAGTTTCACGAGATACCTGTCGACGGCTCCTGAAATATCGGTATTCAATTTTGGCTGTGTACTTTACAACGAACTCGGCGGTCTTCCAAGATTCCTCCGGTTCGTTGCTCGAGAATTACGAGCCATCGATCTTGCTACGTGGCTCGTGAAGCCGTCGGAGATCTCCTTCGACCGGTCGCGATGCGCCCCGGCCCCGGCCCCGGCCCCGGCGTCGAGTGGTTTTCGTCGGGCGTAGCCGAGAGTGCCGGGCGACGTTCTTAATGTTCGCACCGTGAATAACGTTTCGATGCGTGCTGCCAGGGTATAAGTCACTCGGTGCGTGCATACGCGCGAAAATTTACATAAACACGTGCACACGGGCTAAAACGCGCCGAGCGAGAGGGAGGGCCCCGGTAATGGGCGAACGCGTGGGACGAATAATACCCCGTCCGCTTCGTACAGTCGAGGGCAATATAACGTTGATTATAGACACCGTTTCGTTTACGCTCGTAACCCGTCTCGTTATTAGCTATTTTCTTTCGAAACACTTGTAATAAATGTTCTATTTATAAATTAACGCGGAGAAGGGTGGTCACGGTACAACATACTGTCGGATCAGGCTTCTGTTGCGACATATATATATATTTTTTTTTATTTTCACGCAATGAAATTTATTACTTATTTCTATAAAGAGGAAGATCCGTGTTGGCAAGTTAGGACCGCCTGTATAAACATGTTCACGATAGGCTACCATAATTCAGGAATCACTCGTGTTGCAGCTGTTTTATTCGTGCTACGGGTTTGTTTACCGACCCACGCGAACGTCGTTTTATCGTTTACGCTGTCGAAAGATGTATCGATACGATTCCGGGAATGACAGGGTCCGAGATGAAAAGTTCAAAGCGTTCTGACGTTACTGTACGCTCGCGATAATCCGATCTGATGCGAAAAACGCGTGTGCGGCACTGCCAGCCGTCGCGTCGGTTAATAGATCCGCGTTAATGGAACGTATATTTGCGGATGCAGAAGGGCGAAATATTTCTGCACCAAACACGTAAGCATGGATCGGTGCTCAGGGTGTGTACTTAGAGCGATTATGCGCATATATTATGAACGCTTTATTTACATACGCGTATTTCATATTTATGTACCGGAGAAGTCGTCGAAAGTGGCACGCACCGACAGAATAAGTAACTGAATTATTAATATTATACATGAGAGACATCTGAAACTTTTAAATCGAGTAATAAGACCTTATTGTTAATTTATAACTATGATATTGCAGATTAGTATATGCATTACCTACGTTTCTATAATTTCTCTGATAAGGTACATTAATATGCGATCAGTGTCCCCTCGAGTGGTTCCGTTCTAATTTACCCCTGGTCGCGCACGATTTCAGTCGTTTTATCGGTTTCGTTGCCGTTGATAAATGAAGCTGCTTCGACGCGATAAAACGAAGAACGTTCGCGGATAGTACGATATTAAAATTAGCTGCAACGTACCGTGACTGATTAGAATATCTCGATAATCGAGTTTCAACGTTTCAGGAATCGGTGATAGAAATGCTATTTGATTTTTCGATTTTATAATTTCGTTTATTAAAAAGTTTCTCACGTTTCTCCCTCAGGAACGATATATCAGGAGGATACGTCTGGTTGTCGAAGAGCAGACCACTTGGAAGCCGCGGATGCTGGATGCCCAGCACGAGCCATGCGTCATGCGTTCACCGGGCAAAAGAAGGAAAGAAGGAAGAAAAGGCAACCGATTCCGTGGAACTAGTTTATCAGAAACAAAATTTTAACGAACGACGTTTTATCATCTTCCCGGCTGGATGATTTACGGCGCAAGGCAATACGTATGTCCGGGCGGCGGGGTAATGGCGGGCAAAGAAAATGAAACGAACAACAAACGTTGTCATAAATATCGCGTCTGCTTTCTAAAACCCGTCCCCCTTGAAACCAGCCGTACCAGTGAATCTCTCTAAATCGAACGACGCTTGACAAGTGGTCACCGTGAACCGATATACCCGGGGCTCGGTTTCGCGCGACCATTCAAACTCCGAGAAATTAAGATCGATTTCGCGTCTAACGAGCTCTCCTAGCTCGATCGCGACGATGAAAACAAGTATGGGAAGAGGACGGGGGATGGAAAGATGAGATCGAGCCGGTTGGTCGTTCAACCGAGCCAGTTACAAGGGACGGCGCCCGTGATCCGGTCAGTTTGGCGCGAATCTAAAGTCAAGTACACACTTGGATACAATGTAGCCGCATACATGCGATGCCCTCGTGTTCTCTTAAGGGTGCTTCATTTCAAGATACTCCTTGAAGTAACGTTGAAGCAAAAATACTAACGTAAGTATTAAGATACAACTAATTAGACTTGTATTCATTCCATCAACCAACTTTTCATTTTTTCACGGTATGTGTAATAGGTAAATGATTTAATGTGTGTACCGGGCTTAAGTCGCCCCTAGAGGTACAAGAGAGAGAGAGAGAGCAATGAAAAAAATCAAGAGGGACACAGCGAGGTGGGAACAGAAAGAAGAGAAAGAAAAAAAGAATGGACGAGACAGGAAAGAGGAAGATAGAGCGAGCAAGAGGGAAAACAAGGTAAGAGAGTGGAAAACGTAGGAAGAAGAACGGGAGGGACAAAGAGGGGAGGAAGCGAGTACGTTGCATACGTGGGATGGATAATACTTCCTTGGCGCGTGTAATGTACCCGTCCGCCGGCGCCGGCGCCTGCATATACTTCCCCTCTCTCTCTTTCTCCCCCCCGTCAGTGTGTTTCTCACTGAAGCGTATTTATAGTGTATTATTATTATAGTACGTTTACGCGACATGACACAGATTCTTAGCTACCGCCCTCCCTGGGAAACTCGCGTATATATGGTAATGTCTGGTGTGCGCCAAAATTTCGAGCGTGCCTCGAACGAGGGCTATGGGTTGTACACGGTCCGTACTTTCGGCACCGATGTTATTCTCGTACGAGACGTAAACAGAACATTGTTAGCGTTAATTCCCGACGAAAGGTTGCCATTGCGACATGAAATAATTGCACGTTGCGCTTAATGATTCTGTTGATCGAGAGTGGAACGCTCTCCCTTTTCATTGGCCTATTACGATCCTGGTAAGGGTAGGTTGAGTCCTCTTGAATCACCGCGGAATTGTAATCGAAATATAGAGGAAACGATTGTTACTGGTGAAGCATAAAAATTGGTCGGTTAGGAATCGGTAATCCTTACTGGAGGATTCAAGGCGCGTTCCCGCGATCGTACCAGCTCATTATTTAACGCGACGACGACAGAAACTGGTGTTTACCGGCAATAAGAAAAACACACGGTCAGGTCTGCGTTCATTTGAATTTTTCCTCTTTGGCGCCGTAATTAATTGACCTCGTTGCGGCTGGGGACTGCAGCAGCGCGCCGCGACTGTTTTTATTCCGCCGTTTATCGTAATGAATTTGTCTGGACGTCGTAAATAAAACAACGCTATCGAACACTGCGGATTTTTATACCATTCCAGCTCGGTATTCACCGCGCCTTCGTATCGTAACGCGTTCGAAAAACGTACCAACGACATTTCTCATCGTTTCTTGCGCCCGTTGCTTTTATTTCGCGGACACTTTAACCCTTATTCGATCAAGGCGAGCCCGACGTACCTCACGCGCCTAATTTTCATTCATTTAATCATGGAGGAAGGTGAACCACTGCGGCAATGATAATTTACATTTTCATTTTCTATTGTTTATTAATACTCTTGTATTACAAGTTACATAAATAGACTATCCGGATAAGGGTTAAAACTGCGATTGTTCAGAAGGTAGAATCGCGTGGATGGAAAAAAATAGCAGGTTCCCTAGCCGTGATCAAGGTCTGCGCGAGCATTCAGCAACAGCCGGGTTTACCTGAATGAACCAGTACGTTAGGGAAGGGGCAAGTATTTTCAAGAATCAGCGGGAGAAGCGGTGGGTAAGGTGAGAGGCTGAGGAGTGGTGTGCAGGGCAGGTGTCTCGCGGTCCGAGGCGCCGGAAGGTCGTAAACCGATTCGGACCACGAGGTTTCCTGTCCTCGCTGGTATACCGGCCCCGGCGTTATTTACACCTTGTAGCGCACTGTAAAATTCTGTACGACCCTGTTCCCTTCCAGCCCCCATCCGCTCTTCTGCATTCGACTTCATTTACAGTGGCTCCCAGACACGTTCTTCTTAACACTGCAATCAAATTTTCAAATTTCTTTCCAAAATTTACACAAATCATGAAAACGAAAGCTAATAATAAATAGTTTCATTTATCTCGCCTGCTTTTTTGTTTTTTTTTTTTTTTTTTTTCATTGAGGATGAAAAATACAAGATTCTAATACAAATACACAAATGTAGACCAAATGGCATGTCGGAGCAGATGTTTTTTAAACAATTCGTTTTACGATTCATGCACAGTATTTTGGTTCGTTATATTTTTTAAAGATCATTTTCGAAATTCAAGTTGCTCTTCTGGGAACCACTGTGCGTTACAAGAGGACAACCGGTCGACGATTTCGGCTGGTAGCTTGCACGATCAAACGTGCTTCCGCACTCGATGCCCGGATTATCCGTAGGCGTAGGGTGGCCAGGTGAAACTACCCAGCATAGTGGTAACTTTATTCATCGTTGTACCGTCCGGTTCAGTTTTTCGTAGAAGCCTGGCCATTGTCTCGGAGATTAATGGTGCCGCGGAAACCGTTCATCCTGCCTTTCGGCGGCAGAGGCCGAAAGATTTCGCTCCTTTTGTGCGACCAACCACGCTTCTCCTTCCTCCGGCTTGTGTTCCCTTCGTGAACGGCGCGAATAACATGGGGTGGCCCATTCAACGCTCTTCCTCTCGACACGAAATTAAGTTTCTCGGGGTGAATTCCGTTTGATCTACCTGCTCTTTTCATCGGGATACGCGTGTTGTTTCCCCTACGACTTCTTAATTGGACAGACAGAAATTAATCGGATGCCTTTCGGTGTCTCTTTTGTATTCATCGCGTTCACGATTCAAGCGATTTCACCGTGTTTCACGCTGTCTAGACGGACAGCGAATAAAAAGATTTCTGTACCATTTTCAAATGAGAGGAAAAAAACATACTGTCTGACCAGTCTTTTAATAGTTTTAGTAATTTTACAAATTTTTCATTTTATTACAGAACTTGGTTTTTTGTTGATCACCTACCCGATGATTCCTGACTCTATCCTACGAGGGTTCTTTCGGGTAGCAGCCTCTGCAGCGATGTAACCAGATTTTTGTCTACGATCGGTGAGTCGCATGTTTTTTTTTTTCTTTTCTTTTTAATCATATCATAGAACGAATTACTAGTTGTACAGTATCGAGCATAGTAGATTTTCGTGCGAAAAATGGCGATACCCCCTCCCCTATAGGTTCCCCTTCCCACCTCGTCAGTGGTCGCGGGGAGACTGACGATGTATGAGTGGAGGGTCCCCTTTATATAGGTCTGTGGTGGACCACCACTTGCATACGAACGCTTGCGCGGGAATATTTGAATTGCTATTTATGATATTATTCATACTGCTTACTTCTATACTAAATTTCAGGAATTTAATAACTGAAAATGATATATATTATTTAATTTCGGAGACTTTTAATAGATAAAATGTTAAAATAGTTTGAGCGAGGTATTCTTTAAGTAGTACAACTGTATCCTTAGTCTGGCTGGTTCGTTTCATTCGATCTTATTATTCAGTACCATTGGGAAAAGGTGTAAATTATCGAAGGTGAAGCATAGAAAACGTGTATTTCGTTGCAAAATAACGTTTCCAAGTGAATTTAGAGAGAAGAAATTTGCTGGTTTCGTAACGTTAGCTAATTCTCGTATAAGCGATTTTTATTCACGACGAACGGCACATTACCACACGAGCGTGTGAAATACACTGAATATAAATGGCATTTAATACGTCTCAGTCGACGTCGAATAAAATCTTGACGAACTTAGTAAGCCGCTCTCTCGCCCACCCGTGTCTCTTCAGTGAAAGTGAAAAAAAGTATCGATGCAAGATTTATTTTACCTGTTGCAGTCGAACCGTCGAAAAAAACTGCGCTAAACGTTCACCGATGAGCTCACCTCACTTTCTTACATTAATATTCAACAGCGATTCTCGAATGCACCAAACAAGCTCGATGAGATGGAAGTCGATTTAATATCCTTCAAAAATTATTACATTATTTTTCAACATTTTATTTTTCCTCGTGGAAGAGATATTTTTTTTTTTTATTAGTAATTTTTTTCAACGTTAATTATAAAACCTGTTAGGCAGAGTTCTATAAATAATCTTCGAAGTGTTCATCATCGTTCCTTAGAAATACGACGATACGTTAGGGTTGTCCGAATTCGTTTTGAGAATATTCGAGAAACAAGAAAGAAGAATAAAAAGAATGGTTGTCACAACCACGAAGATCAATGTACGTAAGTCCCGCGCGAACGATGGAACGGGTGGACAATAATCAAGGGAGGGTAAGGGAGGAAGAAGCTAATATGCAGGCCAATAAGAAAACGAAGCATGATAGATGGTAGAGAGAGAGAGAAGAAATGGAATAATGCTCGAGCAGAGGAGGTTGGGTGGTTAAAGGAGAGGGATATATTTGGCGTGCGCCGACAATACCGAACACCCTGCATTCCTACGTTGGACCGACAATGAGCATTGTGCGATCGTCTGAGAGCGTTCTAGGTGAGCTTGACGTTGGGCTTGACTTTATTTCTCTGTTCTCTCTCTCCCTCTCTCCCTGTTGGTCGCATAGAGAAAAGGATATCATTGTTAAAAGGGACCAAGCGAAGGTTCTACGAAGCGTTACATCCGTTCATCGAACGTTGAATAGAAATACTCCTCCACCTTCCTCCTTCTCTTCTTCTCGGTTCCTTTCTCTTTTTTGTGCTCCCTCTTATGGTGGTGGCACCCTAAGTCGCCAAGAATCTATTAGATTTGTCATAGCCGTGCTCGGTGAATAGTCGTCGGTCAGATGATCCCTTAACACCCTTTTTCTTCTTGTCTCTCCTCCTCCTCCCACTCCTCGTTGACCTCCTTTTTTCTTCTTCTTCTTCTTCTTCGTTGTCCGTCAGCCGTACCTGCGAAAACGCAAAACGCCGCGTCAGAATTCGATCGTAAAGCCGCACGCCACAAAAGGAGGAGGGGTCCGATAATTCCTCGAAGTAATTGAGTTTCTTCTTGTTTCATTGTGCGTGTGGTCTCGCGCGAATGATCCTCTTCTCGCGCCACAATTGGACGCACAACCGTGATAGAGAATTGAAATAAATCATTTTTTTTCTTCTTCTTCTTCTTCTTCTTCTTTTCTTTTCTTCTTCCTTTGGTGGTCTTTGTGTCGTTGCGTTGGAATCGGCGCGGCGCCACCCCTCTTTACGATTCCTATCTACGGTTTCCATCGGAATCTGAACAATTTTTATTCGACCCCGAACGCCTCGATTTCGCAAGCAGAGTCCAGTTTTGCGAGGCGTACGCGATATCTCCGCTTCTCTTTTGCCGATGATTCTATCGCTGCGGATAGAATGTAAATTTGGTCCGCGGATATCGAGACGACCTTAGGTTCTTCGAGCAACACGGGGAGACGAGAATAGTCTGGATCGTTCCGTAGGGAATATCGCACGTGGAGCCGATGCAGATCGTTCGCAGATATAAGGGTTCGCTAATGTAAATCCTTGTTACGTCGATTACACCTTTACGGCTCTATTTTGGGAATCGGTAAACGGGGTCGAAGTCGACGAACGGATGCGTGCCCATTAAACTCGGACCTACCGAAAAGCATTAAGATTATAATGGGAAGTTGCGAAATTAATTCGCATACGGATGACGCAATCGGCAGGTAGTCTTGTTGACAATGACACGGTTCTCAGTGAATCATCTTCCATAATTATTTGCAAAATACGGAATTCTCCTCGCGTCTTTTTTCTTTCTTTCTTTCTTTCTTTCACGGTGGTCGTACGAGATATTATATAATTTGTTTTGCTAAAACTTCTTTCGTCGAGAGCCACCTTCCATAGTGGATTGTTCGAAATAGCTAGAGAGATCATCTGTGATTATTTATTCCTTCCTTCCGAACGACTGCCATTACTTTTCTCGTCTGTACCTGCTCCTTGGAAATGAAATTTTTCAAATAAACAAATTTGAAAGGATCGAATAGATATCGCAAGTCATGCGCGTGCGCGTCGGCGCGGTTGCGTCGACCAATCGGAATCGAGAGAGGGCTGCGCAAAGGATCAGCTCGAATCTAGTGCGCATCGGTGGCGCGCACGAAACGTGTCAGAGACGCGTAAACGTCGCAGGGGGAAGAATCACGCGCGGTTTATCGCCGGATTAGATGTTTTATTGCCGGTTCTCGGTTCCCTCTCGACGATCCTCGCTCGCGTCCCGCAGGAAAGCAATAAAAAAAAAAAAAAAAAAAGATAAAGGAAAACGTCGTCTATGCTGGGAGGCTGCGGCGCGGCGGGCCGCGAACAAAATCTGCCGTAAAATTCGTTTCAAGGCGGAAGATATTTTTCTTGGAAATGAATTCAGCGAGCGTCGTCCACGACGAATGTGCATCCGGCTTAATGCCTGGTGCAGAACGAAGAATGCCGCAGGTATCTCACGTGGAATCTGCGAAAGCGCCGTCCCCTCTCGCCTTCGAACGCGCAGACGACGCAGCCTCGGCCTCTCTTCGCCATTTTTCTTTTCTCACCTTAAGGCCTCGCACGCACACGCTTCTCTCCTCGCCAACCCATCCGAACACCCTCTTCCTCTCAACTTCACTCGTTCGATCCTTCTCTCGGTCGCTTCTCTTTTCTAGTCGACCGTGCACGGGCAAAAAGTATAACAACGCGACGACGAGAACGACGAGAACGACGAGAACGACGGCGGCGTTGAGACGATCGCGCGCCACGACGTCGACAGACTGTCCTGCGAATTTTTACAAGCCGCTTAGCAATTAGTCACCCCGTCTTAGGGACGATTTCGTAACGGGTTTGCCGCTGCCAGTCCCGACTGGGCATAAGCTAGGATACCATTCGAGTTCCATTCTTTCTTTTATCCCGGCGATTTCTCGAATCCGTTTGAATTCTTTATTTCCTGGATTGGGATTCAAGGATCAGGCTCTATGTTTAAACGCTGCTTCATCGATCTACAAATATCGATTATGTGTAACTGGGAAGGTTTTTTCTTATGCGACGGGCATACAATGAATTTGCATCGTATAAAACGCATTTAACCGTGTACGTCATTTCGACGCGCGTTGAGAATTCCCAACGAGCAGGGAATTGAAAACCGCCAAGATCGCGGCTCCCATTCATGGTGCATAGCTTAGCTCATTGATGTATTCTCCCGTGGATGCTTACCGTTCCGTTTCGTGTCTTCCGCTTTCGTTTCCACCGGGTTCCAAAATATTCATCAATATGTATCAGGAGCGAATGTAAAGGGTTGTAGAGTTCGTTTACTTGATTGGGACCAGGGTGGAATTTAGAATTAGGAGCAGGTTAAAGGCAGGTGATTTTGATAGAAATACCTTGCGGGGAAAGAAATATTTGAAATAATGCGAGTGTGGGTGAAACGAGGAAAGGCGAAAGAAGTTAAGGTTGGATGGTTGGCAGTGTGTGATCGCGGTGTATTCGCGGTGCACAGTGCGCGGTATGGTGGTGGTGCCGGGAGCCGGTGCGATGGTGGTGGGAATCGCGATAGTGGTGGTGATGGTAAATGGGTGGGGGTAGCACCCACACGCGCGGCGCGCTCTCGCACACCTCTTGGACAGTACAGTCATTCGCGACACCCACCGCGATCGAGGTATCACACACCGGACGACACGGCTTCTCTCGATTAATCCCTGTTCTATCTTCGTTTCTTTCGCTTGTTCTCGTTCGTTGTTGCGTTGTTATTCTTGTATATGCATCTCGACACGGCCACGTAACGACACCGTTCTCGCGTCGAGGCTAGAACGCGCGCGAACGGGTATATCCTATTCGGCGGTGCATACGTGTAGGGATAAAAGTAAGCGTGCGCGTGTGTACGCGGCAATGCGCACTTGCACGATACACACACGTTGGTACATGGTGCACGTAAACGCGTATACGCACGAGGCGCACACGTATACGCGAGCACAAGTCCCGCTGCGGCAGCGTGGTCGGCTATCCCCATAAAAGCGACGCACTCGACCGGCCTGCGGACAGTTGTCATCGTTGGCTACATCGGCGCAACGTGTTTCTTCTTTGTGCTAGAGAGTAGTTTTTCGATAGAATTACCGAAACCCCTCCGGCGAATCGTAAAACCGCGCGCATGGAGAAACATGAAATGTCGTAGATCGGCGGGAATCGAGTGAAGAGGCACCGAAAACCGTGTCACGTCTCCCGTAATCGAACGATTGATTTCGAGAACGAATAAGAAAGCCGTCGACGATAAGATCGAATTCTTTTTTTAAATTTTTGTTTTCCTTCGCCGGTAGATAACGCGAGGCGCGATTATCTCGAGATAATCGCGGCCGAAATCGGCCTGCAGCCAGTTCGGCTTACGTTTTCGCGCGGATTCGATAGGAAAATTTCCCATTCGAGAATCCGAGAACACACGTGGTTGAAAACTGTTATAAGAGAGAAGAGAAGAACGAGGAGAAGGCCGGTAATACCGAGTTACAAGCGCCAGACAGAGCGACGCTTCCGCGGGCAAAGCCGTGTGTCGTGTCGTGTCGTGTCGTGTCGTGTGTCGTGTGTCGTGTGTCGTGTCGTTCTGCCTCCTCTCCTCTATCTTGTGCCTGTGTTGTTGGCTACATACGCGATACAGCAAGAACGTAGATCGGAGCAGCGTGCACAACACTTATGTTACCGGCAGAGGCGCGCTTACGCGTACGAAAGCGAAAAAGCAATTGGTGGTGGCGCAAGCGCCAAAGCAAAAGCTTTTTCGAGCGAGCCAGCCGGAGAGGACGGAGACGGTGCCGCCGATGATCAAATACATCAGATTCAGTGGCGGCACGGACGTAGAGAGCAAGCCGAGTAACAGCTTCCCACCAGTCAGCAGTCACTCACGATCGGCTAGTCAGTCACGGCAGTCACGCGGCGACCGTGTCAGACGCGCACACTGCTCTGTCTCTTGGTTCGCCTTCAAAGAGGCCGGTGAGAAGAGTTAGCGAGACCGAAGTAAAACGGTGAGAAAGGATTTTTAGTGCCAACCAACGCTAATTGTAAATCACGATCGAAGTCTTAGGTGTGGACGTATATGTACGTATACCGAGAGCGGCGGGGAATATCGCCACGCAGGCGCGCGATGCAACGTTCGAGCAAGCGTCGAGATTTCGCCTTCGATGATCATCTGATACGAACCGGCAACGTGAAAACTTATTACCTCGGTAGAATTGCATCTCTGTAGATTGCTTCTATCGTTCGTTCGTTCGTTCGTTCGTTCGTTTAGAATCATTTCAGAGTAAAATTGTCGCGGTAAACGCATCGTTCGACCCCGCGATAGGTGCCGTGTCAGATGCGTGCCGGCATTGCACCGCGAGAAAGAGACGGACACGTACGAATCGTAGGTAAAGAGAGCGAGGCGGAAAGGTGCGCGAAAGACAGCGGTTGAAACGGAGTAGGAGAGAAGAAGAGAGAAAGAGAAGTGCCAACCACGCCAGCAGCACTCCGTTTCGTGTCCCTCTCGTCTCTCTCGAAACTCGTCGCTCGTTGTGTACCGCCTTATAAAACGCGCGCGCAGTAACACGGAACGCGCGACCACGAGAACGTGGAAAGAAGAAGACGAAGAAGAAGAAGAAGAGCGAGGAACGCTGCACACTCGGTAAAACAGAGAAAGAGGAGACAAGATAGCGAAAAAAAAATTACGAAAAGAAGAGGAGAGGAAAGAATAAGCTATAAGAGATAAAATAGAGGGATCGCGGGAGCCGGAGCGAGGGAAAGAGAAAGAAAAGAATAACGAAGCTGCGTGTGTACCTTAGCCTATTAAGCCGTCGGATGCGCTCGTTTAACGTGTCTCGAACACGGTGCACGGATACACACCTCTCGCGTTATCTGCAGTAAATATTGCGGCTAGCACGGGCTCACCCGCCCCCGGCCCGGTTGATTGTTTCTAATCATTATCGTACACGTTCGCACGACCTGTCTACGTATCATCCATCGTGGCCGTCGTCGCCTTTTGCCGCCGTCGTTGTCATCGGCTTTTCGTGTGCTCGTTGCCGTTTTACACCCCTCGTCCCCCTCCACCCTCGAACCCTGTCGCGTTTACACGGTTCGGAGTCCTCGAATATATAAGGTGGTGCGAGACGCGTACTGTGGCATAGAGACAGAGAGAGAGAGAGAGAGTGCAGAAAAGAGTTTTGTGCAGTGAACGGTCGTTAATAGACCAGTACCGCGGCTGCGAACGGCCGCGAGAGAGACAGACAGGCAGGCGCATTCGACGAGAGGAACGAGACACTCGGGGGGGAAAGAGATAGAAATAGAAAAATAAGAGATAGAAGTTAAGGTGGAAAAGAGAGGAAGGAAAAGTCGGTATATACATACGTGCGCGAGTGCCAGAGACGAGACGAGACAGTGAATAGAAGACACGTGAGAGCGAGGGAGAAGATAACGCGAGAGACAGACAGACAGGAAAACAAGCGAGATGCATTTCCACGGTGGTCTCTTGTCGATCTTGCTTATCGTCGTTTCTTGCCCTTTGACTCTACGCGCACGTAGGGTCGCGCCCTTGATCGAAGACGACTGGACGAGAAGACCTCATCGCGCCGCCGGTAAGTCGCCATTCTTCGTTAAACGCGCATTTTTATCATTTTCCACGCGCGGCCACGTTTTTTTCTTTTCCCATCTCGCGTCGTTAGGTGCCGGCTATCCTGACTTACTGACTGACTGACTTCAACGATCGACGTGTGACTTGCTTTGACGTAGATCACCACCAACGTCGGGGCTACCGGTCTCTACCGGCCGCGCGTGCTTTGCTTCGTTGATTTCGTCAGAATACGAGCAGTTTCTTTTCCTTTAAAGGTTAGAGAACGTTCGAAAATACCGGGCTTCTCGCCGTGAGACGAGAGCCGCATTTACGTAACGAGCAGGCCGCGTGAAAAAGGCGGGAATCGTACCGCTCGATTGTCTCCTTTGAATCTTCCTACTATTCGAGTTAGGGTTCGTTAGAATAACGAACCTACTGGTGGATGACACAGGAAGTACAATACCGGTTCTTAAACACCTCGTACTGACCCAGATGTTTAAACGAGTTAATGGATTCGCATTGTAATCGCGCTGAGCGATACAACCGTACAAGTTTCAAACATCGCTTGTTTTTATTCGCCAGCCCGTAATCTCGTTTCCCTACGGCGCATATTCATACATCGTTATTGCGTTCACTTAACATTCAAGTATTATAATGTTCCAGCTAAATATATTGAATTAGTCGTAATTTGCCAGCTTGCGAAACGCTCTCGTAGAACGCTCAACAATTTAAGCAAAAATGTTTCGAGAGAGGAAATGCGGTTGTATGGCCAGGGATTAATTACAGTTGCTTCTAGATTACGTAGCGTAATACTTACCTTTAATAACGATCGAGTTACCAGACGAATGAGATATCGAATTCAGAAATCTAGTAATCAATTTAACGAAGGAGCACCAATTGAAAAGATGAAAGAAAAATACAAAAAAAGTTTTTAAATCTATGGGAGAGGGAGAAATAAATCATGCCAGTTTCAAGGAATTAACCGACCAATCGAGCGGTTAATTAAATTTATGAATAGTAAGGAACAGGTTCTGTCGTTCGATGGAAAAAGGGGGGTCTCTCGATCGCGGCACGCGTTACGCGTTCGCGGCAAAAATCGACCGCGCGCATGCGCCGAATTAATGCAGCTGCGCAGTGCATATGCGCAGTGCGCCGAATCTTAATCCGTATCACTCGGCGCGGCGCGTCTCCGTTTCCACGCGTGTCGTTTCGTTTCGCGCCCATCGAATAATTGATCGAGAATAGGTAACGTACGATTGAAAAATAACGCGTTCATTCACTAGAGGGTAATTAAAAAGCTTGATGCGAGCAGAGGTCAGTGAAACGACTACTCGCGTCAGCATGGATACAAACCGTACAAGGCATAAATCATACGTTCGTTAACGCGCGTAAATATGTAAACACGGAGAGTCGTTGCACAGATACGATACGATTATATCCGTCTCGTTGACATTTTTCCGACGACTGGCTGGCTGCGTAATTTTCTTCCCGTCGGGCCGCAGAAAACCGTCGTCGCATCGTTCCGATTGCACGTATATCTGAACACCCGATAACCCGTTTAACTGCACCCACATACCGAGCGGTTTACGTTCGAGTTGAACAACTCCTGAACTATACGTTGACCCGAAACTCCGCGCGCTAAACCGACGGATCTAACCATCCGCACCGCATCCAACATCGGAGCAACGGTTCTTCGATAATTATCGATAATTGATAAATTGAGATTTTTATTTCCCCTCGGTGAGCAAACACGCGTAATTGCGCTTTGTACGAGGGAATTTCTATGATTGATTTGAAATAAGAAAAATCGGAGGGTCAATAGGGGTCTAATTTCCTCGATACTTGCGTCAGTGCATAGTAAACAAGTAACTATCTTGTAAATATTTATTAATTGCATCGAGTCTGCAAATTGATATTTGTCTCTAAACGATCATAGTCGTAGGATCTTGAGCATAATTTTTAAAATAAGTTCTCTTAGAAAAAAAAAAAAAAAAAAAGATTTCCAACGACGCGTGTATTGTTTGCATCACGATAACCATTGAGAAAGCGAGCCGTTGCATCGATACGATATTTTTCATTTACAATTAGTTGGAGAATCTGCGAGACAAAGTATTTACGCTCCAATACCACGATAAGAGCCAAAGCGATTACGTTGAAAACAATATTAGACCCTGATGGAATACTCGGCGAGGAATTTGTCGCGTTCCGAAACCACCATTGAAAAGCAATATGCTCGGTTGCGGAATTCTGTTTGTTACGTGATGTTTGTCACATAATTGCGCAATGTTTTTGTAGTTTCGATTGTGGAAGCATATCTCGAGCCTTCGAGAGTACGTAGAACAAGGCCGACTTAACGAGACGTGGCGTTAATTCCTAATAAACCGATGAGCAACCTCTCGAAGCTCCACATTTTCATTTCCAGTACGTTTCATTCGATCAACCGCAAACTAGGGAAGCCTACTTTGCTCTGTTACTCTGGCTAGATTTTCGAAGCCTTTGAAAATTCTTTATTCGTATAAATATTTTTCAACGAAGAAGATACCCGCGTTACGATTGTAGACGCGAGGCAGGAGAGAAAACGCGGTATCCGGTCGCGTTAGTCGAAAGGCTCGTCGCAAAGAGAGATCTAAAATGGTTCGTTCTTCTTCTTTATAAGGATCCAACAGTGTCCAGTATCGTCCGCAGCCTCTGTTTGTACATTCTTTCTCTTTCTTTCGATTTCTTGCCCTGCTTACTCTCGTTTCGTACCTGTTCCACGGCAACTGCCTTATCTAGCCTTTGCTCCGTTCCCTCCATAGAATCCGCCACCTCGAAAATCCTGTTCGACGTTCGTACCAGACGCGAAATCGTCGCGGACAATTTGATATGACATTGCATATGACATCGAGTGTCTAGATACCGTTTTATCATCGGTGACATCGCATTGCAGCACTTTATTCGGTTATCGCGTAACAATAAAAAATAAAAAAGGAGCAACGATATCGCGGAATGAAGCAAATTAACCGAACGATCGTTACCAATAACGTTCGCGCGACCTGTTTGCTTTACGCAGTGGCGAATATTTTATTTAGAAATTTTAATTACCCTTTGCCGATTTTTGTTTCTCGGTAACGGTCACGAACAAGGAAAAACCCGTGTAAATGGTTCCCTAGGTCGAATAAAGGAATGCCTTTAAGGCATAGTTCTCTTAGAAGCATGTGGAGGTAATTAAGCTAACAGTACAAGTTAATCACAACTGTACGCGCGTTCAGGGAAAATCCAAGAGATCCTACTCTGTTGTCCCTGTTTGGCAAATTGGTTGTTTAGGAATAGGAGGAAATAAAACTGGATTAGCCGTGAACGCTGTTATTGGTAATACCGTGGAAGAATACAAGGGGAAATCCCTGGAGGAACATGGGTCGACTGGTACAAGCAAACACCTGGTACCTGCTTGACCTACCTTGATTGATTTTTCGTGACCGTGGAACTTAAATACACGGCTACCTGTCGACCCCGATAACTTCCGTACGGATTACCAGTCGTTTGCCGATCGTAGACACGCGTACACCTGGACACGATCCCGAGGGCTTTCGAAAATTTCTTCCTTTTCCCTACTTATCCCTAAGTCTTCGATTGTTATTGGGGATAATTGTTTGTACCGTTGAATGGGATTAAGAAACAATACGGGAAACATTTGTCGACCACCAGCTGTGCGGCTCGGACGTTGAAACGAAACAACACCTGGTGAATTATATAGATGGTGTTAACAGAAATATAATCAAATAATTAATTAAGAATTTTTATTAATTTGTTACAATATTGTATACATCTCTTTGTACAAAAATTCAGATAGAATGTAGTCGATGAGCCCTCGTACTCTCATGTAAGATATTAAGTCGTAACCAGCAATGTTCCGTGTCGAATGTCCGTCGGAAGAGTGCACCCACCTCCCTATTGAAGTTGGAACGTGTCATCTTCGCGTTGTCTCGTCTTCTTCTTCCTCTTATTTCTTGCCAGTCGTTGCTCCTCCGCTTTCTTTTTCTCCCTAGGGCACCTGCTTAACGTAGCACGGCCGGCGCTAATCTCAATTAGTCTTTATTGCCGGCTCGGCGACCCTGCGCGACTACGGAGTTTCATGCCGCGTCGCGGTTTAATGCACTTCACGCGACCTCACACGATTATTCCCCAGGTATGCGAAGATTAACTCTGGAAAGACGATGATTTCGATTATTTATAAACTCGCAGCGTCGTTTATTTTGTAATTTTCGTTGAAAAATTTTATCGTCACGGAGCTAGTCTCTGCCCTTTCGTTCGTTTCGACGGCACGGTCGAGGCATCCGCGCGATTTACCTACTTAAAACGCGCATCGGATCGCTAAACTTCTTTAATGGACAACGGCCGCGTTGTCTTGCTGGCTGCGGCCAATTAGCCGCGAATCATGTAGCAAGAATCGCGGTGAGTCCGCGGTGGGAATGAGAGGGTGCGAGAGCGTGCTCGGACAGAGATCGTGCCGCACGTGAATAAGATCCATTTACGCAAGACCTTTCAGGAACTTTTAAGCACACGCTACCAGCTACTTTCCTTCGTCCGACGATCTTGAAAAATCCTTGCCTTGTCGCGTCATTGCCACATCGTTGATCCTTAGTCTTTGGAGAATCATAGGGCATTTGAAAATTTTTAAATTGAATAAATTGAACGATTCAGATTTTCTTTGTTTAATTGGCTCTCCCGGAAGTTGCGAAAGGTAGGACCTCGAGTTAACGAGCAACGAGAAAGACGGATTTCAAGGTGACCTTCGTTTCTTTCTCTTTTACGGAATGTCGGTTCTTTTTTTTTTTTTTTTTTTTTTTATATCCGAGTGCAATAACAGTTGTCGAGACGAGGAGCTTGACAAGGTATAATAGAAGTGTTCAAGGCTGTACAGAAGCTCGTAAATCGATTTGTAAAATGAACGATCGCGGCCGATTCAACGGGTAATGATACATAATGCCTACAATTTCGAATACGTATAGATGGCGAGATGCAAATATCCGGTACCGGTAAGCACCGTCAGAAATCACCGCATTAACGACCCGTCGAACAGGAGGCTCGACTTTGAATCAACCAAGCGTACCCTGGCTTGCCGTAATTAAAAAAAAAAAATATGCCTCGCTCATGTCTCAATAAGGTCCAGTGAAAAAGAACCATTGAATCTTTCATACAATTTAACGTTCCATCTTAAACACTCCGATTACTATAGAAGCGTGCAAGAATTTTTTTCACCCTTTGAACAAAATGTCTGCGTCCGCTTTGGCGATGAATTACGCGAATCCTCCTCGAGCAAGTTTGAGTCGGCGGTAGACCAAGGCCTACCACGTTCGTAAAGCGAGTAGTTTGCCCTTGCAGGGGGAACGCGGTGTTTGCGGCGATGCTGAGAGTCGTCGCGACGCGACGCGACGCGACGCGACGGCCAGACTCGCGTGTCCAGTCTCGGAGGTAATAGTCCCTTTACCGTGGAGCTTTTTATTTCTTCCGGAGGCGTGTTCCGGCGACGCGAACGAATCCGAGATAAATCTCTTGCCCGTCGCTCGTTTATTTCAATTATTCGCTGAGACGCGAGGCGAGGAAGGTATGCCACCTGTGTCCGGCCCGCAGCTCGATCTACAATTATCGAGGCATCCGTTGATTGCGATATTAACGCTGTCACCACCCATCGTTTGCTTTAGCTTTTGAAACTTTAGTCTTTTATTATAGAAGCACGTGCCCGACAGGACGACAGACGAGTTATTCAATTTTCAATCAGTTGCGTCAAAGTTATTTGCGACTCGGACGTTTCAGCTCGGTCCAGCGCACACTGAAATTGATAATCTTTGAACGGCGATGATGTTAATTCTATTAGGTACGTTTCGATCCCAATAATAATGCGGGCTCGAATAAACAGGGCACGTCCCGTCCTTGATATATCGACCTCCTTACGAAATCTCGGACGTATTTTTAATTCACGAAATCACTTGACCGGGCAAATGACTGTTTTCTCGTCTTACAACATACACCGGTGATCGTTCTCTCTCGTTTTGTCACACGCGCGTGTATTTCGCGCGAAATGTACGACCGGTCGTTCGATTCTTCTAGAGACGCGTCTGGGGATATTCTCGGTGCCGTATTTCATTTTTGTCGATGGATCGCGGTCTAGAACGTTTTCGCTGTACGACTTCTTTCTCGATAAATCAACCTAATTTATTTTTAAATTACCTTCGTCACCAAATATCCATGGCATCGTATTTGAGGCACGTGCCTGTTACCCAGACGATCGCACCTTCGCAGGACTTTTTGTTCGTAAAATGAGATTACCGTGTTCGTGTCAGATATTTGCGGAATAAAAATAACGTTAAGGCATTAAGAAGAGGGAAATTAATGGTCTTAGGTGGAGGGAAAAACGTTTCCCTGTCACGTGGTCGATGTTAATCACGCTACTACACATCGCGTGGTACAGTTAATCGTATGACAAATATATAGACATTTATATTCGCTTGGCTCTGCTCGAAGAATTTATATAGCAAGGAATGCGCGACTCAGCACACCTCGAAGGATCATACGTGTCGTAGTCACGTGTGTTTTGCCGGGACGTGCCTCCCGATTTATGAATAGGTCTCTTTACGTTCGGTACCGGCACGTGAACGCTTTGAAGAAACGTAAAAATAAATGAAAGAAACAACGTTCGCTAGACACGCGGCGGTGTAACCACGCAACCAGTGCCAGGCAATAATTTACTTTTGAAATAGACGAAAATAAGTCGACCGGGTTAAAGTTTGAACGGTTCTTTGTTTTCGAGTCTGCCGTTCGTCTCCGTCCGCGAAATCTTTTTCTTCTCCTGTCCGTCATCGTAGAATGGAACTTTTTATGCTAACCGTGAACTCTTGGACGTTACGTAAATGTAGTTAACGATTGAATAGGTTATTGTACGTTCAACGAATGTTATTCGTCTGGCTGACTAACAGAGTGTACACTTTCGGGCAACGTAGACCTTCCTAGGGAAAGCAAACAATGGGAGGCGCCCTCTGCCTTTCGTCGACGTTGCCACCTGGGCGTACAGTGGTTAGCATGGTAGACGTCCCTAGGGAAAATGGCGACGCGTAGACCCTTTCGATGGTTAACGGAACCGAAAGCAGACGTTGCGCTTACCCATGCGAATTGTTTGCCAGTGAAAGCAAAGCTATTTGCAAGAGGCAACGATACGATAAACAACACGATGTCGCGCGCGATGTTTTGACTTGCCCGAATACTTCGGAAACACGATATCTCGCGCTTGTTTATTTTAAGAAATCCGCCTCCGCAAACGTGCACGCGCCTCTTAAGCGGCAGGCAGCCGGTATCAAACGCGACAATTAAACGCTTATCTGACAATGAGAGTACGAAACTCTCCGTTCCCTTCCTACGATCGCAAACAGATACCTCCTCTGCCAGTCGACTTGGCTGATTTTCGCTTTTCCACCGTGCAAAGATTTCTCTAACGAACGAGATAGTCGCGTTTCTCTCTCTGTGTCGCGAGAAAGGCTATGTCGCGCCGAGGAGAGGACCCGCGTATATTTAGACGGGCTGCAGACACAAAACGACTTACCACCACCTCCGCCACGGGACTTGTTCGTTCTTCTTTCTCTTCTTCCTCTTGCTCTCTTCTATCCTTTGCGCATCGTCACTTTTTTGCGGATCTTTTCTTTTTATTTTACATTGCTTCGACAGTCGCGTTCAACCAGTCGTATCCTGTCAAATCGTTTTCATTTCTTTTTTTCTTTCGAGATCAATAACATCCTTGAGAAACTGACGTTGAAATTGTATAGGTAAAAGTCACTTCGATTCCCTAGGGAAAATCTCCATCTAGGGGAAAAGATCCCATCGTTTATGCTCGCCGGTGTACGTTGCCGCGAGCGATAATCACCGCCAGAGTGGAAGCTTTAGGACTCCCTACGCTTTGGAGGGAGGTGTACATTGTTGATAAGTTAACAGTCGCTAGCCGTCGTGGAAGTGTTCATTGAGACACTATAATGCTATCTGATGGATGATTGGATCGTACAGACCGGACGGGGCACGGCAGGATACACAAAATAAGCTGTCCGCTCGCATTACTCGTCAAACTGTTGCTTTAGGTGCGGTTTGCGCTTAACGCATTCCACACCGTCAATCAGTTTCCGCGTTAACAGATCGCCGGTGAATGATTTTCATAAGCGGTCGTAGAGTTGCGCAATTTTTATCGAACTCGTTCCGGACAAATTGAAAGCATTCATCATCGGCCACGTTACCGTATGAAATTGCATTTCAACTTGTTTATTCGCGTTAGCTGCTCGTTGAGCAATGTTGCAATTTGTCGATGACCCAGACGATTAAATGGTAACGCGACGTTGTGACACAGAATGACGTACGATGACACCGCGGTATTACAGTCCATTTGGTGATCCACCTCATTCATCGTTGTTAATATGTAGTTCGGAAATGGAGATGCTTTTAATTCACTTACCTCCAGGCAGTTTATAAGAGCAACCTAATTAATTAGGCAAACGAGTCTAATTTTTTGGAAAATAGTAAAATTCTTAGACACCGTTTTTCCTCTTGTCTGTAAAAGGGTGCTAGAAGGGAGGGAGAAAGGAGGGACACAGCTCGTTCGGACTTGATGAATCTAAAATTACGAAGACGTTTATTTGTCGGTTTTGCTCTTTTAGAGCGCATGCTTCCAAGGTCAGCAGACGCAACGAAACGAGATTCCTCGTTACGTATGTGCAGCATGCACCGCGCGTACACGTACAGAACGCGGTGCGTTAACGTTCGCCGGATCTCGTCGCACCAACACTCGAGCCTCGTTTGACTTTTCTTATTCGAGAGGCGCGCACCCCTTTCTCCGTGTTCCCTTATCTGGTGACGGAGTCGCGAAATTTCTCTTCGCTTACTCGGCGGCGTATAACCGGCGCCATGGATCGATGAATTTTCAAGCGAATGTGGCGGAGAAAACAATTTTACGCGTCGAAAAGATACATTTTCATTTCGTCCTGCGATTGGAATCCAGTCTCTGCGGTCTACGGACTTTCCCGTCTCTCGATAGCGACAACTTTTCTCCGGGAGAAATCGAACGTTCGTTTAGATAAAAAGAAATCATCGACGTTTATGTTCGCTTCGAAACTAGATATCAAATTTTTCTTTTTTTTAAACTGTGTTAAAACGTGGTCGGGGCTCCTTAGATTTCTTGATCCGTCGCTGCTTCGAGCAAAACAATAAATAAGTACACGTGTAAAACGTTGGACGAATCTAATTACGAGAGGAGACGATAATGACGCGGGACGGTGAACCGTTGCCCATTGTATGCAGAACAGGCGGGGACGAATTAAGTTGGAAAGAATGCATTAATTTCCTTCTAAGTACCAGGAGAAATTGAGCGCATACGCGAGAAGGGGTCTGTCGGTAACGCGAGCGGAGAAATTGCGGACAATGTCTCGCATTCAATATCGAACGGGAATATGCGCACGACTCTGAACCGATATTCACAGCCTGCCCATGTAAGCGCGAGCGTTACATTGTAACCAAATGAAACAATGTAAATCGTGGGCTTTAATTCCGTCTGGGTTATTGATGTTCATTGATTATGTAAGCGACGCTTTCTTAGTACCAGCCAGACCGGAGAAATTGCGTGCCCTCGTACGTATTATAAACCCTACTCTCCTCCACCGTGTGATTTCGATCGGTGAAAAAGAACATATACGTGCCTTGTCGCGAGATGTGGCGTTATGGAAACACGTAGGCTGTTGGGTACCAGCCCTAATGTCGCGTCCACAATGGGCTTTGGGAAAAGTAAATTGCAGTGAATCGTAGGGTCTCAGCGAATACTTATCGTTAATGTGGAGGCGGTATAAGGTCCAATCTAGGGTTCCCTAGGAAAAGTGAAAGGGGTGAGTGGCGCCCTCTGTCTTTTGCCTACGTTGCACTGGAGTGTACAGGCAGATATGCCATGGTTTCGCGCCAGGGTTCTCATAGAAAAAAATTGTTCCCTAAAATAATAAAAGCAGACAAGTAATTCAAGTTTGCTAGTTGCAAATTCTTAAGATCCCATAACCCCGTAATCCAGTGACAGCCAAAACATAGTTGGCACAACGGAACAGGAGGAAACGATAAATCACGGATCGGATTTCAGTCGCTTTTGAAATTGGAATGTTCTCGAATACGGAGCGAAGAGTTACATGGGAAACGAACGGGTTAGGGTCGGGGTCTGTTAGGAAACAAAGGACGTAATGTTTAGGTATCGTCTGTCAGTAAGTGAAACTATGTGCTGCCACCTGCAAAGGATTAAACTTCTTCTCTCAAGTTCCTGGAAGGCTCGTGCTTCTAACGTTACGAACACGCATAAAAGATATCGATAGCGTACGGTTTGTTTACGTTTGTAATTAGACCGTCCATTAAGCTCAGTGATTTCATCTATCGTTGGAAGATTGCTACTTTTACACTCTGTCGGTCCTTGCTCGACACTGTACACCCTCGATAGCCAATAAAGGGAGAGCTATGTTCCATATAAACCTCGAGTCTTGGATGTTTTTGAAATTAACAAGACTCGAATGTTATTTTCACAACTCCGCAATTTACCTTATCACCGAGAGATCGACTGACAAATAAATTGCATAATTTCGCATGATTTATATCATTTTGATAGGCGTTTCAGAAGAATCGAGATAAAGAATGCTTTCCGTTGTTTCTTCGCAAACAATCATATCTGTACCGTTCCTTTTCGTTGAAGCGAGCCGTACCTTCGCGAATGTCATCCCTTTATAATCTCCTCGCTAGAAATGGAACGTTCGTTTTCTTCGGATATCCTCGTTTACACGGTACTTGAACGCAGTCTTTTTTACCTTCTCCCGTCAGCGGCTCGCCGATCGTTCGATTGGATCCTGAAAAAAGGCATCGGCCTTCCGTTTCTCCGGGGCTCGTCGTGTTTCTGTAACAAGGCCCAGAAAAAACAGGGAGAGTACACCGGCAAGAGCCGGTGAGTTGCAACCCGAAGAAGAGAGAGGACGAGAAGTGCCGACGCGATCGAATCGTGTGAACCAGCTATTCGATTCTCCCTTCCTTTCCTCCTCCTCCTCCTCCTCCTCCTTTTTTTCATCCCCCTGCTCGCTTTCGCGATGCTCGATGCATTTCGTGGCACCTCGGCGTCGCTTGTCTGCCGATTCCTAAGTGGTGTCTCCTTTCCAAAGGTCTTCTTTTCATACTTTTCATCCTTTTCATCCAAGTTTCGGCTTTTCATTGCCATGTAACGTTGACCTATTTTTTTTTTTTTTTCGTGTTCACCAAGGATCACAATGGTTCCCAATGGTTCCCGTGACATTTGTCGTTGGCCCGGGTGTCGTATTCGTAAGTGCACGGCCACGGTACGTGCCTGGCGGGCCTTAAGGCGACGGCCACGAGCCAAGGTGAAAATGCAGCAGCATGCGAACCACTCGAAAGTTTACATCCTGAACGTTAAGTGGGTGTACCGCGTGAGTCGAATACGAGCGTCACCGATGATTTACAGAGATGAATCCCGTTTGATGGAAGACACCGGAGCGCTACTTCGATCGCACTTGGCGCCTGCCAAGTAGCAGAGGCTAGCCTTCCTAGTTCTCACGTGCTCCTTAAGGCTCGTTCTCACGGACATTCGTGATAAGGTCTCGATTACGATTTACCTACTGCAAAATGTCCCCTTTCGAAAGAATAGATTTGAAGTATCTATTGTGTTACTTAAACGTCCTCGTAATTGCATCGTTGCATCATAGGATTCAATTAGAGTAATTTTTTTTTTTTGTAGAATCGTTACGTTTTCATAGAACACGGTGACACACGGTTAAATCAATTTCTCGGTAAGTCTTAACGATCGGAGAGACGCATTATCGGAAGCCGCGGAACGTTCCTTCGAACGAACCTTCTGATTGGTCGTTGGTTATCTTTCATCTGCAACGAGATCGCCGGAACTGTACGCAAACAGGCTTCCTTAGAACCTTGAACCCGAAGCCTGCGAGCGATTCGCTTTCCCGGGGAATTCTGGGTAACTTGGTTGATCGGTGACTGAGAACCGCTTGGAATTCTTCCCTCGAGTAAACTAGAAAAGTGTCATCATTCGGTGCGATGATTCGGGAATCCCTCTGACTATCGTAGGATAAATATCTTCGCAGCTTCTTTCGATTCTCCGTAAGCACCGATTGCCGTTCCAATTTAATCGAATTCTCGTTCTTCAGCGCGGAGAGGAATGTATTATTCATCGTCGCGTATCCAACGCGTTTGTCTTCGCACCCGTTTGAACCAACGCAACGAGACGGAGGAAAACTACCACATACATCGTTATTACCTATCGTCCAATGAGTTCTTGTTATTTCGAAGGCGTGGTATTTCCTACCGTGACACGAATCTCGGAGTGATTTTCCCTGACGCCTTCGGACTCGTTCTTTCCACGGAAAGAAAAAAGAAAAAGAAGAAGAAAAAAAAATGTATCCGTTGAATCTCGTCACATTTATCCATTATCTTCGAGTCACGTAGCGATAAACTTGTACGCTGCTAACCACACCAATTATATGTCATTATGGTTTTTGCCATTACACGTTGATGACTGATTAATAGAGCTGCTCGAACGTTAACGGGTAAAGGTTCGCTGTTCGTGATTTAACGGTTAGTTACAGGTAATGAATCTACCGAGACGAATAGCGTTTTCTTTTTTTTTTTTATTTAATTTTTGCAAAAAAAAAAAAAAAATGAGGGTAAACCGCGTGGATTGTGAATGGCGTGGATTGTGAGAACGTGTGCGGAGCAACAAAAGCGACTGGACGAACAGGATCGAGGGAATCGGTCAGTTTTCTTGGCTCGAGAATTGACACGTGCCAGCGTGAGGTTGACAGTAGTACGAACGAGCGACTCGCCGACAGTAGAGATCAGCCGTCGTTGGACAGATTTGATTTAAGCCGGCATTAAACCGTGGCACCATTCCAATATTGTTAACTCAATGCAACGTCCGAGAGCGATCAGATTTTCAATTCGTTAAAATTGTGCTTTGTAATCGTGATACGTGTACGAGACCTTGCGAGACGATTTATATATCGAAACGTTTCCTCGCTGAATTCTTATAATGCTACCTTTCAAACACGAACTCGAGTTACGACGCGTACGCGTTTCCATTCGCGGTTATTCAATCGAGGGAAGACGAGCGGACGTGCAACAGGAATCCTTTTGGCGCCGGAAACGTAGAAGATGTAAACCAACCTACCTCGTTATCTATCGTAACTGGCAGACTGGCGACGCGAAAGTTGACCGTATAGCTGTTCTAACAACAGAGAATTTAAGAAGGTCGGACTACTAAAAATAGCCCTGCCTTATCCACCGGTTTATCCTCCACTTGCAACAAGGAAAAATATTACGTACATGGACTTGTGAGTCGATCCGATAAATCCGTGACAAAGCCGCGTCATATACGAAGACGAAGCGACAATAGCTTCGGTGGTGGAGGATGATGATGATTTTGAAGAAACGTTGTTCGACCTCGAGGTCCCGGCTCGTTACTACGTGGACCCAACTCGGGCTCGCCAGGGCGACGATCTTTCTACGGGTTACTTTCAACGTATACCCACGTACTTACTTTTAGATACGCGAACCGTATGCGCTCGGCGATGCATATAGGTTGCGCAGCGTAGGTATGCTTATCAGCGCGGACCAATGGTGGGATCGGCCGAAAGGCTTGGCCAATACAAATGCATCGCATTACGCGTGCACTGACTTGAGCCTGCAGCCGCAAGGTCGGCATTTCTGACGCGCGCATGACATCACGTAGGCGTGCACGATGGAATATATCGTCTGCGGGTATAATACGCGTTCGACGCGCGTCGCCGTGCCGATTCTTGCACTCGCGGCCTCGTCCTAGGGAAGAGGCAGCAGGAGGTTCTAGGTTAAATTATCCCTAGGCTCCTCCTCCGAAACGAGCCATACCGATTCGTCGGCAGGCTGAAAATTCAGCTCACGATTCTTACCGCGTTACAAATGCAAATGTCGAGTTCGAGGGCCGATTCGAAGAGATTATTCAATGCCTTCGGAACGGAGCGAGGCTTATCGCGCGTACCCGGACGCCTCCAAAGCCTGATGGACGCTGCCAGTCCACTCACCGCGCGCGCGATCTCGATCTCAATCTGTTCAAATATTAATCGATGCCATTCTGGCAGGATAAAAGTTTGATTTGCAACGATCCAGACGATCCAGACGATTATACTCGATACCCTTCGAAGCGGGATGAAGGTTGACTTACCAACGATGGTCTAGTCAGGGATCAGCTTGCTGCCCTTCCGATTCCCCTCGAACGTTAACATTGAATATTTTTTAGTTTTACATTTACACGATAGTAAGATGTTTTGATCGGTTGTCGAGGATGGATGAAAATCGATTTTATATCGATTCTGCTTCATCACCGAGCTGCTTGGGATCCTCTGATTAAGCGTCTCTCGGTTGGATCTGCTTTTCTTATTCTTACGGTTTTCAAGCATTTCGCTTGTATTTTATGGGACGCGTGATCCACAATCTCGTGACGCGGTTCAGTTTAGCCCGGCGGAAGGTTAACGAGACGGGCGAGAGAGAGACTGGATCACGAGCGGGTCCGTTTAATTACAGAGCCACTGAAATAATATGCTAAAAATGTAGCAGACACGCGGGATCGTTTGCGCAACCGGCGATAATAATCGGCGCGCAGAAAATGAACGCGGCCGACTCGCCACGTGTCCGAAAATACGACGCAGATAACGTCAGAGGCAGAGTAATCACGCCGGTAACCCCGGTGCTCGTTTGTTTCCATCAATTTCATGCAAGCAGCATGGAGGGAAGGGGAGTCATCCGTTGCAACGGGCTTCGCGGATGCCGCTTATTCTCCCTGACTCACTCAATAATATCGCGTTGGTATTTTTACTGACCGACCTCACACGGCAATTCGTCGTTGCGACCGTTGATAGACGGTTCGTCGTTCGCGGTCGAAGAAAGAAGAGTTTTGCTTGAAACGGTGGGCGGAGGGGAACGCGTGACGGCTAAATCCTCCGCGATCATTCGAGTTATTTAACTGTGCCGACCGCGCGCGACAGATGCGTTAAACAGCGATGACTGACGAGAGGCCGGTTCGCGTCCGAACGGGGAAGAAATTACGAGGAATCCCGGAGTCGGCGCCCTGCTTTACGCATCTCGCCAGTTGGATCTTCCCAACGATTTCCTCGCTGGCTGGCTGGCTGGCTGGCTGGCTTGCATTTTCAATCTCGCGTTCACGCGAATCACCGCCCACGGAATTTTTCTCCTCGTTTAAAAACACGCGACGCGCGTAACGAGAAGGAGAAAACGTTTGAATTTGTCGGGCGTCGATCGGAAACGTGCAACGCCTCTAGTGGCTATATCGATGCCACTAAATTTTCAAGGGATACGCGTTAGCCGCACGAGAGAGTAATTTCCGAGTCACGAAACAGGCTTGGCGTTTGCAAGAAATTACGAAGAATTCGCCGATCGCACAGTTCGATTTCTACATCTGGCAGGGTCTCTGCGATTTTCCTTTTGCTCTTTCGCCGAGCTATTTATTCCTTCCGCCGTCCGGTCAACTTTTTCTTCGTCCTTGCTCTCTGCCCGTCTCTCTTATTCCATCGCCCGGTTTCCCGCCGCTGCTCATTAATCGAATTTCAAGCGTGGTTGGCCAGCGTTTACGGTGGTGCATTCAGAAAATTACGCGCCACCGTTTTACGATCCGGTCGAGTGATATTTGTCGGAAATGAAACGGCATCGTTCGGCCGAGAGAGGGATCGTTCGGTGCCATCTTTCTTTTTCACCTTTTTTCCCCTTTGGTTCTCCCCGTTAATTGAATCGCTCGATTCTGAAACGTTTCCGTTTCCCTTCTGATCAATTTTCAAGGCAGGGAATGCGAGAGGGTTGATACCGTTAAAAGGAGATACTATGTTTATATGGACTATGCGAGTTTACTAACGGTTGACATACGCAAGCTGGACACGCAAAATGGCGTGTTAACGACTTAATGGATCACGAGAATTACTGTCTCTCCGCGTGTACATCGTCAAGACGATTTCTGTTTCATAGACCGGGAAAACCTTAAAATAGTTGCTAATCGTTGCGGCTAGTAGAACGCGCAAAAGCAACCGAAACTACGGGAAGGGAAAAGGAATCCCGTTTGAGATTCTCCCGAAAAATCTGATCTGTGTTATCATGATCGGCAGTCGACTGGAAATAGTTGAACGACAGAGCACCGCGTTCGTTCCCTTTTTTCTTTTCCCTAGAGCCGGATTCCGCAGGGCATAAGTTAGCGTCTGGCGGGTATTCGAGAAGGTAGCGTCGGCGCCTAGAGCAGCGAGGGCATTTATCCATCGGGGTCCCACAAAACGTGTCTCCGGGTGGCGTGCATTATATGAAAGGTACGATATACATAGCACGTACGACACAAGTAGTAGGGGTAGTGCAGTGGCCCGTGCCGCCTGAAATACACGGACAACCGACTCTCTGGCACTCGACTCCATTCTGAGTGTGGCAGCACACCGAAGAACTTTCTCCCCTTGCCCCCTTTCCTCCACCTACCACTTTCGGTCGTTTGCTTTTCAAACGCGTCTTCGTCGTTTCATTCTCTCCTCTCCTCTCCTCTCCTCTCTCGAGCTCTTTACACACCAGTTGTATCCATGGCTTTCTCGCCTCTCTCGATACACCAGACGCTTTCCTATCGCGTCCTTTCCTCGTCTCAATTACGCGCGCTTTTTTCCCGCGCCCTTTCTTCGATCGTTTCCGTTCCTCCTCCTCCTCCTCCTTTTTTTTCCCCCCTCTTCAACGGTGACGAAACATCGGAACCCTAACGAATGGTTTCAACGCTTTCTTACAGCATCGTGTCGCGTATTCTTTACGACCCGCACCCCTCGTCCTCTCCGGGCTGACTTACGTTATTTCCTTCCATTTGGCACGCGTTAGTCGCCCGCGAATGATACGCGCTATAATTTCGCGGCTTCGAGCCGCTGATATACGAGCGTGATGTAAATTCTTACGAGATCCGTCGCGAGTTTCTATTTTCACCACCGTCCTCGCGGTATACTAAATCGAAGGAAAATTCTGATTACGTGCCTTCCGAGGTTATCGTCGGATTAGGCTGTTAAAACCCGATGAACGGCAACCTTAAAGAATGCTTTAATTCAATTTCAACGAATTTCAAATGGTAATGCAATTATCTTTCGACTCGGTTAGATCTTTCTGTGACATAATATGGTAATCCAGCGATGACCTATGCCGAGCACCGATAGCCATTGCTATTGTAATCCACCGTTGACCCAGTATGAAAACCGTAATCGTCTTGCAACAATCTAACGGTAGTAATCAATATTATTGTTTGAAAGTCCACTAGGCCTACATTGTTTTATAATATCGACCAGATAACCCGATTTAACGTCGAACCGTGTCTTTGGTTTCCTCGAAAGGTTAATCGCAAAAGAGGAAAAGTAATCGCGTCGCGTCGGTGGAAACGTTTCGTGCGGCTTCTAAATGCAGCGATGCCGGCCGATATACTCGGATAAAAAATATATTTTATACCAGGAGAGATAGACTCGAGAAGTTTACGCGTTATCTAAAAATATCGTGTTCGAATCGTTCCATCGTGGAACGGCGCGAGAACGGGCTCGCTGAAAGAACGTGTTTTCACATTTTTTTAAAAGGGCTACGACGCTCGCCGTTATTAACAATCCAATGTTTTTCGCACCTTGCTACCAATAAACTTGCCTACTTCTCTTGACTTTACAACGTTTGCTTTTGCCAGCCTCGTGACGTCTTACTCCCCGTCGAGTTTCCCTCCGCCTCTTCCGATATTTCCTTTCTATCTTTTTTTTTTTTCACCGCCGTTTTTCTCTCTCTTTTCAATTCCCGTTTCGCACGTCAACGCGAAAAGAAGCGAGCAATTTTGCTGTGAAAATCTGCTGTCGAAACGAAATAGAACGTGCGGTGTTTCCGTTCGCAAAACGAAAGTCGAAAACAACGAGAGAGGAGACAAGGAATGAAAAAGAGATTCCACGAAACGATCGGGCGGAATCTTGGTTCTCTCGCGAAGATCGCCGCGATCCGCGTCTCTTCGCCATTATAACGCGCGTCGAATATTTTCAGTGTAAGCATTTCGTGGAATTTTGAAGAAAAGCAAGCAAATTAAAATTTCACTGGCCACCGACGGCTCTCGTTCCTCGAACGAGCGCGTCGATGTACACGATGAGCTCCGGATATCGTACGTTACCTACGTACATACGTCCGGATGCGGGCAGATATATGAAACCGTGTTGACTGGGATGCGTGGGTGGTGCCCCGATACGTTGCATCGCTTCGGCAGCGAGCATTGTCGATAGGAAACGTTTGGTCGAGAGGCGAATCGCGACTAACGCGTACAAGTGCACGAAGATATGGCGTAGGATTTATGCGAAGGATCCGGGAGATGTAGGTACCTAGGAGGTTGAAACAAGGTAGAAGGAAAAAGATTGAAATCTTTTGATTTTCAGAGGACCTTCAGGAAATCAGGAAATCTAACCTGCTTAGACTAGGTCACTACTGCTACCAGATGGTATCTTCAATATCCAAGAATCCTTAAGTTCCACGGTTCATTACGAAGCCCATGCACGTGGAAGGTTGCGAGAATGATAAAAGAAAAATGGAGAAAGGTGGAGCGCCAGTGGAGGATTGTCGACGAAGAAAGAAGTAAGGAAAGTCCATAGAAGGATATGGAACGGAGGTGGAAATAGATAGGAGAGAAAAAGGACGGGTGGTTGTTATAAAAATTGAAAATAAGAGAGATAAAGGAAGGGTTAGGGTGGTAGGGGAAGAAGAGGAGTTAGCAAGACGGCAAGAAGGTAGCAGTGATCCGAACTGCTGACAAATACGGTCATAATTACTCGTGTAAGGAAGTGTAACAGAGAACCTGCTCCTTTTCTCTCGGACAGGTCTGACCATTTTCGGGATGGCGCGTTTGCAGCAGGGATATCGCACCAACATTTTTCTCTCGGCGCTCCGACTGGGCTGACTTATCTTGTCCGATCTGGCCGATTACTCGCGTTGCGATCACGCGAATTTCAATTGTTTTATGGAAGAGGATAACTTTAGCTATCCTTAGGGAAAATGACGACGAGGACTGAAATTTTTATTGGGAGATTAGTGACGCAATGGCTCCTAAATCCTGATGGGCCATTCCGCCCCTGGACGAAGACATTAGGCTTCGCGTCCACATCGCGATGCTTGGCATACTTGGTGAATGGCCCCTTGATCCAGATTTTTGTAGGGTGATTTTTGCACACTCAGGGCCACCTATATATAGTACTCGGCAACTCGGTATTGCACCGCCGCGCCGGTTGCTGCCTCAACACCGAACCGCCACCAGAGAAGAAGACAACCTCCTCGTATTCCTTCTTTCGTCTTTTCTTCTTCTTCTTCTTCTTCTTCTTGCATTGTTACGCGTCTATGATGTACGTATATCGATGATCGTAACGGTACATCGTCGATAGAATAGAAACGCAAGAAATCAGAGGAGTCGTTGAAAACGTAAGTGTCTTGTAACCGAAATAAACGGGGCGAAAGATAAAAAAGCGTGCGAAGGCGGTAACACGATGATACGTTATACGAGCAGGAAAAACAAACATCGATAATTTATACGGAAAACAGACTATTATGACCTCGTTCGAAATAGTACGATTTTTCGAAGAGGTTCTTTTCAAGTTTACATAGGTAAGAGGAAAGATATCGTTCGATAAAGATAAACGTTTCCGTTAATCAAAGGATAACGAGAAGATATTGTTTCCATTGAACAGCGAGTTTTAAGTTACAAAAAGATGAGGAAGAAACTTAATAAAAATTGAAGAGATAGCAAAGTTTCGAGCATCCTTGTTGTCTATTTTCACGCCATAGAGGCCGCGCCGGCTGTCTGTACATCTCAGAGCCGTTTCTTCTACGTCCGCGAAGCGACAGTAACATAT
The DNA here is from genome assembly GCF_051020975.1 of Osmia lignaria lignaria. Classification (NCBI taxonomy): domain Eukaryota; kingdom Metazoa; phylum Arthropoda; class Insecta; order Hymenoptera; family Megachilidae; genus Osmia; species Osmia lignaria. Next base: position 14,291,060 of record NC_135040.1, read on the forward strand.
TTCTTCGCGCGCCCCCTGCAAAATCGCATCATTTGTCATAACTCTTGATGCGGCATTAACATTCCCGTTCTTGCGTCGCGTCGAGGGGAGAAAGAGAGAGAAAGAGAGAGAGAGAGAAACTTTGACTGGACTGTTGCGATCGACTAGCAATATTTCTGTACGCTGGCGTCCATTTCTTGTTCCTTCGATGATTAAGGGTACATCAAGGACCCGGTGACTCGGTACGCAGACGTTTCCATCCGCTTCTTCTTCTTCTTCTCCTCCTTCTTCTTTAGCTCGATGCGCGCCCTTCGAGTTGACGCTTCTTTTATAACCTCGTCGCACCAGAGAAAGACAATTTCTAGGGTATTTTCGGATTGTTCTGAAAAAGGAAACCGCGGAGAGAGGTCTTGACCTTCCACGTTGCGCTTGTCAGCGTGCCTCCCTTCACGCTCGCGGAAAGAAATTAATTGTACTTGCAAAGCCGACGTCAGATACGATCGCGTACGGCTTTGATCTCTCCTCGTCCGTGTAGCCATCGTCTGGCTAGAAGAAATCGGCGGATTTTTATCGTAGACGTAATTTTTGTAAAATAATTTTTACGTTCAACCATTTTTCTTTCGATCCGTGCTCTTATTGGGTAGTTGCCGTGTCACGTGACCGGTTTAGAGGGCATTGTCATAGCCGCGGTCGTTTCATTGCATCTCGCCGGGCAAACAGATAAATTTATTCGGAGCCGGTAGAAAACATGGACTCTAAATCGGCAGTGGCGCGCCGCGAACAAAGCGGCATTGTTACTTGCACGGCAGTAAAACATCGCCGCGTCTGTCAACGTGCAACACGTTCGTTGTTTCGCCAGATACGTTTTAGGAGATACGGAAACGCCGATGGAATCGTTCATGGCCCTATTCGCTCATCCCGGAGTAACCAAAAATACGTATAAAAAACTTCGATACCGATTAGTTATAGCCAAATCCAATCACAATTCTCCACGCCATAGTTGGTTATCCTTTTTTATCGCTTACGAATCTGGACGATGAACTTTCCTATCGTTTCTATTCCTTCTATAATATATCCTAATGACGTATAATTTCACCCGTGCCACTTCACTCTGGATTACATGATTGCTTGTAATTGGACTTACAGTTGCGCCATTAATATTTCGTCATATTATTCCTGTTCGATGATGAAAATTGCTAGAATTGCGCTAGAGCGTAAGGAGGAAGATGTTTTCGAACATAAATCTGTACGTGGGCAGCATTCAGCGATTATTTGTACGTAGTTGGGGCGCGCGCCCCAAACGAGAGGAGCCGAGTTTGCGAAGGCGTGTCGCCTACATGTGGGCTCAACCAAACGAAGCCTTCGCTTCTCTTTCATACGGACCAAAAATGGTACCACGTTCTTTAGTTATAAAAACATGATACTTCGGTTCGTACATCAACATCTGATTTATGAATGATCAAACTCTATGTGCACGCTTATCTTCATTCCAAATATGTTATAATAGTCGTTGCATAATTTCGTTGAGTTCAACGATGAATTCTCTAAATTTTTAGCGTTATCTGTTCCAAGATGTCCCTCGGTCTCTCTCCCTATTTGTACGTATACGTGTACGTTCGCGTGCAACCCGAACCAGGCCGAGTACTCGACTTTAAATCCTCTGCATATTAATGCCGATCGGTGGGGGGGGGAGGACTGGAAGAAATACATATTCGGTCCAGGTACACGTAGGTGTACACCTACGTGAAACCTGTAGCCGTGAGAGCAGGTACGGTCGCGCAACATCGCGGGTTATACAAAGTGAAGAGACACGGCAAGAGGTGACTTCAATGTCGAAGAAGTCGCGAGAAGCATCGCCTACGTTCTCTGCCCACTTGCAGACGCGATCTGCCCCCGAGCAGAGCCTACGAGAAAGTGGCCCGACCATCGTACCGGAAGATGAGGATAGCATCCTCATCTTCTTCGTCGAGACGCTGCTTCACGGCCAAACAAGAATTGCGTAAGAACCATGTCGACGCACTTGGCTTCGCCACTCTCTTCTTCTTCTTTCTCCTCTTCCTTTTCTATCGTATTTTTTCCACCCCCCTGTCAACGTTGCATCCGTTATTTTCGTTCAGTGTTACGGGTTTCTGTAGAAGAAACTTCTGGCCCGTTAATTACCAACTTTCCTCCTTTTTCCTCGTTCGCTGTTCAACTTCCATAAATTTATTATAATCCGTTAGACGAAGCTGAAGAAACCGCTCGGTGAACGGAATTGGGTCGCACAATGCGGGGCTACCTACTCGCCGATCGCTTTCCGATGTTCCAGTTAGAAGTACGCGTACCTCTAGATGCAATTGCAACAGTGTCGTTTGTAATATCGTAACGCACCGTTAGGTTAAGGTTTTAGGACAACGATGCATTTCATTTGCCCCGGTGATATCTGCTCGTTATCTCGGATGACAGGGGAGCGTTGGAAATTGGTCTTGAAGTCGATTCCGATTGCACTTATCGTTAACCGGTTTGCTTGGACTTCTCTGTTGGTCGGCTGGCTAACACGGCCGATACGTATATTTTCATCTCGCTACAATGTCATTATCTGCAGTGGCAGTGAAACATTAGAAATCGAACGACCGAGACGTACACTTGATGCATTGCAATGTCACGTGACACGAGATCGTATACGATGCTAAAGGTGATGTGAAACTCGAGACGGAGACGAGGAAGAGCAAACAAGAAAGACAGAGAAAGAGACTGCGAAGAGATACGTAGACAGGAGAGAAAGAGAAAGAGAGAGAAAGTAGAACGTACAAGCATTGGTGCAGCAAACATAAGGGGCAGGAAGGAAGCATAACGCGCGAGATTCATGGAAAAGAAGCAAGATGGAAAAAAATGGGAAAAGCAAGAAAAGAAAGTGGCATGTGTTTGTCGTTCACTCACCCGGCTATCGCACCATTTCTTTTCTTTTCGTCTTTTTTTTTTCTTCACATCGAACCGAGAGAACGTTATTTATTTTAGCGACCGAAGACGTACTCATGGCGTTGCTGGATAACTGCTGAACGTACGGTTCGTTGCAACGCCGCGTACTTACAGCTAGTGTTCCCTAGGGGAAATTGGGCTCGAGGCGACCGGCGCGCCCTCTGTCCTGCATGCCACGTTTCCCCTAGATTACACTAGCGTTGCTCGCCGCTGTACTAGGGACGTGTAAACAGACAGGATTCCGCGATATTTAAACGAAACGATCACTTTATCTAATTTAATGACACTCGAGGTGCTGAAATAGTAAAGACTGTCACGACGCGTTCAGTCCTCCGCGTCGGACAGACGAGTGAACGGTCGACGTGTTGGATATTTTAGGATTAACAGTGGTGTCTATCCTGTTGTATTTATTCCTAAACGAACTCCGTTAGGAGGATTCATCGTGGTTCATCGAACTCCCGACTTAGAAGCGCGCGTTGAACGTTATCCTAGACCGTCTACGTGGCTGAGAATAGTGGCTGAAAGCGTGTTCCTCGAATTCTCGGTTAGATTCGCGGTAAGCTAAACGTAGTAGGAATGAGTAGTCGGTGTTGATATTCAGATTTCGAATACCAAATTGCTTCGTAATCAGGATTATTAATAGAGTTGGTACCGAGTCTGTTTTCCATCCTAGACTCTTCTGTTACGCAATTCTTTTTGCACCTACAGTCTAGGTGGTAGACTAACGTTTAGATAATTAAACGATACCACTCTTCAGCTAATGAAATTGAATGGTAGAAGTATGATTCAACCGTGACATAATTGGTGTCGCCAGCGATCTTCCGTTTTTGCGGCTCTCGAATCGAACGCGACTCGAGTGGCCACTATCGTGATACTTTTTCTGTTTTCGCTACTCGGTCACATCCTCCGGTGTCTGGAGGATCTCTGTCGCAGCAGACCGACTCGAGTACTCCTTTTTACGTTTACATTCTTCCGAAACCACGTCATCTTCCGCGCTCATTCTGTTTATGCAAAACATAGCCAATTTACGTACCCTCGATGCTTCAATGGTCGCGCTTAATTTATGCTAATCCATTTACGCGAATCTCTCAGCAACGCCTTTTGCGCTCTCTTCTCTTAGCATTATCAATCTCTTCAGGAGGGAAACAATGAATTTTTTCTGATTGGAAGGGAACGCGCTTGCGGCGAGCTCGAACGTGGGTCGCTTTGAGATAAAGAGCGCAAGATTTCACATTTGATAAGTTATGGCAGCCGAGTCAACGGTCTATGAAAGGTTGGTATATGGGCCAAATTAGCACCGACCACTCTATGCTTCCACGCAACGGCTCGACCACGGCGTCCTATTCTCATCATTCCAATAATAGATTAAACGTTTAGCGAGATTCGACGCTTATGCTCTTCCTTCTTTTCCCGACGAATGGTTTTTCGGTTTATTAAATCGAAAGGAGAATAAGAGATAAAGTTGCGTCGAGGAAGGGAGGAGAATGCAGGAGGATGAATGTCTGAGATATTTGCAATGCGGTGGCGTATCGAGGCTTCCCTGTCGCCGGGCCTGCTGGTTGCTTAGGACCGACTCTGCGCTTAGAACGACTTAGCACTGACGCTGACGGTGCAACGACCTCGCGCAACGAGCCATACTCCCTGTGTATCTTTGCTCCTCTCTTTCTCTGTTGCGTGCACATCTAAAGCAAACGGACCAGTGGACGCGTACAAGCCCAAAGAGACCGGGTACACCGATCTTTCCTTCTCTATGTTTTCTTCGTGCACGAAACGTCGCGACGCTCGCCTTCTATTACGTTCCAGACGCGGGTACAAAGGCGATTCTAGACAGCCGTCGTCTGATGGGCTGGCTAGAAATATTGTCAGAAGCTTTAGCTTTGATCGGCCTCTACCATCTCGGCGGCTTAATTACCTTGCGACGTTTTCTTTAGCCGTTGCTGGAACGGTGGCATCGTTGAGATTCTTAGCTATGGTAACTTGGCAGAATTTGAAATAGTGGCTGCTGTTATTGCTAGGACTTCAATTTCGACGAGCCCTAATTTTAATTAACGAGTTCTCAAATTTCCTTGGTCTTGGGACAAAAGACCACCCCCGCAGTTAATCAAGGTCTCCCTTGAAAAGCTAAGTGAAAAAGGAAGGATGGAGCGGCTTCTCAGAAGTCCGAAGATAAAGTGGAAATCGTATAATCCTATGAAAAAGAGCGGGCTCGTTATTTTCGGTGCCACGGCTCTCGGTCGAGTATTTATTTTTACACGGAAAAGGAAAGGACGTCGTAACGCGCAGTCATACACGGGCCTTAGCTTCTTTATCTTCTTTTTTTTTTTTTTAGCGGAAGAAGGTGAGACAGCGTCAGTGTTAAACGAGGCAACGGCCTTGCGAGAATGGCGAACATTTTTATTTCTTCTTGCCAAGATCGCCGCTCTCTTCTTCGAGACGTCGCTGTCGCTCTTAGCCTTCCTCTTTTACACACTCGCCGTCTCATCGTCGTCTCGGCGATTTTTAAACGGCTACCAAAAATCCTTGCTCCTTTCGCGCGTGACGATGATTCAGAAGCGGGCGATTAGCCCGGGCACCACCATTCGTTACCCGCAATTTCACTTTTATCGAAACGAAATGGAAAAGTATTTTTTCCACGATTTAAATCATATTCACCGCGATAAGAAAGTATAAGAGCCTTTCCCTCCTGTTAACCGCTCCCTTTCCAAACCTAACGTCCCGTACGTTCGGTTTCGCTTTCAAATATTTCGAGTTAGCCAGTTTTCAAAGAGTCTAGAAGTCGTATTTTATACCGGTCATGCTTCTTACCCGTGGCTAGTAAAATTCGCCAAGCCAATTGAAATACCTCTTTGTTGCAGAATGTACGTTCGGGAAGCAGATACGGGAATTGGGCTCCACCTGGTTCGCGGATTTGGGCCCGCCCTTTGGAGTCATGTACTGCATCAAATGCGAATGCATTCCGGTACGTATGAAAGTGGATGGGTGGGTGTGTCGTCACGCGTTCGTGCGTGTCCGTATGCACGTACCTACAATCTCGAGCCTTTTGTATTCGTCCGTATCCCCCGGACCTTTGACCTCCTCCGTGTAACCACGTCTCGCGCTCGGATTGGCTCCGCGCAGCCAAGCCGCAGGTACAACGGTTTTACCTAACCTACAATCCTAACCTACCCCGACTTTTACGGAATTCGCGCCGACTATTCGTGTAGGTACAAGAGTACCGGGACACCCTTACCATACCTTGTCCCGCTAGTTCCGGTGGCGTTTTCTAAAGTTTCTCGGACTCTTACGTCAGCTCGGTTGCTAATCAATCTTACATTGAACGGTAAGTTGGTAATGGCTGGTGGAGCGAGCTGCCGGCATTCCGATCTTATCTACCCGGCACATAATTTGCACCGTGTAACCTGTATTCTCATTCGGTTTCTACTTAATTGTTATTCCACGCATTGTCGAATGAATTGAAAAATTGGTAAAAGGGAACTCGAGGCTGGGGTATGGGGAGCCTAAATTGTAGTTAACAATAGCCAGACTCGGAAGAGAAACGTAGACGGAGTGAACGCGTGATCTAATCGTCGCGTTCCTGGATCGCTTTTTCCAAGAAGGTCGTATAAATGGCATTGCTCTTTCGACAGTGTATAGATCGACGTGACGCGGACTAAATCTCGATCTGGATGACGTGACCCATGGAGACTCGACGTGCTTCCTAATCCCATTCCTGGTCGAGACAGACTGGCGTCCGCCTTCTCGGCCCGTTTAATGCTGCATACACCAGTCTGCCCGTGTGCCATTCCACAATAGTGTTACTGTTATACCGTGACACGTCATACCGCGTCTTTTAAACCCTATCCAGAAGTTTCCGACACGTACATCAGTCCTTGGAATTGCTTAACTGGATAGGTTACCTCAGTATAGACTAAATGGTTATTCTCAAATAATTTTGTAAACAATTTGAAAGAGAAGAAATGAACGGTGCGTTCAGTCGAATTCTTAGCCGATCGCGCAATAATCGTCATTTGCATTCCGAGCATACGTGGCCGAGGGGGACACCGTTGTGTTTTGCGATAAATGTCAGCGTGTGTATACGAGGCGTCCCTTGCGCGCACGTCATCGATATTCCTGCCCTTTCACGTTTTCCGCTTCTCAAAAGATCAACGTTTCTCAACGCCGCGATAACCAACTTCCTGAATAATATTTACATGAAAATTTGCGAAACTTTTTAACCTTGATTCCTTCTCTCTCGTCTTTCTTTAATCGCCAGTTGACTACTTTCAACCAAGCGTAGCGTATCGAGCTTATCGAGATATTGCGTAGAATTATTTTTTCGTTAATAGTACAAAGTGTATACTGCAGTTTCTGTTTAAGATCTATGAGCTATTTTTTACGGTCCAGTAATATTACTGAGTTCGCTAACGAGCATGATTTTCAGAGGATAAATCTACACCCTCGGCTAATTAGCTTCGTTCAAGAGCTTCTCTTCCAGACTTTTTCGATAAAAGGTGAAGGCTTCACCTTTCTATTTCGTGTGATTAGTTTTCGTCGGATTTATACACTTTTTATTATATAGAATGCTATTCGAGTTTTGTAAAAATGGAGATTTCGATCGGTGGGAGAAGAAAAGTTCCGTTAAATAAAGATCCAGCCGTGATTTCGTTCACACCCACTTGCTTGGTATTCCGATGCGGAAGAGAGATGGTGAGGTACGGTGGATACGTGAGGAGGCCGATCGCCTCGTATCGTCAGACTATTAAGATACTCATCTCATTATACAAGACCCACCTCCCACGCGATATCTGTGTGCTTCTTTTTTTATTCTAAACGATATTATTCACCCTTACCCTTTTCTTTACTTTAACCCTTCTTTGGATAGGCTGTATGGTTTCACCATTCATATTATTGTAATATTAATACTAATTACGTTCGAACGAAACGTAGTTTCGTATGTTCGCAAGGAGAAGAAATAAGAATCAGTTGAGATGGGATCGAAAAGTTTAGTCTGGCTGAGTCATAGAGGGGTTAATAGCCATTGGGCTAATAACGTGACCGGTGAACGTTTGATTGTGGGTTAAGAATGTGGAAATAAATTTGAGGTCAATCGTAAAGCGATTCGGAGCCTGTCGCTCTGTGCGGTTCAATTAATGCTCCTCTATCATAGTTACACGGCTTCTGTCGCGCATGCATTTATCGTCGGGACGGAACGGTCACGACTGTCCTAATGGAGTTTAATTTAGCCAATCTTCATAAGCTCCGTCCTTGACTGGCTACCGTTCTTACGTGTTTGTCTTTGATGGCTGCCATTAGCCTCTCCCTCAGTTCCACGTCTATTTCTTCCTCTTCTTCTTCTGTTTTTTCGTTGATTTATCAGGGTAACCTTAACCTAGGAGGTTGGTAGTACAGGGATCCAAGGATTCAGGGATCCAAGAGTTCAAGAATCCAAGAGTCCAGGGATCCAATGGTCCAGGAATGTAAGATGGAAGAATAGCAGAGTGGAGAAGAAAGAAAAGGAGAAAGAAGAGAGCTGAGAGGCAGTGATAGAGGAGTTCTCAAACCAGCAGCTTTATAGACGGACGCGCGAACTCTATTTTTAGACTTCGGTGGAATGACAGTCCCTCTTGAGTGTATATGAGGAGCTATTGATAGGTCGCGGTGTTGGTTGCGAGAGGAGCAGAGGCAGACAGGTCGCGTGAATCACACGAGACATCGTTTCTTTACCCAAAGCCTCTGCCGAGTGTCCACCATTCGGTGATTTACTTTTCACTGCCTAAGTCTTACGCTATTTTATGCTACCTTCTTGTGTTTATTCTCCTGTACAATAGGAACTGTTCGCATCGAAATAACAGATGCTCAACATCTGAGAATTAATATAGCGAAGCAATATTTCTCCTGGTCGTATAAATCAAAAAGCGAATAATTTCTCGATTGGCTAAACTTTATCAGCCAGCGGCACCGATCAAAAGTTTCCTTCTTTCGAAGCTAGAATGCCTAAAGACGACCCACGCGATAGAGGAGACCCCACGCGCGAATTGACACCGACTTCCGGCCCGATCGTTCCTCCTATCATTATTCCTACAATAGCGTCAAAATAATGAATGGCTAACCAGCGCGAGGAAGAAACCCGTGGGTGGATGAATCACGCCAACCGACCACCGTTCCTGAATAGTGGGACACGCTTTTTAATCGAGACGATTGTTGCTCTCGACCCTAATTCCAAAAGAAAAAAAAAGATATCTTCTCGTAACATTAGTAGGTAAATCTTCGTTAGCGAAGTTAATATTTCTGTCTATGAATTTTTCCTTCTCTTTCCTCTGCGAGATTACCCTTCCGTAATCTGCTACCTTATCTATGAAGCAATTAAATACATTAAGATGTTTCCAGTTAGAAAAAAACTTTCCCCTTTATTCTTAGGATCGGTGTTATCGTTATCGTGTTCTCGTGTTTCTAGAAACGTGCTTAAGAATCCGTGGGTACACGGTATCTGGAGGTCTCGCAGAAACTTCTCCTAATGATAAAAATTACACCCACTGAGTTTTGCTAGGTGCATTCTGAAACTCCATATTTACCCTTGCCATCCCGATTCTTCTGTAAATTCCAAGTTTTTTAACGTCTCCGACTGGTCTCTGTGTCTTTCTCCCTTTTTTTCGTTTTACCACTTGAATCAACATATCGTTTCGTGTTTCAGGAATGCCGTTGCAGCTCTATAAAACCCCAAACTTAATTTCTCTTCACTGGGCTGTGCAGGCTCTGTAACCGGAACCTCCTCTGATCCGTGTCCGCGATCTCGTATCCTTTTTCCCAGCCGACGAGCCGTTGAAAAAGAATCTCTTCAGATTGGTTTTTCACGCCCGAAGATAACTAAGCAAATCTGCTTTAAAGTCGATTATTTATTAACCGGTCAACCGGTGTCCATCGGATCCATCCAACGTTTTGTTGTGCTTCTGATTTCTGGATTCTCTGGTCCGAGTAAAAGTAACGAATTCTTTTTGCAATATTGTTGGATCGTAAAATATAAATAGCGTCGTAAAGAACGAGATGTAGTCAACTGGTAGTAAGATGTTGGGAATAGAGAGTCGGATTAGAAGCGGAAGATCTATGGTAGAAAGTAGTCGACGACAAAATCCTGGGATATGAATTGATATGTGTCGCAGAACACGATTATATACCTTCAGCATTGACAGATTTAACGACGAATTTTTTTCACACGTTGTCCCAGGAAACGGTAAATCGACAGAGATGTTAAATAATAATTTCTATCGCGAGGAGTATTGTAAATCGCGTCGCGAATAATGGCACCATTGACCGTGATAAACGAGTCCTTTGTGATCACTAACACCTACCAATTATGTGCGGATAGATTTATGCATGCTGTGCGTGTTAACGTTACAAATATCATCCAGCCATGCGTAAAGCAGCAATAAACATGCGTGTAAGCTGGTGATCCTAGAAAAAAGAAAATTTTAAAAAATGATTACGTTCACGGTAATAGAGAAACGTAACGGGAATTGGCACGATTTAGATGGAGAAGCAGTCGTCTATTGACATTTAGACGATAATTGGCACTAAACGTGTCTTGATACTTTGTAAACGTACGACTTTATCTTGAAATCAGTTGTTTTTCACTTTGTAACACGTGCGCTTCGGGGCAGGAGAAACAGGTCGGTGGTTGTGTGCCGGAGAGATTTAGCGTTCGTGATTGTCAGGAATTGACGAGCGAGTTTAGGGATCGAAAAATAGTCGAGGGGTCCAAGGATTCGAGGATCCAAGAGTCCAGAGATTCTAGGATCTACGAGTCCAAAGTCCAGGGATCGAAGAATTCGAAAATCTAATAACCCATGTCTCCAGTAATCCATGAATCCAAAATCCAAGATTCATACGACACCGCGAAATTTGATAAAACTCACAAATTTATTTCTGACAATTTATTCTGTTTTATAGGTGCAAAAGAAGCGACGCATCGTGGCGAGGGTCCACTGTCGTAACATTAAGAACGAATGCCCGAAACTTACGTGCGACGAACCTGTTCTTCTTCCTGGTCGGTGCTGCAAGTCTTGTCCAGGAGATTTCAGTGAGTAACACGATCTCTTTTCATTCGAATAAATATTATCATGCTTTCAGAAATGATACGCTCGTTAGTAATAATATATGCACCACCTACGTGGAATATACAGTGTGTTTTAATTTCATTCGATTAGTAAATGTAAAAATATTCAGTTATTGAAAACGATCTCGTAAACATCGCGAAAAGAATATAGTTACAATGTGTATCGAAGGACTGGATACATTAATGAGAGTCAAGTGGTTTGCATAAATCATTTATCAACGATCACCGCCTCTTTGGTGCCGGTATTTTTGTTTTTATCAGTTGGCCAGGGGGTTTTCTTTCTCTTTCGATCATTCCATCGATGCTTTTCCCATCCGTTTCTGTATCAACCGATCGATCCGATAATCGTATTTGCAATGCCATGTAATCATGGTCGAGCGTTATCGACGGTACCTTTACTCTTATTATCGCCTTTAAGGCTCTCGAGTGATCTTATTAACGGATTAACGTATCGACGCGTGTTCAAGTCTTCTTTCTTCCCCATGTTTTTTCCTATACTATATCATCCTCTTGTCCTTGTTGTTTTCGTTCCTCTTGCAAAATCTAACATCACACGTATCCGCAGTGAATAATTTTGATCTCAGACAAATTTTCACTTTGTCTCGTGAAATTATGAGAATTTCAGCATTGCACAGAGTTTACACCCTGTCTTTGATAGAGTATTATCCGCTAGATGTACAACTTTCACTGAGAATAGCTTGGACGAAATTCTTGGTACGTTCACCGAGCCTCTTATCCTCCTTTTTCCTTTTTCCTCCGCCGATTTCCATATCCCCGTAGAATGCGGATGAAACGAAGGAAACGTTCGGAATAGTTGTATGTACCTATTTCGGTTGCGCTTTCGACTAGAAACACGAGGCTGACGAAAAGTGAAGGCCAGGAATTTAGCAAATGGAATTCTGGCTGAGTAACGAGTAGTACGGTAGACAAGACTGTTAACGATCGGCGATAAATCTATCGCGAAGGAAATTCTTGTACTTTCTAACATACGTGTTCTGTGAGATAACTGATTAGTACACGAAACTCTGTTGAAATCAATTTATTTATTTAACGGTCCCAGCTAGATTGAGTTAATTAGAATCGAGAAAATATAGGAGGATTTTGAAAGATAATTTTCAACCAGTCTTACAATACAGTTGTTTATTAATAAACTTGACGAGTATACTGAGAGTGCTAATAGATTCGAAAAAAAGTGAAGGAAAAAAAAAACAGATCCTCGGTTGAATTGCCTGTTGATTAGATGTCTATTACTATAATAGCGGTATATTATCATAAACGTCGTGTCTGCTCGTTTATAAGATAATCTACGTTGTAAGCTTGCAATAAAAAATTGAAAGTGTCTCCGAAGATTCCCCAAAAAAATGTATCATCCAACGCGATGCACTTATTTCACTATATTTTGCATACGACTGTGAGTTTTTTTTCTTTTTATAAACGACACAGCAGATAGTTCTGTGTATATCTTCCATCAGAATTAACAACAATTAGCTCTGTACGTGTGTTGCAGTGTTTTAATGATTTGCTATTAAAATGACCTACGTAAAAGGTGTACTGATGACATCATTTTGCTAAATGCGTTCTTTAGATGTTTTGCCGATAAACTTTTTATGTAATCAGTAATCACAGATATTCTTACGATTATTCTGTACTTTTAGCGTGATCCTCGTAGTACTATGTCAATAGTACTACATGATAAGAGTGTTCTATACAACGTAGAGCTACGTGATAAGGGGGAATTCAATGGAACATAGTACTACGTGATAACAGAGTTCAGTAGATCATAGTACTGTGTGATAAGGAAGTGCAGTAGCAACGTAGTACTACGCGACCCCAGGATTTGATAAAAGTAGCAAGTACGGTGCGATAATTGGCGAGCTTTGCGTTTCCACGATTCAAGGGTCCAGGGAACCATGGATCCAAAAGACCAACGGTCTAGGAATCCAAAGGTCCAAGAATCTAAGGATCTAAGACCTAAAGTCCAAAAGTCCCAACGTCTCCCTAATAGAAAAGCTTCGCCACGTGCGTTCTCTGTTAAGATTAGAAAAAAAAAAAAAATCGATCAATCATTGTTTATTGCACCGATACAACGATAATATCAGCGCGATATTAATTGATACGTTTCCACGATTACCAAGGTATCGCGATTAATATCGTTGTCTGTGAAGGAAGAACACCGAAGAGTTTCGTTCGAATTGGCGATAGAAAGGTTTCCAGGAAAAATGAATAAATAGCGCGCGTCGTTGACCATAACGCTGCTAGCATGGTGGGCAGCGGACAATTTATCGGTTACTTAGAATCAATTAGCGAGCCCGCATTTATTATCCGTGGACAAGTGTACGCTGTCATTGTCCGCGCTTTCTATTCCCATTCGAGGAGCGCGAGTAGATTTCTTTATCGCGACAACGTTGAATATAAAGAGGTTGTTGCGTGGCATTCAACCTAGTGTCCAGAGTCTTGCGTTGAACTGGTGGTCTCCTCTTGAACGAGGAGAATATCATTTTGCTATTCTATCGATTGTTACGTAAATCCTTGGTGAAAAAGAAAAGGGGCACCCTTGAAGGGCAGAACGAAACTTATCTACCGATGCGATCCAAAGCCACAGCCGCAATCTTTCCCGTGAGAGAATCATCGAAAGGGGAAAAAAAGCGCGACTTTTTCCTCGAGCCACCCTCTGGTTGGTCGTCGTGGGACAGCAGCGGGACAGATAAACGGAATAACGAGCCGTGAGAGAGGCCGAATTAACCGATGTCGGTGGTGGTGGTAGTTGGCAGAGGGGATTGGTAAAAAAGCGCGGAAAAAAGGTCAGGTCGATGATAAAGACACGGTATAGAGAGGAAGTGGGGGGAGGGTGGAGGGAGAATGGAACGAAGAGGAGTGGAAGGTCGGTGGTGGAGGAAGAAAGATGTCGAGGGAGAGAGAGGGAGATCGGGCGCCACGGTTTAGCGCCATGGCGCCGGCTATATTACCGCATGGCGTCACTTCGATTAAGCCGTGCAATCTAAATGTAAATATTAGCATACGTAATGATCGGGCATAACGCGCGCGGGAATGAGAATAGACGAGAAGCTGGTCGGTGGTTCGGAGAGAGGGTTGGAAGGTCGCGGGGGAGAAGCGTAGGAGGAGGGAGACGAGACCATTCCTTCTTCTCTTCCAATGAGCCTGTTGATCATCCTCGCTATTCCCGTCTCTTGGTTCACCTCTTATCGTGTCCACTGCTTGCTCCTCTTTATATACTCTCTTCTTCTTCTTCATTATCTTTGCTAATTTCGTGTATGTTCCTTGTGTCCACGTTTCAACCTATCCCTTGTCCTCTTCTTATCTCACTGCAATTCTTTGAGCTTTATTCGTCTGTGACAAACGCAATTCTTCTGAAGAGAATTTCATCAATTCAGAAACCTTTGACAACTGTAGTAATAATTCGAAGGAAGTTGTCCACCTTCGTCCTATATTAAAAATTTTTTTTCTCTTCGATTTGCTCACCGGTTAATCCGTAAGCAACTTAGTAGCGACCCCAGTGGGACGCCAGGATGGAGCCAGAATGTGATTGATTTACGATCGTCCGATCGTTAACTTAAAATTCTCTGCATATACGGGGTCGTAAACTAACCTCCAGACTGTTGGTTCAATCGTCTGCTCGTTTATTTAAAAATCCATCCCATTAATGCAGCATAGTTGTAACGCATAAAAGTATCTGTTTTACCGTATACTTTCGCTGTTGTCGTCGTCGTCGTTGGTCGTTGGTCGTCGGTTGGTTGGTGATCGTCTGGGATGCTCGTTGCCCTTTGCTGATGGAAGGTGAAGCCGCTTACGATTACCGATCCTCGTCCCTCCCTTTTACGTCCCGCGAAAAGAAACTGCGACCCATGAGCCCGTCGATTGGACTGTCACATCGATTCTCATCGAGTCGAACGACGAACGACCAACGACCACGTCCCGGATGTTGGCAGCAGACACCAATGCAGCCGGATAATGACGAAACTCGTTTGAATCTCTCGCCCCGTCGACGAGGCAGAGACAGGGAGGTTCGCCGCGGTTAGCTCGTCTGTCATCTTGTATATTAATACACGACCGTGTCCGGGGAATTATGCTGTATGGGCTTTTTGAAAAGAAAAAAAGATTTCGCCACGGTCTATGCGTCGGCGGGGTACGGTTGTACTTGATTGCGATCATTCACGGGCCCTCTCGGTGCCGACAGGCGTCGGGATGCCCCTTGAATCGTCGCTAATTTCGCGGCCCGTGGGAAAGAGGGAACTTCCCGTCGAGATGGAACGAAAAATTCGCTGCACCTCGCGCGCAAAAACGGCACGTCCGACGTCAGGTTACGACCGTGACCAATTGTACGCGATTTACTCGAAGGGATGGTACGTATATCATGGTGCAACAATGTCCGGGGTGGAAAGTTATTTTCAATTCCGACGGTTATCTGATTTTCGCAAGAGTTTCGGCAAGCATTTCGAATTCGATCGGCCGTGAAGGAGGATATTAGAATGGTAATTACATCGGGAGGTTGTAAAGTAACGCGAAGAAACGCGGCTCCGTATCGGATTACCGTTTGGGGGAACACGCGAAAGCCAGCCAATTAGGAGGACCTGCTGATTTTGGCGCCGTTTTCACGAGCACGCTTAATCTTGAATAACGAGCGTCCTTCGGTTAAACGTACCGCGTGAATACCATTAAACGACCGTAAGGTGCTTGCTAATCACGTCCAGCGGTCGTAAAAACACGAATATACGCCCGCCGATATTCGAGCGAAGAAACTACTCTCCCCCGTTTGGTTAATGAAATTTCTATCGATTGTTTGTACATTTACTTAAGCCCGAAATAAGAATAAACATGGATAAATTGATCTTAAACTATTATCATGTTTGCAGAAAGAATTTCTGGTCAAGCTTCGAACATAGCTGGGGCTAATTGGTTCAGGAAATACCGTCGGTTGATCAAATTTATTACGCTGTTTACGATGATTGCGCGTTTGACGTAATTCGTCGGAAAGCCGAGCATTTTGGGTGCTAATGTAGTTAGGCGCCATGGAACACATGGCTTCGAATGATGGAATGATGGAAAATTCCTCCTTCAATCTCTCTCTCTCTCTTTATGAAAAAGTTTGCATTGCCTCTAACGCGTGTCACGATTTTTCCATAGAAAGTTCCCCTTACGACACAAAACTATGCAAAGTGGAAAGTATCTAACAAAACGAACGGCAGTGAAACAACGCGCAGTTGACAAAAGAATGTTGAACCGTAAATCGTAGGGGTTAAGAGGTAGAAAGGTAAAACGACGCGACGCGTTGTCACTGGCTCGTACAGTACGTATGCCAATTAACGTATCCGCGCGGCTGGACCGGTGCGGTATGCGCCATAAAAGCAACATTCAAAGTAGCGGTGGTTGGCGCCAGCCGCCTCTTTTCCTACCCTGCGGCCATTTTTTATGCTTCGTACACGCATCGCGCGGGCTCAATGAGCCTCCTCCGTCTGTCTCTGCCTTTCTCTTCTCTCCTCTCTTCACTTCTCTTCTCTTAACCCGTTCCCTCTTCGGAGCCTATCTCGTCAGATGCGGTGGTTATTTTTGTTTTATGCCCGACTCGCGAGCCATTCGGTGCCGCCTTATAATCGATACGCCACCACGCCAACATCCTTCGACTCCTCTCACACCTGCCATTATCCTCCTACAGTCCTAGAGTGAGGATATCCTTCCACGGCGTTAGGCCGGGTCGCATAAAACATCCGCGTACATCACCGCTGCTTAAGAAGCAAACTTTAACGAGAAGTTTCTCGCCGGACGAAGCGTCGTCGACGGTGGCGCACGGCGCTTTTTACGAGGCGATAAAACGATTTTTTGCGAGCCCAGCACGTATTTCGAAAACGGAGATCGTTCAGGATATCTTGAACTCTCTTTGCAAGACGAGAGGGAGAAAAGTATCGTCGTTTACCGGTTGGAGCATAAATTAACGCGAGTGTAATTCGAATGTTCCTTGCGTGTTTCAGGTACGGACATAGTGCAGGATCTGCCAGCGCAGTTGACCTCCGAGGAAGAGGAACGAAGCTTGAAACGTAATTGATCGAATCGCTTAGCTCTATCGGATTCGTTGATTCCATATTCATCGTATAGTTCTGACTTTTTCAGATTTTGGAACTCTGTTAACGGGTAGGACGTCCCAGGTGCTGCGTCGCGACGAACCCAGCCCGACATCGATTTACAACAGCGCCTACAACTACGTGGCCACCGGTCGTTTCACTTTCCATCGCAAGAACCTCTATTACTCGTTCTATCTGTCTACCGCGACGCCTCGGCCTCGGAGCATCCAGTTCGTGGACGGATCGGGCAGCATCCTGGAGGAGCAGATCGTCGACCCGATCGGTGGGGTGTATCAGAATGCGACGGGTAAACTGTGCGGCGTTTGGAGGAGAGTTCCACGGGATTACAGGAAGCTGCTCCGCGAGGAACGTCTGCACGTTTCTTTTATATGGGAACCGTCGGCCACCCTGACCGGACAGTTGTCTCGTTATCGCGCCTTATCCACGGAACAATACTCTTCGCTGTTGGAACCAACAATGGGTGTTGATCGTTCGCTGATGTCCGGCGCCGGGGCTACAGCCATAGTTTCTGCATCCTCCGCTTCCGCCCCGTCGATTCACGTGTCGCTGGTGTTCAACGGCGTTTTCTTACCGAACGACGTGCTCGAGGTGCCATTGATCGTGCAGTTGGAGCACGTGGAGAAGGATTACGTGGTGCTGCGGGAGGAGATCATAGTGAAGAAGCCGTCGAACGAGTTGAACTTCGGGGAGGTCCGTAGCGCGCTGTCGGGAGCGGATCTACGTCTTCTGACGCGCGGCAAGTTATCCATCAGTATAATGTCCAAGAAGGACCCGCAGGCGATACGATTGGCCGGCATGGTGGGACCCCGCGCTACCTGCGACATGTATCAGACGTTGCTGCTGTCGGAAACGCCTTCGGCGGCCTCTGGACTGGCCTGGGCGTTTTTGGACCGCGCTGGATCGTTGCGTTACGGGGTCCAGTTGATCGGTCTCGAAGAAGAGAGTCCTCTGGTGACCCTCGTGGACGAAGGAGGCAAACGTCGCACCGAACTGGAGGATCTAACGCCGTCCTTGGTCGATGGTCTGGCTAATGGATCCTTGGACCGTCCAGGACCTCGTCTTCTAGAGCCTTTGTTCAATGGTGAATTATCGGTTGTTGCAGCTTCTCATGTAGGGTCCATGTTGCGTGGCCGTCTCTATCAGAGACCCGTAGCCGATGCCAGGGACACCACTGCGCCTGTACTGCTTCGAAGATTGTCCCAGGAACCCGTGCATCCTGGTCCAGTTGGTCTGGTCTGGGTAGCAGTGGACTTGGACTGTTCTCTCCATTACGAACTCGAGATTGCTGGCTTCCCACAGCCATCTCCCACCTCTGATACCGAACCTGGAACCTTCCGTTTGTATCTAGAGACCATGCCGCTGTTGGCACAGGGCGCACCTGTCGCCAGGAGGCTCCTGGAGGAGTTCACTGGATATGTCTTGGAAGGTTCCGTCACTGGACTCTCGCCCGTGGAATTATACAGAATAGAATCTGGTATCGGTTTCCTAGAAGTGACCGATAAACAAGCTGAAAGGATCCTGAAGGCTCCTTTCAAAGCCAGGGCACCCCTCAACTGTCTCCCTCATTACGCCGACAACGATGTTGCCTCTGTGGTCGCGTACAATCTGCAACCGCCCCGGTCTGACATCGAAACCGGTGCTTGTTTCCACGAAACTAGGTTCTACGAGGAAGGTACCCAATGGACCTCGAGCACGGATCCATGCTCCATGTGCCATTGCTTCCGCGGATTGGCGCAGTGCGACCCGGTGCCATGTCCGACCCTCACCTGTCCACAGGGCAAACAACTGAAACCTGCTACCGGCCACTGTTGCCCTATTTGCGCGGGTACGTTTGTTTCGTCATCCGGTCATTTTCAATTTTTCTAATATTTCCGTTTCTAATGAGTTTGTTTTACTGGTTCGTTAGTTCATTAGAGATTCAAACGTGCTGTCCTGAGCTGAATAGATTGACGGTTTAATTATCGTTCTCCTTTCTTAAAAAATCAATAAATCCGAGTTAACCCAGACGCGTCGATCTACGGTTGATTAAATCCGCTTAACCGTGACACGCTTCATGAAAGTAATCGCGTAGAATTAGTTACGCCTATCTACAGACCGTCTACGTTACACGAGTGTTTATCAGTCTCCATGTACAAAGTGTTATTTTACAGTACGTCGGGTAGCATAAATATCCAATCAAATGATATTTTACCGGCTTGTTCGAGGACTGACATCCTGCTAGCTGTTTCGAGGAATAGTAAATCCAGTCGCTAGTAGCATTCCTTTTGGATATCTCGTCCGGCTAATCGATCAGACAAATTATAAATTGCTTTTATTCGACGGGTCGGCAATAGAGACGTATCGGACATGTCGAGAAAAAGTGAAGCCATCGCGCCGATCCGTCATCTTCTTCAGCTACGTCGATGCTCTACCGTATCTAATTAAATCGGCCGTGTTTCCATCGTCCGGTTCTACTACTTTGTTGCGTTATTTAGTCGCGTTACCAGCCTCCTCGTTCCTCGTCCTTGCGTCGCCGTCCTACCGGAGCCAGTTAGTGGAATTAATTTCAGATAAACGCACCGTCTGCTGTGTCTTTGCCACTTTCCTGTAACATATTCGAAATCTTCCAGCTAATTTTAATCGATGCACCGTCTCGAAATCGTGTTTTTTTTTTTTTCGTTTTTTTTCTGATTTAATGATTTCTGTACAGGTCCCGGTATCAACGTGAACGGTACAGGAAAAAACGTTAGCTCGGTGACGAGAGGCTGCACCCTGGCCGGTCAGTTCCACTTACCAGGAGCATCCTGGCACCCATATCTGCCACCTGCTGGATTCGATACCTGCGCGGTGTGCACATGCGACGTAAGTTGATAAAAAGCCATCTTTTCATCCGCATTTGCATGCATATTACAGGGGCTATTCTTTTCTTTTTATTTTCCACCAAGATAGCATCGCAAGTTAGTCGAGCGCGCTGGATAACCGACGACTGACGCAAATCTCTCGCATTTTAACCTGAGGTCGACTTTCGAAAGATCGGCATTCGAATCGTTCCGACGGCCGTAGATAATGTTCTGAAACGCTAGGGATCGCGTTGGCAACTCGAATTCCAAGCGTGCATGACTTTTTCCAGATTCTTTGTTTACCTCTTTACCATACGTTCACTTTACCGCGGCGTTTCGTAACGATACCCAGGCCACCATCAACGCGATCCTGCGACATATAAAGTATCTGTATATTATAACCCGTTGTACGTACCGAGACGTATAGGTAAGTTGAAAGCTCTCTAGGACGATGAAGAAAAAAAGAAAAATTCAAGCAGACAGACACACAACGAGGGTTCGTTGCGCCAGAAGAATGCGGTTGCTCTCTGCCGAGTCATGAAAAGAGCACGGAACACGGGTGATCGGTAATCGGTGACAGGCCTTTCTAAATATATATTATAAGGAAATTGTTTGGAGTCATGCATTGAAACGTCCCTCCAAATCTTTCCTTCCATTAACGAAGATAATAGGATCGTTTCGATTCGTTCCTTTGTCACCAGCGCCGAATTAACCCTTTGACTGTCGTTCTGGGTGTGCGAAATAAGAATTAAGTCGGTAACACTTATCATTTTTTTTTTTTTTCTAACTTCATTTCATTTCGTAATTAATGTTTTTATCACATTAGTAATACGGGTTGATTACTTTTATTTGATTTAATTGTGATTAAATCACAATTGCGATAGCAGTTAATACTTTCTGAGGATTCGAAGGCGGCGTTAAATATCGACTAAAGACCGCATTTATCTTGCAGCCGGTCACGCTAGAGGTGAAATGTCCGCGGGTGCAGTGTCCGCCATTGGACTGCGACGAGAAGATCGCCTTCAGACCGAGCAAGAAGGCCTGCTGCAGACAGTGCCCGACGACGACGCCCAGTACCGCGAACGCCGGCGTCGCAGCCGGCGATACGACCCGTCTACCCCGCGACCAAGCTGTACCCTCCACCAGACGCACCCCCGAGGAGATACTCGCTTCCGGTGGCTGCAAGTACCCTCTCGGCGGACCGTACGAGAACGGGATGGAATGGCACCCGCGTGTCCACTCCCACGGGGAGATGAAATGCGTCAAGTGCAGGTGTAAGGTGAGAAGCATTCGAACGATATTTAGTAATATCTTTGTTACGATTAATTGCAATTGGCTTCCGTGGATTTAAAACGAACAGGCTGTTGCAATTGATTAAAGTCACGGACGGTAATGTCGGCGTGGAAAAATGTTAGGGCGTGATATGTTCAGTCGGGTCGCGGTCAGTTTTGTGTTTCAATCATTCTTAAGTGTCAAGCTAGCGTGACTGATTATGCATAAATATTCGCAATCAACGCCTCGTATCTCGCGAACGTCAGCCTTCGACTAATCACTTTTGAATCGGCTGATCAGCGATTCTTAGAATAAATCTGAAACAAATATGAATTTTTCCCGATCTGCATTTAGAATTATTAATATTGATATTGTTTTTTGCTTATACCAACGGGTAAACGTACACTCGAAATTACTTTAATCTGAGTGCAAGGCGTCAGCCGTGTTGCTAGGACGATCAGGTAAATATGTCCATGGCAAATTCTCGGTGGTCGTTGTACCTACAGTTTTTTCATCCCTACCACGCAATAAGGACGGCGCGGCGAAGGTGAAATGAAAGCATCAGAAGCGTTCCAGGATCGAGACGGTTTTGCAGCCAAGATTGGCCACTATTTCGCGAACGGAATGCGAACGGTTTCGATCGGAGGGAGCAATCGGCGGCGCGGAAATTTCGGAAGATTACTGCCGGAAGGGGGAGAGGGAATATGATCGTTCTAGTCAGTGATGCGGGAACGTTGCGGCAATTTGTGGTCGTAGGAAGATTAGTGCGACTCGCGGTCGCGTAAATTGCCTTTATGAGACAATCGCCGCGATTTCGCGCCGATATAAATTCAGCGATCAAATTAGAGCGAGCGGTTTACGTACGTATGAATATAAATTGCACGTGGTGCAATCGAATTAACATAATTCTCGCGTACACAAATTACACCTGCGAATTAAATTACAGTCTCCGCGATGCTTGTTAGCGCAATTTGTGGATAACACTTAGACGGTGATGTAGAAGAATCGATAATGTTTACAAGGTAGTTTACCTAGAGACGTGTTAATTAATTCGTGCCAGGACAGAATTAGTCGCGAGGAACGGTAATGCACTTGTTGGCCCGAGGGAAATTTATGATTTGTAGAGGCGTAAGAAGATAAAACGCGATTCGCGGTAGCGCACTTCTGTTACGCTGACAGAAATAGTGGTGCAACTTGCAGTCGTGCCAATTGCGAGCAAAGAAGAGTGTCAGGACGAGCCGTCCATATTGCGGGAGTACGAGTTCGCCACGATAAGGACATCGATGCTACCTTACGATCGACTAGCCAACAAATTTGCACAGCGGCTTGATAAAGAAAAGCCTTAAAGGCTATTCGTTACTGTCGCAAGAGAACCGACTGGAAAGCCTCGATCGAACGTAATAATACGTTTCTTCTGGTATTCTGTGTAGGTATTAAACGAGCGCTATTGAACGCGTACCGTTCAGAACTAGTAGCACGAGATCGTCACGGTACTTTACTCGGCGAACGCGACAATTTCCGGTTTACACGATCGCTCTTAACCCCTCATCAGCTGCATTCCACTCGTGCTTCGAGTTACTGTCCGACACGATCCGCAACGCACACCGTCTTTCCAATCTTTTCCAGCTATTCGCAGCTCTTTTTTCATCAATTCCTCGTGACATCAGCATTTCTACAGATTACCCGATGATCCGATGTAAAATAAACGCGTCTTTGATTGATATTTAATCATCCGATTTTTTAAGCTTTTTATTTGGTAAAAATATTTGTAGGTTTATAGAATATTGTAACGCATCAAGTTTCATTATTACACGAAGAAGGTCTATTGGTAAAAGAAACGCTGGATCGATGGTTGATTTATTTTTGCTTGTTGGTCGCGTACGCTCGTTAGAATCGTGGCATAGCCTCGTTGCGATATCCAGACACGGCCACGACGAGAGACCTTTAAGGAGAAAACCTTTAACCGGACTCGTTCGCCCGGACCGACCATTAAAAGGGTCCATCCATTACGATGAAAATGGAACGCGGCCACGGATCGCGCCAGTATTACGTTAAGAAAAAAGTATCCTCGACTTGTTGCATCGCCTCGAACATTCTCTGTGTTCCGCTAAACAGTATCGATAACAGTTTGATAGGGAGGGACATTTTCTTAAAAAAAAAAAAAAAATACTGTGAATTAAAAGTAAACTTGTTTGCGTTTCCGATCGTTGCAGAATGGCGAGGTGAGATGCGACAGGAAGCGGTGTCCACGGGCGCTCTGCAACTCGATCAGCCATCAGATGAAACGCGGTGAGTATGTTGGGGAGGTGGACGACTGCTGCACGGTGCAGTGTCGTAGGGCGAGGCGTCATCATCGCAACAATCACCACCCGGCCCGGCATTCCGTG
Source organism: Osmia lignaria lignaria (assembly GCF_051020975.1). Taxonomy (NCBI): domain Eukaryota; kingdom Metazoa; phylum Arthropoda; class Insecta; order Hymenoptera; family Megachilidae; genus Osmia; species Osmia lignaria. The sequence goes on from NC_135040.1 coordinate 14,314,659, forward strand.
ACCCCACGGGAGCTCAGCTGAGTCGAGCCGTCCGAATGAGCCTCCTTCGAGCTGTCCTGCTTCGTGGAAACGTTCCCGGCCCGTCTTTCTCTCGGTAGTCATCGGATACGAGATCAGTCGTCGATTCAGAGAAAAATGGAAGAACCGTATAGCTTCGAATAGAGCAGTCGTAGTTGGTGGTCGTTTCTTTCGCATCTTGGTCTTATCAGTCTGATCCTAAATTCGTTCGATCTGCAGCAACCAGCGTAGAAACAAAGGTGGAGAAGAACCGAGAACGGGGAGAGGATCTTTAGCGAACAGAATTTCGCGTTTCTTACAATTCTTGTAGATTGGATCAAAGAAACGGTATAAGGGGATCGTGTTTAGGGTTTACGAGCGATACGCAGTATCCTGGTATAGGTTGGCCAGATAACGAAGGCTGTAAAATTCAATTTACGCGAGGACAGAAGTTTAACGAGAGGCTATCTGGACAGAGGCAAGTGTATCAGGCATCTCCTCCGTCGACGATCTGGCTCGTCCAATTTCAGCTACGACGTCCGGCAACGATTCCTCTATAATGGAACCGTGTTCCTCGCATTCCTATCGCTCGATACAATTTATTAACATGCCTGATAAAAATTGTAAGAAAGACACGAGAGTCTATCGATACGCGTTAAGCGCAAACGACGTTACTTCGAAGCCCTCTATTCGGCAGCAATATAGTTGAAACGGAAGATGGTAATCAAAGAGTAGTCGTGCGTCTGGAATGATCGACGAGTATCACAGGAAACCATAATAATAAGAAGAACGGTAATAATACTGACAATAATGTAATGCGAGCAGAGAGAAAGAGAGAACGTGGATCGTTCTTGTCGGACGTTATATTCTTAGTCTACTGCACGGTCATTCGGCTATCAAGTCCAGCACAGAGGAGCGCACCCATATAAACCGTCAAACGTTTATTAATCAATTGGCTCTCGTCAACGGATCAACGGACCGGAAGCCAACCGCTCTCTATCTTCGACTAACCTCACATGCATACACGTACACGACTATAATAAATGAGAAAAGAAAAACGAGGAGAAACGAATGAGAGAAAGAGAGAGATACAAGCCTGGGGGTTAGAGAGAAGGAAATTTTAGTCGAGGCGGTAAACGCAGAGCCCTACCGTACCCACCAACCTCACCAAGTTACCCAGCAACCAAAGAAGACTGAAAAACCTCCGATGGTGGCATCAGTTATCATTGCGCGAAACACGCTAACGTTTACACTATATTATATTATATCAAATCTATACTCCAATGCAACTTATCGTTGCTACGGATTATTAATATTATTATTATTATTATTATTATTAATATTAACGATGTTAACGTTTTACACTTATCGTAAGTCTCATGGTTTCATCGTTCGCCGTTCATTATCGTTCATCGTTGTTTCATTTCGTCGTCATAGAAATCGTCATTAATATTATTAATATCAATATTATTATTAATGTTTCTATTACTATTTCGAATAGTATATCGCTGCTATTATTATTATTTTGTCATCGCTTGATGCTAGTGTTAACAAGTTGAAAAACCGCCTGTAATCTCATCGAAACGGTTTCGCTCTTCGTTTTATAAGCCTATTTGTTCTTTCTTTTTTTTTTTCTTTCTTTTTGTAAGTTATAAGCTTATTTATTGTTAGGTTCTCTAAGTTATTCAATGGCGAACTCGTGACTGTAATTTCGATAGAGGACTTTGTCGAATTTACAGAGGAGTATTTCTGCGTTAATTTAAACGTAATGCTTGAATAGTCGTTGTCAGTGAATGGGTGTTTAGGTGTGCGTCAGTTTTTTAAACGTGTGTGTTTGTGGAAGTAGCCGAATCTTTTGAACCACGAATTTCGCGGTGACGAGTAGAGGATAGATCGTGTAAAGGGTGTTTGTGAAACATGGCCAGACTTCTGCTTTCTTGTCTTTGTCTTTGAAGAAACGTCCTCAAAGTGAGAAAGGAAACGTGTTCAGCCTCGTAACGCAAAAGTTGTTGCATAACGAGAAAAAAAATTGTCGTTGAAGTATTTCATTTTTATTTAGAATTTTACAAAATTATAGCGTTAATTATTAACCTTGGAAACCCATCGAGCCTATTAATTAGAAAATATTGAAAATTTCCAAGGAGAGCATTGGGGATAAGTGGCAGAGGACTCCATCTTTTTAGGGTTAATTATCAGGATCTAATCTTTTTATACATTGTCAGTCATCTAATCTAAGTGTCTAAAACAGTTGTTCGAGCAAGCTTGCGGAAAACGAGCGGTGACTTGATCACCGATGAAAGACGAGAAGAAATCAGGGGTAGCGGTTTTGCGCGTAGCCGTGGCAGCTGGTAGGCCTGCTTGCTTTCAACACTTTCAACGCGATACTTTTTTTCTTTTCTCCAATACCGTGAAACTGTAACTGTTTACATGGCCAACAGGTTCGCGACAAGAAAGTGAACACAAGCATACTGTGACCTGCTACTGAAAATCGCTATTCACGGTTCCTACCTCCGTAAGCATAATTTTAATGGCTGACTTTGTTAATACATTCACTGCAGATACCATGGATTACCCGGTATTAATTTTATTTATTTTATTCATTTGACGATTATCCATGGGCTACATTGCGCAGCTTTTTACAGGAGGCTTAAATAATTTTCTATATGTTACTCTCGTTATGCAACATACACGAAGCAGACTCTACAGGATAGAAGCCTCAATAATTAAAATTGTCTTCCTTTTCGCAAAATACCATCGTTCGATGGTACTAGAATATCCATGAAAACGTAGTCGAAATTTCGAAAAGATTCAAAGTAATCGTGCCTTAATCATCGTGCATGTACAAGTTAGTCAACGCTGTTAGAGGGTAGCTGTTCGCAGTAGAGGCCTTAATGATGATCGAATTTCGATATTTTGTACATAGACGTATATAATAGACGATAAGTTAATGGTTTATCCAATATCACGATTATTCTAATTATTAATAATATTTATATGTAACTATTAGCGTCACTTCTTCATCCGTGGCTCGTCGAACCAATGAATTCTTCGACGGTGCTCCTTATCAATATTAATCTATTCTTCTATTTTAATACTACTACTATTACTATTATATTATCGTCATTATATTATAAATATTATCTTCACGGTTATTTAAAGTCATCCCCCGTTACAACGTGCATGGTATATCCGATCTTGTTTTATCAAGAAGGGAAGAGTTTTTAATATCGTCCTTTTAAGACACTATATCTAAACGTTTACAATGGTGTAAACGTATGTAAATTGTTTAAGAATCGCGATCTAGTGCCTTAAAATACTTCAATTAACAATGAAAGTAATTGGCAGTATTTAACAAACGTTACGCCTCGTATGAATTGTGCTATAATCGTGAAATGGAACCAAAAATGCCTTTCGAAATGTGTTACACATGGATTAAAATTACATTTTTTTTTTAACACGAGATAAATCGTGAAAGAGAATTAAAGAGAATCAAAGAGAAGAGGAGCATGGAAATAGAACGTTATTCTGTACTGTGCCAAAACGATTGTCAATTAAATCGTAATTAATCATAATTGTTGCAACTGTATTACACGTACGATTGGATATATGTATGTGTATTATTATTCATATCATGCAGATGGAAGGAGAGAGAGAGAGAGAGAGAATGAAAAAAAAAGAAAGAGAAGCGAACAACTAATTGTTGATATTGCTAATTAATGCAATAAATCATATAATTATATTAAAAGTAATTGTACGCCGATTTCAGTATTTCCATTAATAAACGAATACACACGATTAATCGTCTGTGTAACCGGTGTAATTGACCGAAACACGTTTCTGGAGTTGGTAAACGCCTGTAGCACCACAACCCGTACGCTCTTCGAGCCGATGAAGATATTTGGATGATTACAATTTTGATTGCCTAGCATATCTGAGGCCTTCGTCAAGAGCACGTAGAAGAAAATCCACCTTTTTGGGTGTAGCATTTATTCCTAACAATCCAACTCGTAAAATCTTCCCTACAGTTGGTCCCAAACCTCTGCTGATTTCAACTTTATACCTAATCCAAATGGAACAATAACATAACTGTTAAGAAATTTTGAAATACCGTAGACCGGAGTAACTTTGGGACGGGCGGGGTAACTTTGGGACAGAGGATGCTTTTGGCTTTCCAATGTCCAGCCGATCCCCTTCGAAATGCACTAAAAAGTGTGAAATAAAATAATTTTTAACAAAAAATACAACCGACTTCGAAATGCACTAAAAAGTGTGAAATACAGTAATTTTTAACAAAAAATACAACCGACTTCGAAATGCACTAAAAAGTGTGAAATAAAATAATTTTTAACAAAAAATACTACCGACTTCGAAATGCACTAAAAAGTGTGAAATACAGTAATTTTTAACAAAAAATACAACCGACTTCGAAATGCACTAAAAAGTGTGAAATAAAATAATTTTTAACAAAAAATACTACCGACTTCGAAATGCACTAAAAAGTGTGAAATACAGTAATTTTTAACAAAAAATACAACCGACTTCGAAATGCACTAAAAAGTGTGAAATAAAATAATTTTTAACAAAAAATACTACCGACTTCGAAATGCACTAAAAAGTGTGAAATACAGTAATTTTTAACAAAAAATACAACCGACTTCGAAATGCACTAAAAAGTGTGAAATAAAATAATTTTTAACAAAAAATACAACCGACTTCGAAATGCACTAAAATATGTGAAATAAAATAATTTTTAACAAAAAATACAACCGACTTCGAAATGCACTAAACAGTGTGAAATAAAATAATTTTTAACAAAAAATACAACCGACTTCGAAATGCACTAAAAAGTGTGAAATAAAATAATTTTTAACAAAAAATACAACCGACTTCGAAATGCACTAAAAAGTGTGAAATAAAATAATTTTTAACAAAAAATACAACCGACTTCGAAATGCACTAAAATATGTGAAATAAAATAATTTTTAACAAAAAATACAACCGACTTCGAAATGCACTAAACAGTGTGAAATAAAATAATTTTTAACAAAAAATACAACCGACTTCGAAATGCACTAAAAAGTGTGAAATAAAATAATTTTTAACAAAAAACACAACCGACTTCGAAATGCACTAAACAGTGTGAAATAAAATAATTTTTAACAAAAAATACAACCGACTTCGAAATGCTCTAAAAAGTGTGAAATAAAATAATTTTTAACAAAAAATACAACCGACTTCGAAATGCACTAAAACAATAGCAAAGCATTTAGCGACTTAGAACAGCAGCTTACATCGGCGCAAATCGCACAACCTTTAAGTTTCCTTGAGGATCTGAAGGTGGGCGATTATGTTCTAGTGCGGTACAAGGGTGGACTTTACCGGGGCCGGATCACCAAGATTAAAAAAAATGACCAATTACTCATATCTGTCATGGCGAAATCAGCCACGAACTGGAAACGGCCAAATAAGCCCGATGAAATTCATTATTCGAAGGACGAAATAGTTCAAAAGATCAATCAGCCTGAACAAATTGGTCGGCGAAAAATTTTCAATGTTAAAGAATTAGAAAATTATCGGAAACATAAAAAGCATAACATATTTTGTGTATCAGATTAATTTTTTAGTGTTTTTCAGTGGAAAATAGTACTGTCCCAAAGTTACCCCGGTTTACGGTAACAAAACTTATGCTTCTACTAATTATGAAAGGGATGAAATGACAAGAATTGTATTAAAAATGATAAAGTTAAGATGACTGACTTACTTTTGCATGGCCCGCTGCACAATGATCTTCTCGTCGACGCCAGGTGGCAGCTCTATAGAGATCACAGTGGATAATTGATACCGTGGAATTTGCACGTAACATCGAAGCCCTCGTAATTCAAGACCCTTTTTTAATCTGGCAGCTGCAGCCGCGTGTCTGGCCCAAGATGCTGGGAGACCCTCTTCTGCAATTTCTGCCAAAGCCTCTCTCAAACCGTACAACAATGTTGCACTTGTCGTGTGATGATACACGCGATCTTCGTTCCCGAAACATTTCCAATAAACGCCTAGGATCAACATGTCCAAATAGTAGGAGCATGGTTTGGTTTTCCTTCGGAACAGCTTCTCTCTGTTGTGACATCAAACCAATCCCCATCAACTTTTGATAAAAATCAATATTGAGAAATTGATAATTTGTCAATCAAACTACAATTGATTGGTGTGAAAAATAATAATTAGCCTCAACATTTTGACTCCGCTCTGTGCGACCTACTGGTCAATTTGAAAGCCATCAGGGTGTCATGAAATAAGAATTCATCAGCTATATTCCCCATTATGAATCACCGATGGGACTAGTAGGCCACGCGAGTCACAGCGATGACCTCAGGTTCGATTGATATTCCGAGGAGATCACTCGGAGTCCCGATTCTCAGACTATTTCCTCGGCGGCTTTTCAGTTGCGGTTAAAAAGAGAAAACTGCGAGACAAACGACTATACGTACTCAGCCTGAGGACTGAAGGAAATAGGAGTGAGCCCTGGTGGGGCGCCGAGAACCTTTTGGCTGCCTGTGTAAGCCACATCGATGCCCCAAGCATCCATGAAGAACGGTTCGCCGCCCAATGACGCAACGGCGTCCACGATAAGCAAAGCATCGTATCTGGGAAAGAATTTTTTTTTTTTTTTTTTAATTAATTTGAACCGGTTCTTAAGTAAGTTGGATGAATAGAGTGACATCTGGAATTCTAGATTAAAAATTGTCAAATGCTGGATAGAAATACTTGTGGACAAGATCCCCAACACCTTCCAGTGGTTGTTTCAGACCTGTAGAGGATTCTGCGTGAACCATAAAGACAGCCACCGGTTTATATTTTGCCAAGGCAGTCTCTAATTGATCCAACGTGACAGCCATGGTATGTTGCGTTTCTATCAATTCAACCTATACATTGAATTTCATAAATTAAAAACTAAATCGAAAAGCTAATCGTAGCAATGAAATATCGCGTACATTAGCCCCAATTCGATTGGCCATGTCGGACGCACGTTCACCCCAAATGCCAGTTTTCACGATCAGTATAGTTTCACCGGGTTCGAGTAAATTTCCTATGGATGCCTCCATGCCACCGTGACCCGACGCGCTAAGCGCCAAAGTTAGTCTGTTTTTCGTTTGGAATACGTATTGCAATCCAATTTTGATTTCATCCATTATCTATAAATCGGCTGTTAGTTTAATTCCGTTATTTATTTTGCGAATGTACAACAGCGATTACCTGACAAATTTCGGGATGAAGATGACCGATAATTTGATTCCGAAGGGAGCGAAGAACTCGCTCGGAACAATTAGTTGGTCCAGGGCCCATTAAAGTTTTTACCGGTAACTGCAGCTTAGTTCGAAGTTCCTTAGGTGGCTCCTTCTGTACCGCCAACTGGTTCCATTCGTGATTCATGTCGATTTTATTTTTATTTTTTATATTAAATATCTGAAGAATATATACAGCGAAGGCTTTTCCTAGAATCACTGTGGTAAATGCGCGCTCTTACGACTCTTTGTTCCACACGCGCACTGTGCGGGCGTTTAATATCACGGTTATCAAGAGATAATTTTAATTTAAGAATTAGTCGCGCACTCTTCGTACGGTCAGAGTACCTAGTACACTGAACACTCCTCCACGTTTGTATATTTCCATCTAGGGAGATTACACCATGAAATCGTGAAACATTCGGCTCGATAAGACGACCATTTTAATTATGTAACGATCAATAGATAATGCTACTCCATTCGCAACGTTGATTTGAATTATTGTTTTGGCATAACGATGTTGTCGACGACAAGTAGTGCAGTTAAATGGAATGGGGAACGTGAGAGGGTAGATAGACAAGACGTTTCAGTGTTTATCGTTTTATTGAAAGAACCAAAGTACAAAGAAATCTGTTCATTGAAACTCGAAAATAGCTTGATACGTTACTGCGCTTTGATAACCTCTTCAGTTCAGTCGTAACTTATTTAAATGGGAGAAAAACAAGTAACTGCGTACGCAATTAGTATACGCAATGCTTAATTGTTTAGTTATAAATTTTTAAAAGATTCAAAAAGTTCCCGGAAGAGAAAATCGTATCGTAAGTTTTAGGCAGCACTGACTCAGAATATCAAGTAGTGAAACGTGCTAATGGAAAAAATGAATGCGTTCCTAAATGCTTTTTGTTCTGACGGTAGCTAAGCTGTTAAGTTTGTAAATACGATGAATCGTTATCAGTTCCGTTTCGAGTTACGTTTATCAAAGCTATTTTTCGTGCTCTTCTATCTAACCTACGCTCGAAGGCTTCCTCCACGCACGTGTTTCTAAACATGTGACACTAAAAGCATCGCCACAGATGAATTGTGTTTTAAAACGTGCACGCGTTTAGAAACTTTATAGAATTATAAAAAAAGAAGTGACCCGCCATTTCAGTGTTTAAAAATACGCGATAAAAAAGAGCGCGCTTTTTTAAGGCGTGATATTTGAATTCATATTTTAAAAGTTCAATTTACATGGAAACATAGAAAATTTGGCGGGTAACAATACAGGCGAATAGTTTCACGTGTGTAATAGTAAAAAATGCAATTTATGATTGTAGCAAGAAGAAATTCCTTGATGCTCATAACGGAATACCGGTACGGCATTCCTTTCGTTAAAACACAGCGAAAGTTCGTATATAAATACTGACATTAACATCGTGTTAAAAATTTCAAATGCCGCTGTTTCATCTAACTTTTTCTCTCGTAAATATGTACATATTTTGCAATAGTTTTGACGGATGAAAATTTCGCAACAGATTAAAAACTGAACATTTTCTGTTTGCTAAGCAAACCAACGAAAATGCAGATCCACCAAGGGTCAAGTTCGGTTGCTCGACATCGTTTGCCCCTTCCATCGGGCATCCACCTAGCGCCCAACTCCTCCTCTGCCCCCTCTCTACGCAACCACTTTGGTTCTCTTTTCGCTCCGTCTTTTTCCCGCTTCTTCATTAACTTGCTCTCCCTTCTTTCTCGCCACTTTCTACCACCCTCCCTCTCTCCGAGCTCTTTAATCTCCCTTCGTAGGTCACCGGTGTTAAACCTCTAATAGTAACAGCACCGAAGCGACGTGAAATTATTCGAAACGACCGGAAGGTCAAGGATAAAAGACGAAGCGATAAGAAAAAGGGAATACAATAAGTTTTCGTCGTCGGTACTTCAAAGTTCCGATAGGTTTTTCGTTCTTAAACGAGCGTGTGCGCGGGCGCGTACTTACTCGCGAGGATAAGTCGGTGTGTGTTCGTGATGGGTTCGAGTCCGGCGGTAACCGGACTACGACATTCATACACGAACGAGAGATCGTGCGTGACTGGTCGGTCGGTCGGTTTATAACGTAGGATAGTGTGCGTGCCTCCCTAACCTGCTCGTACGTGTATAATATTGTAGTAGTCGAAGGTGTAGTAGTCGGGCGTGCACGTGCGCTACCGCAATCGCGTCTATCTGTCTGTGTGTGTGTGTGTGCCACGCTCCCGAGCCAGGAGACAACGAAACAATGGAACGTCGCCGTCTCGGGTCCGAGTAGCGAGGCGAGCGGGTGGATCGTACTTGCTTGCTTTGCTCGTTCGTCTCGTAACGTCCACGAAACCGTGCATGAACAGGCAGCAGGGATTTCTGAAGACGGTTTTCAGGCTCCCGGCTTCGAGAACCGCTTGCTCGTGACTGCCCCCTGGCGTACTTGTTTCTCAGTAGAGGCCGGGCCGCGACCAAGGAGGAACGCTTTGTGTGTTGAGCTGGAAAAAGAGCTTCGAGAAATCCGACTGCCAGTTTTCATTGTGCACACGTTCCTTCCATTTATTCGAGTGTGTCTTTCAAGTGTTTTACGATAGTTTTTCTCTACTCGATCGCGCTGTATTACACCGATTCTCATAGAGAGGGTGTTTAAAGCGCGCGTGAGAATCGTCGATCGATATTGGATCGTAACCTCGGGTAGTCAAGGAAACGAACGAAATCTCGAACGGGAGTGTATCGTTTCGTTTCGATCCTAGTGTTTACCGACCGGGGGCATTGATTTTCGTGCGAAATCGGTATCGTTCGTCTTCCTTCGTTTCTCAAAGACGAACCATATACTTATATACAAACACATCGGCCCACGAGCCAGTTCGTATTAATTGTTGCTAACTGGTTGTCACCGGTAGGCCGGTGTTCCCAGAGATATGGGGAAACCGTCTACGTTCAATGAGTGATTATCGATCCGCGCGAATAAGTGAATCAAAGTGTATCGTGTATATGTGTTGTTGGTTAAGAAATTTGTGCGGTCGACGCGCTTCCCTCGGTTGTGTCGTCGTCTTGTACATTCTCGCTCCTTTCATCTTGCATTCCCTTCGACCATACTGTCCCTATCTTCGCTTTGCGATCCTCTCTCTGCTTCTCCTTCTTCACCTCTCTTTCTCTCCTTTCTCTGATCCGTTCGTCGGTCGACCGGTCTCTGAAGGGGGCGTGCTTGGCCACATTCAACAATGAGCGAACGCAAAACTATCTAAGCACGAGGCGCGAACGAATGGTTCCTGTGTATTCTGCCTGTGTGTGGCCCGATCTTTGCCCCACGAGTGTGTGTTTACCCTGAAACGGTCGTTCGACCTTTTTTCCCTGCTTTTCGAATGGATTAACAACGGTCGACCGGTTAACGAGAGTGGAATCGTCTTCGAGTGGCCCGCTCTCCAAGGTGAGTGTACTGTTATTATTATCACCTTCATTTATTTCGAATAACCGGCGCTTTTATTTCGCGTTCGCTGTTCGGAACACGTGATATATCTATTTGACCGATCGGACGCGACTATTTCAATTAACTTTTTAAACGAACAGCCCGACGGATCAACCGAAACGAGCTTTTAACACGATACGAAAATTGGCAATTTAGGAAACAATTTTCTTTTCATCGATATTTCCCAATTCGCTCAGACTCGTACACGGCCTCGTGTAACGACTACGATTCATAATTGTCGAGTCGATAGGTATTGCGTTCCCATTTCGAAATAGCATTACTTCGAATGATAGATCGTGAGAAAAGTTACTGTTACGAACATATACAGATATGTATCATTGTCAGAGAAATCGATATACGGTCACGGAAATAACGTAACAGAATCGACCCGTGTGTATTTATCGTGCCTTTTTTCCTCCATTCTTCTCGAAATAATTGACCGAATACGAAGCGAATAATCGGGCTACAGACACGTGTCCGATAGTCGGTGCCACCAAATTAGATACGCTTTGACATCGGCAAGGGTCCCCCTTTCAGCTTAATTCGGGGATGAAACGAAATAGAAAAGCTGCCGTGACGCGTAAGAAGCTTCCGACAGAGGGATTTCAGGAACGTGTTTTCCCTACACTTGTGGAAGTCGTTACGTGGTTGCAAAGTATTTTAAGTCCAGTCAAACGGAAAGAATCGACATCATCGGGCCCTTCCTGTATCGTTTCGGCACTTCTTGGACGAAATCCAAAAATACCGACGGCTGCCGAAAATATGCGCGTATATTCATGGCCGAGACACACCGGAAATAATATTTCAGTACGAAAGCACCTTGTGTTTTTGATCGCGTGTTGACTGATGTACGCCTTTGGAAGCAGTGATATTGACACAACAATGGAGAATGTAAAATTGAAAGTACATACACGGTAGTTGATTCTTTTTATCAATATTTGTGTGTTTATTCGTTACATTCTTTCAATTAATTTTTTTTACTTTCGTACAATTTTGTCCTGTAAAAAAAAATTGTCAAACATAACCTTATTATTTGAATTTTGCGACCGCGTAAACTGTCAACGACTAATAACCTGAAATATTGAATGAAACTGTTGATGTTTAAAGTTTGATATCGTAAGTACGGATTACGTTATTGCGAATATTTACAAAATAAGATTCAATCGTCGAGAACTGCGAAGTTTATCGCTGAGGCTCACGGGAGTCTCGTTCGAGAGCCACGAGACGGGCATATGAACTACATAATTAAGGCAAATGGTTCATTAAGTTAGGCAATGTAAGACGGATGCAGCGAATTCCTTTATAGAATTACAGTGCTGTCATTTCTGCGAGACTAAATATTTGAAGAAGTAATAATACGCCATGATTTCAATTTGCGAAAGATTTTATTACACCGAGGCTGTACGCCGTTGGTATTATTCCGTACGCGTGTAATCGTCCGTTCGTTGTTGGTAATTTCGATCGGCGTGCTCAATCGAAAAAGAATGATGACGCGGGCCGAATCACTTTACCGAGTAATTGACTGCATTAACGTTACGTGGGCAGGTGAAGATAGACACCGGTCGTTTATCATGCGAGGGCAACGTGCTCGTCTTTCCTCGTGGCGTCTGCATTCTCTAACACCACCCACTCAAATTGAATTTCAAGTTCCCGTTTAGAAACACCGGTTTTTATTAACCGATTTCCCGAGACACCCCGAGTAACCTCATTTTTCTTCCGTCGGTAAATTGGGAATTTTAGTTTCGAGTTTAGTTACTTTTCAACATAGATGGCTAACAAAATTTCGCGTCAAAGTTTCTAACAATCTTTCGAAGTGCTGTCAAGTTTCCGTGAGTAACGTTTCTTGAAACAATGCGGCCTAACCTAGCGTGGTATCACCGTAGACGATAAACAGAGGCTAATTTCTATCATTATCATCGTAACGGACGACGAAACGCGTTACAAGAGCGTCGCGAATAACAACACGTTTATCTTGTTAGCTGGATCTCAGAGCCGGCTAACATTATTACACGTCGTTGAGTGTGCACGGCGTTAGGGAATTATATGCTGCGTTTTGAATCTCAATCGTTGCGTTCGCAGCGTGTATCGTGTTCTAGCACCTGTGTTCTTTCTCCACGACACTCAACCACATCGACGTCATCTTCGCATCGTGCACGATGTTATCTCGGGTTTACGCACGACCTTGCTTCCCTCTTTAAATTTCGCGTCTTCCCGCGATAAAACGCGGGAAACAGGTTAGGTTAGATATTTGCACGTGAATTATAATTTCGACGCTGTCAATTTTATAAAGGTAAAGAGGTAAAATTGAAAAATGAAATTTAATATTTTCATTCCAATGCTTCGAGTAGAGCGTGCTTTTTTGTGACAAAGAATGTTACAATGAAATAAAAGATAGGGTTTATAATAATGGTACATATACGGGGTATGATTTTTCAGAAAATCAAAGGAACGATGAAAAGGAAACGCACCAATTAGCCGAACAATGCATCATGGCCTCGTCCGTTGGAGGACCAGGAATGGCGTCGGGTGTTCCGACACCACGAAGAGTCAACCTGGAGTTTCCACCACCTCCGCCTTATCCACCTCCCCACAGTCAGGTATAATTTTCAGCACGCGATGCTAAATTGCGTGTAATTACACCGGGCGTTACTTACAATGTTCGTTATTGATCTATGTAGATGTATTATTGAATTTTTCTAAGAGAACAGATATTTCAAGAAAAAAATTTCATTTTTACAGATGGCTTGCTCGGGGTTGGTGGATCCTGCACCAACATTGGCGGTACCACCGCCGAGCCCAGCTCACCAGCATCCCCTTCAGGATTATTCGTACGCTTACTACGAACCCGGTCCGAGTCGGCTGCACGGCACATATCCGGCGGAAGTGGGCATGAATCGTGTGCAGCAGCAGCAGCAGCAGCAACAACAGCAACTGAGGCCAGAAACGTTCAAGAGGCACACGTATATGACCCGGTACGGGACGGAGGAGAACATATACGAGGAGATATCAGAAATCAAGTAAGGATATAATCGAACGTAGGATTATTCTCTTGGTTCCTGAAATATTAAGGAAAGTAAAGAAGAAAATAACGATGGGATAATTTACAGAAAATGTTGCAGAATAATTTACTCTTCCATTTGAATGCGTATTCATCTAGTCACCGATGACTTATGTACGTCCCAGCACAGTGGACGCTGTACAATCGTGGCAAACTTGTTTTCTTATTGTTCGTAACTTAATCATTGTCTCATGGTATCCGGTGCAGAGAATACGTCGAATCGGACAAGTGGTTGGAAGCCTTGTTGTTGTCCACTTAAACCGCATTCATACCCGCCTCGATGAAGTTCACTTCGCGTCGCACGAATGAACGTGCGTATTCATCAACCATTTAAACTGAATGAAACGTAATTCTACGCGCTATCATCGGCGCTTCTATCGACCGAAAGAAGCTCGAGTCTCTCTGTTGAAAGTTAACACCTTTCTTCCTGTTAGGATACCCCTACCCAATAGGAGTACGTTTTCACTAGAAATGGAAACCTGCTGTAAAGAGTAAATCGATTTTGTCTTGAATTACCGTGAATTAAGTCGTTAGAAATGTAGAATTAATTAGGATAAGTAGAGAATAAGGATGACCGGACAGATCGAAGGCGATCAACTTTAGTCATCGTGAATCATTGGCTGACGATTAAATGGTACTCGAGTGGAATTCCACATACTAATCATTGGTATTCATTAGCAGACAATGTCATCGAGCGTTGCACGGTTCGAGAAGATCCCTGGTGGCGGAGGAGGTGCGACGAGTTCAGTCACGGCATCGTCGAGTTCTCGGGGAGCTGAACCTGAGCGTAGAGGCGATGCTGATGCCGACCGTGGTCGATAACAACGACGAGGATGAACCGCAGGATCAACGCGGTGCATCCACCGAGGAGCTATTATCTTCGGTCAGTCCCACCGATGACCTCCTCTCACCTGTTGGCTGTGACATGGACAGCGGCTTCAGTGGAAGCTCCAGTGCAAGTTACAGGTCGATAGAAATTCTTTTTATACCCTCTAAACGACCAATAAAGCTGGAAATCTGTATTTAAAATAGTCTTAGATTAGTTAAATAGAAGCACCAGGTGCAATTTGAAGGAGAAAGGAAAATTTAAAATGTCACTTTCAAAGGTAAAAAAGAAACTTGGCAGAGTTGTAACGTTGTCGATTGCTATTTACTTAGGTCGGGTCTGGGATCCCTGAGGAGAGGAATGGGAAAAACCAGTACTCCAGAATTACCAGCTTGCCAGCGTAAAACTAAGGCCGCTATGATCTGGAAAAAGGGTTGGAAAGGTTGGAAGAAACTGCATTCTTTCGGGAATAATAGCAACAAGACTGGTGAGTCATTCGTACATACCATTTTCTCGCCGACAATAGTTTGCTCGCTGAGGGTATAATAAACCGTACACGGCCACCGATAGAAACGTCGTGAAACAGCCTTCGGTCATTTTTCACGCGTTCTCTATCGTTTTTTCGAGTGCACGCGTTACACGATTACACGATCCTGTTTTTTTTCCCTCCGGTGAGGATAATAAATCGCAACAATGAAAGTGCTATCGGAACCGGTCAGGCTTCGGTCACGAACTACTCATGGCCACGAATTAATTATACTCGCGGTTGTGGCTTCGTTAAAAATTCTTGTTGCGCGAACCATCGACTATCGTGCCACGAATACGAAGCTAAAGAAAGAGACGTACAAAAGCATCGCTTCCTTTCTACACGATCGTTAACTAATTTTCACACGTCTTCCAATTAACTAAACGCATCGTCAATTATTGCATCGTACAAATAATATAGGACGCCATAGGGTGCATAATTACATAAGACGCATAAGGTGCGTCATCGATTAAACGGTACCAGACGGATATGGCGCTGGATGGTCGTTAGATTGAAACGCGTTTATTTCTTAATAGAAGAATGGAATATATTGGCGCAATCATGATCGATCCGTGAACGGAACTTGCGTACCATGCTCGAGCCGTGTCGAGCACCTTTTGTACGTCTGTTTCACGGCCCTTTGTCGCGCATAACTGCACAAGTATGCGCAGGCCTTTCTTTCATGGGAACATTGGCCGAGTATGACGCAAGCGTTTGGCCCCGACGTGCGCTCGTGTGCATTTGGCGCACGAACCGAGTTAATTATTGGTACTTGGAAGGGGTCAGCCACGGGGTCACTCGGTGGAGAAGCAGATGCGAGACCACGTGCACGCCCTTCTCTACTCCTTTCCATCTTTCTCTTACACTCCTTATCCTTCCCTCGTCTCGCCTAATGTCCGCCTCTCCGAATGCTTTATGCCCTCGCGCCTTGGATTTCCAGCGAATTTATTAGCGTGAAATTTTCTTCGGTCAATTAAGTTTTGAAAAAAAGAGGGGAGATTTTTTTTTTAATTGTCACTCAACGAGTCTTTATTTAGTAACACGTCGGATGTTCTCCAAACGATGTTCGAAGTTTCATCGATAGCGGGCAGAGATTGTAAAAGAATGGCGCGGAGGTATATCGGAGGGGCGCAGATGTTCAGAAAAGAGCAGTCTTTTCAGTGAGCCATATGGTTTCCGGGATCCCGTCGAGATCCTCGGACGGTTCAGGCCTACCCTAATCTCGGGTTCGGAGCTTCTTTAACACTCTAGCTCTTTAAACAATACCAGCTTTGTGATGACCACCGGATGTTACGAATTTTCTCGGAATTTCAAGGTAAAGTCAACGAACTCTGATCCTGACAAAGGTACCATTGCTGTTTCAAATGAAACACCATATTTTCCAACAATAATAATTGATTTATTTCGTACAAAGAATGATATGATAATTTTCAAGTTCTCCGGTGACTTCCCATAGGAATATAAAATAACAATTGAATACAACGTACCAAAACAATACGGTATAACCTTAGAAAATGTTTTAACATGTACACGTTGCAACGACTTAATCAATGGTAGTTAGAAAGCGTTCGAACGCAATCCCTTTCACCGGTCCGCGGATAGAAGGATGTCACAGCTTGTTGGCGATGGTCTCCACGGCGTGCATCACCCGGATCATGATGGATCTATTCTCCTCGTCCCTTCTTTTGATGTATTCGAAGATCTGCTCGATACGACGATCGGTCCGTGACTCGTGATCCTCGCGATACGGTATTCGGCTTCTCCTCGACTTTCTAGGCCTTTCCTCATCCTCGTTACGCGCCGTAACCGCTCGTTCTTTGTCTCCTATGGAATCGACCAGCTCGTTTCCTCGTACCCTGGACGAGTCCTTAGAGGAGCAGTCAGCCTCTGACGTTACTTTCTTGATCGTGAGCCCCGTGGCGCGTGGTAGACGGGGCATCGAGTTCTTCGAGTCCCGTTTCCTCCTCCCGTAATATTTTCCCGTTTGTCTGAAAAGCAAGAAACGTAGGTAGATGGTTTCTTCTCTAAAGTCAGATAAATATACCCTTACCTGGTAGGTTCGTTAGAAGGTATCCTCTTGATTTCAATGGAACAATCGTCGCCGAATGTTTGCAACCTTGGCTCGGCCGATGAATCACCGGCTCGACGTACGATTTCCGGATTCGATCCCGCAGGAAGCGTGTCGACGGAGGAGGTGGGCTCTTCCGGTGTCACGGAGACGCAGAGGAATTCGTGCGGATCGATGTACTCGTCGTTGATCGGCGATGTTGCTCGATCGTGTCCGAGGACCTGGTCGATCGCGCTGTAAAAGGGCCACGATACGTCGTCCGCCTTGTTTCTGTCTCCGTGTACCGGATTCCTCAGTTCCTTCAACAGATCACTGTGGCAGATGCATAGTAACAGAACGAGCTGAGCGGCTCGCGCACGATCGCCTCTATCCCTTACCAATTGCTCCCGGCAAGCATCCTATCCTTCGGCTTTCCAATATTTTTTTTTTATCTTCTCGTAAACCTTTATGGTTATCCAACCCCGCGAGAATTTCCCAACATGCTCGCGATGGAATAAAAAAAAGAAAAATGAAAAATCTTCACCGAGGAAGACACGAATTCGCAATCTTTTACATGTTTCCTACTCGCAACTTATCTAGCCGCGTTTATTATTCTAACGCGGCACGCATAAACGGATAAACGGATAAACGAACGATCGCGCGAGTTAATCGTCCGGCTTATAAAAGACCGTGCGTCTGCATCGTCTCACTTTGTATTGCTGCAACAGGTTCGACCATTTCTTCTTCAGCACCCTGTAGTGCACGTTAGCCATCACGCTGGGAAATTCTTGTCGCATCTGTTGCAGTATGTATCTGGAAAACGAAATAGGGAGAGGAAATTATACTGGAATCGAGTATCGGGGACACGACAATGAGCCACGTTCAGCCGCTCGTTCCGTTGCACCCGACCGAGGCGTATATTTTCGCCTCTCAACGGTTGGCATTCCGAGAAACGAACAGAGGAGGACACTATTCGCGATAGGGAATAAAATCGGCCTATTGTTTTGCTCTTATCGTACGCGCGGCGTATCGCGACCGACAAGGAAACAGTTAAAGACGAATGCTCGATAAGAGGAATAGGCACGAGGCTTCGCGAAGCTGAATCGCAATATGTATCACAGGACGTTTCTGTTTCCGTTACTCGTAGTCCGTGTCATTCTCGAGCAGGGGCGGTAAATAATGAAAATTAAGATAAAAATTTCAGTCCAAGTCCGACGTTGCGTTTGGGAGATCTTTAATATTTCTGTCTTAATCAATTTTAGATGCGATCTATATTTATTACTTTCCACTCGATTTTCGTCACGCTCTTTAATAATAGTAATTCATGTCCCAATATTCAAATGTTCTCGGTTATTTTAGTCACCGACTGATCCTTTGGCATAATTTCCGTTTCGGTTTCATGCAATGCCGCAATTCCCCCCAGGCGAGCATTAAAACTTCCATTACTTTGAAATTCCAATAAGGATTCGAAACGTGACGGTATGGGATGGTATACAGAGCCGCGCGTATCTTTTCTTCTCGTGTTCGAGGTCGGCAATTATAAGAACGCCGTGGTTGATAAACGATACGAGCGCGCGAGGATTCTTTTGTCAGTGTTTTTGTATACGCTGGCAGAGAATGCGTTTCGTTACTCCTCTCGCGTGAACCGATCGCGAGGGTACATAGTGATCAAAGAATTAAACCGTGCGTTACTTACTCCCATCCCGCCTGGGCCGAGTATTTGCGACCAGTGAAGAGTTTTCCATTTTCCTTTCGGAGCTGAATGAATCGGCAGGTGAGATTCTCGGTCCCTGTAGGCAGATCCACAAAAGGGGAAAGTCCCGTGACTACCTTGCGTGACTCGCGATTATTATCGCTTATCGGTAGCAAGGATTCCTATTAGACGCTTATTATATCGTCGAAGGAATGTCGTTGGCAGACCGTTCGCCAGGGTCGCGTGAAAAAAACGAGAAGAATTGATAGCGGGAGGGAATAACAATTCGAACGTGCGCGAGATTTAATGCAGCCTGTGAACACGTGGATGCCGCGAAGCGCATGCGCAGCTCACGTGCATTCCTTCGACGCGTTTCTTCGACTCGCTCGTGTGCATCGAGATGGAGAGGCTGGCGATCGTAAAAACGGGACTAATGATTCGGTTACGCGAGCAAATGAAACCACGCGACGTGGGTAATTGGATTCTTGCGCTACTTGTTGGGAAAAAGTGTCAAGAAGACAGGGTTGAAAGGTAACCCGACGATCTTAAGAGTAGTCCTTGAAGAGCTAGTAACAATCGTATTGGGAATAGAATTTTGATGATCGTAACGGTTTGATAATTGTTATGTTTCATATCAAAGTTCACAAACCGGCACACAAAGGGAGCATCGTAGAGACGATGACGCAAGAGGAACGTTAACTCGTATTTGCGGATAGATCTACGTAGTAAAATGGATCACTGTGACTGACGCGGAACGTGCGTACGCGGGCCGATTAAAATAAGACAAGAAACACCTTGATCCTGCGAAACGTGGTTTCTGCTTCTCGCGTTAAAACACTTGTACAGTGTGTGACCGATGCGCCAATGAAACGGTACGCCAATGAAGCACGACGAAAAGAATGGTACACGTGGGAAGGGGTCGGTTCACGTCAAAACTCACATCGAAATTTCGTGTACTGTGCAGACTGCGTCATGAGGAGGATCGTTCGATACGGGCGTAACGTGGACGAGTACCGCGGTGTGAAAACTTTTCATAGTCGCGATTCTGATGCGTACTAAAATCTAGACCTGGTTTCAGTCTTCACCCGCGGATCGAGAGGGGAGTACGAGGAGCATAAACTACTACCGCCGTGGTGGAAGCTGCAAACATAGATTTGGTGGGGACACACGATACTTGGACGGTATATACGCGCGTTTGTCCGTGAATAACGCGTATAACCGGCAGTTCTCTGGCTGTGTGCCAACTAAGAAAGGAAAACAAACCGCGTCGCCATCTCCCATTAGCGCTCTACAACAGCTCTTTTTCCTCTTGCCCGGTTAATCCTCCTGTAGATTTCTCGCGATTCACTGTCTTATCGACCAGATAGCGTTTTTAATGAGCTCGATTACTGTACCAGAGTCATTCACCAAGCAAAGAAAGTAAGAAAAGCATTTACAAAAGTATAAATTGCCATCTATCAGGGATTGATGCGAAAACAGCATCTAGCAACCGAGGTAACTTTCGTGCAATTCGGGTTGCTCGTAGTCAAGGGGCAGTGTAGGGGAAATGAAAGCAAATGGTGGGAGATTTCTACCTCCCCCATAATCGAGAGAAGCTTTCGCTGCTCTTAGGTGTACAACATAGTCTATCACAAGCAATTATTAAAATTGGTTTAGAGAACATTTCCATAAAATACAATTAACGTCTACCGTTGGCCATCTGCCCTGTTGGCAACGCCATTCATGCGAAATATTTTGATCTTGGCAGAAAGTTTGATTTCACCGCAATCGTTTCATAATGCAGTACGCGAATGACGGTATCCAATGTTTTATTTTCTAGTGGTACGTTTTAACGACGCGATACTATCTTTTTTGAGAAATAGTTTTATTTTATGGAGCACTCGTGTTGCATTCTCCAAGCCCGCATTTCATGGCAAACGTTCGTTCACGCAGTAGACGCGTGGACTTCCGAATCGTGTCATATTTCATCTATGTAAGCACTATTTGTGTGTCAACATATTGCTTACATCGTGGTTCTTTATATTTGATGAATATCATTATTTCCAATTCTAAAACTAAGCCAGTCAGCAGTTGAACGAGCACTAACTTCTAGATAGGAGATTGACGTGTTTAGTCTTGCGAAAATATTTAAAGTTATGTCGATAAATCTGATAATGTCAATACGCGTACATACAATAACTATGGTATGAGCTTGATACCGTAACTAGCAATTAGAGGCCATCTTTCAAATAACAGAAAATTAAATATTTTTCGAATCATCTTGTATCCTCGCAAACGCAGAATTTTCCTGGAATTTTCCATCCATTTAGCGCAGAAAACTGGGCATACATTTTCAAAGAGGACCCTCAAAGTCCAGCTGCTGCACGCTTTGACCGCTCAACAATGCCCCAGGTCAGAGGATCGGTGCAGACCAGGGTCGTCCTGGAACGTGTAAGCTCTCGTGGGCGGGGAGAGACGAGGAGAGGCAAGCGTTCGAGGTGGCGTCGCTCAGCGGCCGTTTAACGAACTACACCACAAAACGATAAACCGATCTCTGTTTCCCTTTCTCTATGTCGATCGTACTCTCTCTTTCTCTCTTCTTCCGCTTTGGCGTACAGAATGGGCCAACTCTTTCATTCTACGTCTCTGTCTGGTCGTCTTTTTTTGTCTTCGTTCTTCTGTATAACCGGCTGGTTGATATCTCCCTCTCTTTCTTACCCACTTCCTTTCCGCGCATACAGGCCATCTATCTTTTCACTCTCTCCCAAACTTTCTCTCTCGTTCGCAGCTTGCAGCACCCTCTGTTCCATTCTCTCCGAACCGTGCGTCTCTGTTCCTCTTTCGTTGAAACGGCGCAGCCTCGATTCCGTCTCGCTTTTTCGCCCTCTCTCTGTCCCTCCTTTCCGTGCCCTTCGTTTCCATGCAACCTCCCTCAGTGCGTGACGGCTCCGCTGGCCACGGAGAGCTAGAGAAGCGCGCGCGCACGGCCATGTTTACTCGGTTTCGGTGGTGTTGTTTCTTTGTCGAACACGACGCATTCTTATCGGTGCATGCCGCCGCGATATTAATTATGCCCGCGGCCGGCCGCGTGACCACGTGTGCGCCGTGATATTTTTTTTTTTTTTTTAACCCGACCGTCGTTGTCGTCGGTGTTTCCACGCCGAGAGTGTCGTTCCGCGAACGCGACTCTTGGGAACGCGAGCGTGCGCGCGCGTGAATGTTCGTGGTCTCCGAACTCGAATCGCAAACACGTTGCGGAGACGAAAGAAAGAGCCAGGCCAGCCGGTGCTCGATAACGAACAAGTGATTTAACCTGGAGGACGATACGCGACGGTGATCGCTCGCCTCCGCGAGATGGAGGAACTGCATAACGGTGTCATCTTGATCAAGTGTAAGTTTCGTTTAGTTTGTCAAATGCTCTCGCGTTGATCGATCTTACTATCGCGCGTGGTGACGGCGTTCGACCAGAAACCCGGAGAACGTTCACCCTGCTGTCAATGACGTATTCAGATTTTTCTCAATGAATTTGAAATTCTGTGTGGTCCATCCTCGAGATAACCTAACCCCAAAATGATGCGTTGCGAGGGAGTAGAGTTGAAATTATGAAACGAACTCGATTCTATTGCGACACGGGTCGATCATTGTTCCGGTAATTGGCATCGGCACGGTTGCGTGGAAACGATGAAACGTCCGTATCGTGCAGCGTCAGCTTCAGGACAGTGGCCGTTCCGCGTTCTTGATGCATCGTCCATATCTCGTTTACCGTTCAATCCTATCGCGAACAATTCGATCGATTTAATTAACATTGAAAAATATTCGTGACGCCGATCACCGGTGAGCCACATGCCAATCAACGCGTTCAATTTTCTTTACGATCTCCCAATGACGTAATCATATTTTTTATCCGTTTTATAGCGCGTAAGTTTCGTGGTAACGTGTCGATAAAGGCGGTCGATAATGTTACCAGTGATCTATAAATAACCCTTCAGCCACGATTTTCAGGCGTCCAAATCGAAGGATCTTAATTTATCTTTGATAAACTATCATTGACACTTTCAACATTCCTTTTCTACGTATATTTATGATTCAATTTTTACGGGGTATGAATTTTGCAATTTTATTTCCTTCTGGTCGGATTCGCGTCACTCGCGGGCGTTGTATGTCGTAAACAAGTAACGTGGATGTTATATGAAAATATTAACCGTATGTTTTTATCTCAGAATCATGGAGCGCGTTTATATTAGTAATCGACACGCCTCGAACCGAGTAGATTGGGCGTAGTACACGCGACACCTGTAATATATCGATTTAAAATTATAATTTATCGTAATCCGAGATTGGGACGCTTAAGCAACCCCATTTACCCCGGTTAGTTAATACGGTTAGTTAATATGGTAATTTATGCCGAGTGATGTATGGACTTCTAAACCGCACCGTACGGTATCGAGTGTCTCCTAGATCTGTAGGACCTGTTATTCACGCGTGGGCGTGCTTTCTCTTATAAAAGTACAGATTGAAATGTCATACCGGCCGTCGGTATTTCGCTCGTTATGAAAAAAAAAAATAAATAAATGTACCGTCGTATTTCAGTCGTTCAATTGTATACGTAGATGAACCGGTTGAGATAGTGAAAGGGAACAAATAGATACTAATTTGTATCTTTCGAAACGACACGAATAATTGTACGTCTAACACGTCCGATTGAATATTCATAGACGTCGATAAAACACCGTTCGGATCTATGCTAGGGGAATTAGGCGTTTCGTCGGGTCACGTGACCACGTGGTCTAGGGGTAACTATATTGATAAGTTTTTGATCATGCAATTCGAGCGTACTTACTCGACCATTTGATACGAAATAAGTACTTATTTGGTACCATATTAATTTATCCCTAACTATGCGTTTAACGTTAACGTTCTGTCTTCGCCAATCCAAAACGAGGTTTCTTACGCAAGCAAAGCTTTTTTCGCGCGAACAGATAAACGTATCTAGACTGTTCGTGCCTCGTCATCGTTTCAATATTTAACCAGATACATAATCCATGAAAGCGTGCATAGTAACGTCGAGCGAGGAGGAGGTATTAACAGTAAGAAAATCAGTACAAAACCGTACGTTAGGTGGAAGATAAAAAAATATGAAGCGAGAGCAAAATGGGACACTGACCGTGACGAGCATCGCGTGTCTGCAACCGCAAAAGGCAATTCGTAACGATAATGGCACGGCATATACGCGTAATTCGATATTAACCTGTATTATTTAGTAGGACGCGAATTACTTCGCTTTTCCTAAAACCTGTTTCGCCTTTACTTTTCCTCTCTCCCACAGGTAGGTACACACCACGAGTAGAGTTCAATGCCTTTAGACTGGTGTGTATTTATTCAAAGTAAGTTAACAATTCGATTTCGTTCGAAATAAGCGTCGAATCGAACGAAAGAAGCGAATCGTTGATTTGTAATATTTTTCCCGCGTTTCCGTTCGACCCCACCCTATCGACCGAAGGTTAACCTCCGAAGGAGGGGTTAAACAACAAGGTTTCTAATCATTTTCCAGTCATTGTTCATAACGGTCGAGGTCATTGGTCTCTCCGTTATGTAACACCTCCTCATTCAAGATTCATCCATGACAAAAGGTTTCTTTGATCTACATTGGTATCGATCGAAAATCGAATTTGTAGGGTGCCTACGGGTGAGAAGACGCGGTTGCCGCTAATCTCAGTTATGCGTGTGTTTAAATGCGAACGCGTAAGGGGACAGGGATAACCGGGTGCGTAGTCGCAGTAAATTCGGCTCCCCGCTAGCGAAAAAGGAAGTATTCTCGTGCCGATGACTCCTCGAATCGTGAACTCTGTCGTCAGAAATAAAGTTAGTGGGGAGCACGTGTGTCACTGTAAAAAGCTGGCCTCTCCGTGAGCCGCTCACACGACTCGGGCACACACAAGCCAGGTCTACGTGCTTACAATGAGCATTCAAGTGGCGCGCTGTTGCCAGACTTATATTATGTAGGCCCACACTTTCTGTTACAAGTGTTTTTAACTAATTAACGCATATACGATCCACCGATCAAGCTTCATTAGGTTCGGTTAGGTCCGATCCACTTATGCTCGACTCTCCATTCCAATATCGAGGTTATGTTTTCGCTACAACGCTGCGAGTGGAGCATTAGTGAATCGGTGTGACCCACGCTAAATCACCTGCGTGACCCACGCAAGGCTTGCAAGAATAACGACTAAAAACATTGCGACGGAAATACAGAACGTTTAACGAAGATAAACGATACGCGTGATAGTAGTGGTGGTTAATTGAGTCGTATTGGTATAGCACAATATGACGTATGTGTACACACCTGTGACGCAATACGTTTTACAAGAGACTTCCGGAAAGCAAGAATAGTATATCCTCTGTTTAATTGAATTGTCCTCGTGATTGATAATGATTCTTGCGTTACTTAAATCCATTACTATCTTAATTTTTTTCTTTTTTTTTTTTTTTTCTCAAAAGATGGATTAGCGAATGTATGAATGGAATTCTTCATATCGTTCAATATCTCTGTAAGCGAGAAAGTTGAGCGCGTCGTGTGGGATGCATCTCTGGTATTGCAGCTACCGCGCTCCTTTGTGTGAGAAAACGCCTGGTGTACCTGCAGTTTGTTGTGCATTGCCGCGCTGCACCTGCACGCTTAGCTTTATCCGTCCGATGTGCCGGTTTCTATGTAACCTGTACCAAGCAAACAGCGGGTTGCATTGAAAGGAACACAATCAAAGGAGGATGCGTACCAGCTTCTATTTTCGAACGAAGGAAACAATATGTATATACCGCTCGTAGGCGAACTGCATTCATGTAGGTGTCTCCGATACAACAGGCGAGCTTAACTGTTTCCACTGACTTGAATTGTGCCGCGGATTTCATGCATACCGATGCATTCAAGCTGCAGTATCCGATGTATACTGCATAACCATCTGTTCTCTGTACAGGGTGTTTCTTAAAATTTTTCGAATTTTTATATTTTCCATGGTATATCGTAAAGTGATAATTGTACAATGGCGAATTCACAAGTTATCGTCGCAGCTGCTCGCTTATTTCCTGTTTGTTTTAGACTTGTTTACCGAGGACTAAAACCGAAAGAGCTCGAACCGTTGCACCTGTCGTAGGTACCACGGTGTTCTCGGTATTAAAACAGAAATTTCAAAGGACGCCTTAATGCCTCTTCGCACCGTACGTGGAAAATGCATTTCCACTCGCGAATGCGTAATAACGTTTGAAATAGAGCCACCTCCTCCCTCCCTTGTATGTACTTCGAATAGCAACACGTATACGTCAGCAGATTCACTCTATAAATTGTGGAGTACAACGAGCGAGATAAACGCGAATTGGAAAAGTTTTAATCAAACAAGAACAATGCTCTATTTTTCTTTCAGTCATTCTAGCGGAAAATTAAATGTACTCCGAATATAGGACCTTCGCGCGCGAGTAAAGCAACAATTGCAAAGCTCTCCCATTGTGTAAATACACAGGGTGTTCTATAACGAAACTGGCAAACTTTACCGGTACGTATGAGCGTGGATTTCATTTCAGTACACCCTGTAGAGCGTATGCGCGCGTAGAATTAATAAACAGACTGGAAGCACAAGCGATAAAACCTGGCCTGGGACCATATTGCCCCGGTGCTCCATTAACAAGTAACTGGTGTAAGTTACGATACGAATCTACTGCGGATACGTGTCCCTTTGTGTACACACGCGTAGATAAACGAGGGACCAGGGTATCGATAACCGTGCTTTCGCAACACGCGAATTTCATGCGATATTTTATAAATCGTGATCCGAGCTTCCCCAGGGAAAATGGTCCGCGAAACGAGTTAAGTGCCTGTTACCAATCGTAATAAGTCTCTTGCGCGATGCACTTGCCGTGACGAATTGCTCGAGTGACACCCGCACCTTCCGTATCGAATCGCCTAAGAGTTCCATGCTTTTATATGTAATTACTTAGGATTATTTTGATTATATCTAGTCGGTTCGATACACGGTTCGACTAGTCACCGGGTTACCGGTGAATCACCGCGTAACTGGCCGATATATCGCATCCGTGTATCACTTCTTTTTATAACTAATTCTTTTGTCAACCGCGGCAGTTACATAGAAACGGGTTGTTTGTACTGTATACCTTGCTCGATTCATTGAAACAATAGAAGGCATTGAAACGATCGGAGAGTGCACCCTTGCTCTCCCACGCGATAGTAGGGTGGGTCGTTGTAAAGATTCATTCGCAAGCGTGGAAGCAATCGAAGGTATTGTACCTACATGCACCGACGGAACGTAGTTGGCTGCATTTAACGCGCAGATGACATCCGTGAAACGCATGCGCCCGCGCTATCGCGTGCATCGGGAGAGACACAAGCATAAGCCACTCTGCCTCTGGCTGTCTCTGTTACGCCAGTAAGAACGCGTGGGTCGAAGCGACCGCTACGGAGAATCGGAGACGCGACTCGGCTCGCCCAAGGAATAGTGTCGATCGTGTGTCGAGGCTCGACGGTCGACGTTCCTCTTATCGGTCGTGTTTACATTCGGAGAAAAAGAGCGAACACAGAGGGAGGTCCCTCGAGTGCGTCGATAAAGATTTTGCGCGATATGTTATTTTTTAAGTGGTGCTTCGATGCCGAGGATAGATTGGATTAGAGGATGAGGTGGTCCCATCGCTTCCAGTAGTCCTTGCTGTGATTTTCCGGTCAGTATGAGTAATTTAACTAGACAGCGACTGTGCGAACTTATGGATTACGTTATTCGGAGATGCATCTGCGAATGAAGGAAATTTCTTGAGGCTGCTTTTCTAATTAGTAGGCAAACTGTCCAGTTTATTGGAAATGACCGTACTTCGGATAGAGTAGAATCATAAGTACTCTACTTAATTTGCATAAATAGTATAACGTTGCTTTAGATATTAATATTCCGTTAAGAATCAAGTTCTCTCGTTATGCTTTACAAGCTTGCAACGACTCGGAATTGCGGACACAATTGGACTTCATTTCCCGTGGATCTGTTCGTGAAATGGGAACGAGCGGGTATTTCGATAACAGAGTTCCATTCGTTATGTCATATTAATATCGAACAGTTATATTTATTGGACGTCACTTGCAAACAAAACTTGTCAGCTCTCGGGGGGGGATGAAATCGATGGGGTGGAGGCGAAACTGTGTCACGTGTACATTCGCGTGCACGGAATAGTATTCTTTTTACAAACGAATTTAAATTAATAAATTTTAAAAATATTTTAAATACTAAAGCCTGAAGGGTTAAAAATGCGTGTTGCTCTCAAAGGAATTCTTTGCACCGGGGTCCTCTTTGTTGTGCGAATAAACCGAGGGTAAATCTATTCGCAACGCGTGCGTTGTTTTCGAAAAGAAGAAAAAAGAAATGCTGGAAAATATTTTTCCTTGTAAAAGAACACGTGCTCGTCTCTGTTGTGCATGCACGCGCTAGATAGTCGACACGTTTGTACTCGGTTCACTCGTGCGTGGCCAAGCCGCGTGGGCGGAGGACGATAAGTTTTCAAACATTTTCGTTCGTGAAAGTCCGTGTTGCGACACGCGTTGAAAAAATAATTTCAGTGTTCGTTGAATCGAGAAAACGAGTCATCCTTAACTCGCGTACGTGTACTTTAAATGCAAATAGCAGAAGTCGGTTTCTAAATAAAATATAGAATGGAAAACTTCACAAATATTTCCCCAGAGATTTCAATGATAAAAATAAAATACTTGTTAATCAACTGGAGGTAAATGCATAACTCGGTTGTGTTTTAAGTTAACGATAGGAATTAAGAAGAGGAAAGTTAATTATTTCGAATGATATATTTAATAGCGTGGCATAAAATTTATCCAATGAAATGGCGGTAATAGCAGGTAGCATAAAATTAAGTAGATTTTAAACGATCCTTAAATTGGCGATCATGTTCCTCCTCGTTATTGAACATGATTTTCTTGATCGCTGTGTATACGATGTACGGTGGCGCGATAATCGACTTCCTGCGTGCGAGTAAAACCTACGAAGCAATAGGGGTGTCTCGACCGGTCGTGTTTATCTCCGAAGACAGTAATGACCCAAGTCTGCTGCCAATGGTGCGTAGTGGACGATGATTTATCCTGTAAGGTCCGATCTGCCTAGTCGTCGTTTTTCATTCTTCGAAGCACCGTTCAAAGAGCATCGATGCATTGTTTCACTCGGTTCACTGAAGATTGATAAGCGTTACTGTTACAGTAAAATCAAAGTAGTAAGCGCGTACATTGACTAGTAAAGCGTACAGTCTCGGGCAAACGAGGATTCTTTGTTAAATGGAAGCGTAGGGGAGGTCTCTCTAGGAGGTCCGCGCGATCCATCTCAATATATTTATTAGACTTTACGCTTTTACTGTAACATACATTTACAAGGACACTCCGTGATAAACCGATGGAGAATTTACGTTTTCTTGCTGATCTTATCGTGGCCTCTGAAAGTCTGTGGACTTGAGTTATCACCCAGTCGTTTGAATCTCGAGAAAGTGTAGCATCCAAGGAGACTTCAAGGAAAACTGGAAATGAGAAATAATCAAGTAAAAAAGAATTACAAACCTTTGGTTCGGCAAATTTGAAAGTATTTCAGCGCGAAGTTTACTAAAATCTCGGTTTATTGCTCTTCTTTTATTTTTCCGCTCATATAAGATACCACGATTGTAGAAACGAGTGTAACGTCAGTCTCGAGGCCGAACTGACGTGTCGAGTGAACATTTTGAATGCGTTATGTGTCGTTCGTGGTGATTTCCGGTTTGCAAGAAGAAAGGATACGGCGCGAAGATCTATGTTTTTCATCCTTGAACCTTTAGCCTTTTTTCCCATTGCACAAGGTGGAGCTATAAAATCTTTGTACGTTGACGATGTTCTTCTCTTAAATTTCTTTTCCCTTTGTAAAAGTACTCGATTTAAATCTCCGCCAACCGGCTAGGTGTATCGTTCGAACGTCCATCAATGAAGTCATTGTTTTATCGCTTGTTTTTGAAACTTCGACTTCTTTATTGCCACGATAAAATAAAAAATATATCAATATTGCAGCTGCATATACAGCAATATTGATAAATTGTCTTCCCCTCTTTCGATAGGAATTTTTACTTGCAAGTAAATTTAATGCTATTCAAGAATTAGAATATTCCTTTTACCGATTCGGTCTTTACCATTTATGAAACAAATGATGTAATGCTGTCGCATAATAATGTCTCATAATCATAATCGTTCATACATCTTCAGATCACATTGTTGCTTAAGAAACGTAATTTGTATGCATGACATCTCTCCAATGGCATGATATTAAAAGAATATTTTTGGTTAAATCTTATGATCTGTTTAATGGGCTTCATTATTATCATAAATTTGATTAGTTCGAGGACATTGGTTAAAATTGGGTTAGGGTTGAGATGAGCCTGGAGTACCAAAATGGCGGCTGGTCCTCCCCTGCAAAATTTGCCTATTTTTATATTATACTCTATCAAGAGTATAAAATTCAGAAATATTGAAAGATCTAGGATAGCCTTGAACGTGACACTGCGCATTTTTCCTTGAATTTGCTCTTAATCAAATTCAAGCTAGTAAAGAGCAGCCGGTTGAGAAATCGAGCTTGACGCGTTGCAATATTCATGTCGGACTGAAAATTTCAAACATTGATGTAGCAATCCACATGCTCGGCTGGATTATGCGTTCAGAATTATATAATGCATCCAACACAACCTGATGAATATGTTCAGTGACTAATTCCATTAAGATACAGATCCAAGGTTCCAGGATTATCGGTAAAAAGGCAACACGACGACAACGTGTATCGACCGTGCAACAGTAATGAGCTTTACGTTGATCGCAGGTGACACATAACCTATATCTTTCCAGTAGAAATATAACCAAACAACGTGTAATTAACTGTAGAAAGAGTATAATACGGTGTCAGACATAAATTCTGAAACGAAAGACTTGCATCCTTTGAACTTGAACTTACAGTGATCTTTTCTCTCGCAATTAACGATACCGTGGATGCTGACAGTCCCCCGTGCGGAAGTGGTAGGTTCACGCGTTGTTGGTTTTATTGGATCTTCCGGTGTGCGTGCCGCACTCAAGTTACCTCGGTGCTAACATCAGGGTGACTATCTGGTTAACGCGACTGCATTTCGTTCGTACTTTCCCACATTTATAAATGGCACGTGATAGCGAACATAAACTCAATCATCCATTTCTTTTAATATTCAACGTTTTTAACAAACGTATTTCGCTTATTTATTAAATTACATACAATATGTCATCCACTTGCCGACTGTCGGTAATCAATAATTTAGTAGACAGTTGCTAAGGAAGTTTTTTTACTCCTACTGAACTTTGTAACAATATTTTTGTACATCTTGTACGTTACCGAGATGAAACGTATGCGAATAGAATCCTGTATGATTGACTGTATAAGAGAGTAGGTAAACATTGACCATTGTCTGTGTCTATCTCCGAAACGTGGGAACGAGTCAAGTGTTTAACTCGAACGATTGCCGAGAGCGACAGGCGAACTGACGTAGACCACACAAAGCTCATAAAACGATATTCAGAATAAACGAGCGAGCGTCACTCGCGCGTATATTTTCAGATTTTCCTGCTGAAAACGATGCGATGAGTAAGGAAGATGAAATTGCAAAATTTTCTTTATGTCTCTTTATTGCTGTCGGAAGCAAAACAATTCTAAGATATTCGAATGTGAAATCATCCCTTGGTCACTGCACCTTTCGCTGCTTAGCCGGTAAGTCCCTGGATCCAAGATGGCGCCTTCCGGAACCAGAGTTCGAATCGACGAGACAATCGAGGCTCTAATTAAATAGATAATTAGAAAGCAATATCTCGATTATTTCTCATACCTGTGCGAACGATTTCTCCTAATTTCAAATACAGCCCACTTCTTTCCCATTAAACTAGTATTGATTTATGGGGCGACTGCGTGTATAATCGAATGAAACTTATTAAAGAAATGGTAACGTATGTACAATTGTCATGGTCGTCATCTCGAGAACAATAGAGATGACCTTTACTTATTCTTCTTTTTGCGATAAAAAAAAAAAAATGTTTTTAGTAAATTCATAGCGTACACCGAGTAAAGGTCAGCTATGCATATGTAAGATGCAGTTTGATCAGCATTACGAATTTCAAGAAGTGACTCACTCGTGTATCTGTGTGCATAGTTGTATCTAAACACATTTGTAGACATTTCCCCAACGGAATTGATACGAATTCTTCCGTTTAGTAAGTTGCAAATATTTAAGAAGCTTTTATGCAACGATTATGATCGATAAAATGTTTATTATCTTTTGTAAATGTGAAAGTAGAAAATTGTCTCCGAGGCGCATGGCCTTTTTCAGTAACGATTTGATCAACTTTCGTGGAACAAATGATCGAATCATATACGATTGACGCATAATTGTATAAATAGAGACTGTCGTCACGTGTTTCACAAAAATACAACAGTCTTAAGGCGTATGGTAATGAGTGGTCTTGATCTCGAAGAGATTGTTTAGCTCTTGCGAAATCTATGATAGTTTACTGCTGTTAATAAGCAGAACTTGGATGAAAATGAATTTTGAAATATTCTCAAGAATTTTCTGTCAGGGAGTCAACTTTACGCTTCCTCTGGTTGTAACAACGCATTGTATCGTTGCAGATGAACCACGTTCAAGGTGCAGATCATGGGATGACGTAGGACCGACTAAAATGGAAACTGTCGGCCAAACGCACAGACAGCATCCTTCGTTGGAGGCAACCAGGTCGAACACTTCCACGCAATCGGCTAGAAGCGAGGACTCTTGGTGCTCGGCGTCGGATCATGACCTCTCTTCGGACGATGAAAGCGAGAAGAGTAATATCAGTATTAAGTAAGCATCCTTTCCTGCTCGGCTGCTCGTATATTGTAACGGTGTTTAATTAATCTAAACAATTGTTAATTCGTCGCAGAAGTAATTGCCAATTGAGAAACACGTTGCACAAGGCGAGGACGTTGTGCGACAAGTGGAGGTCGCAGAATATGCGAGTGAACAATGCTGACCCATTGGATTCGCCCGGGAACCATGGAAGACTATCCAGATGGTTTAGCATTCGAAGAGGATCAACTCAGCAATACGATGTTGATTCCTCTGATACTGTTTCTCTCACAAGTCCCATCAAAACCCCTCAAATGCCGCAACTATGCGAGGCAAGATTTTGCCAGAATTTATTCAGATGTTTATTTAGGTAGTTAATAGGTTTATTTAACTGTATATACTTGTATCAGGTCGAAGAAGAGAACAGCGCGATTGTGCAGTTCCAGTGTATGCAACAACGCAGACAAACGCCGCCTGCTCTTCCACCGACACCTCCGAATTTAACTCCTCAACAGCTGAAACGTCGACACATAGTAGCCGCTATAGTACACTCCGAGAACAGTTACGTGTCCACGTTGCAGAGGCTAGTAAATGTATCGTATCATCTCTAATACATGTATCCGTTTAGCAAGTATTTCGTGGAATCGAAGATATTAACGGATACCGTTTCAGGATTACAAGAAACCTTTGGAGGAGTCCTCGCCGCCTATATTGAGTCAGGCGAAAATAGCGACTTTGTTTCATAGATTGCCTGAGATTCTGCAATGCCATACGTTGTTCAGAATCGCGTTAGCGGAATGCGTTCGTTCATGGGACAAAGATGAAAAGTTAGGAGACGTATTTGTAGCGAGTTTCAGTAAAGCTATCGTTCTCGACATTTATAGCGGGTTTATAAATAATTTTTCAGTAGCTATGGACTTGGCTAAGCAAGAATCAAAAAGAAAGACTGCACTTGCTGATTTTTTCAAGGTGCGTGCCTGGACAACTATTGCCTTTCCTTTTATTCGAGTCATCATTTTTATTCGTTGTTACAATATTTACAGGTTAAACAAATAAGCGCACACGATAGGCTGTCATTTTTCGGATTAATGGTTAAACCCGTACAGAGGTTTCCACAATTTATATTGTTCTTGCAAGTGAGTACATCAACGAGTTGCACGTTTAATTTGATTTACACTAATTGTGCATCAGAGTGATACAAACTTTCATTAGGACTTATTGAAACATACGCCCCAAGGACATCACGATAGAATGTCGTTACAATTAGCGTTGACCCAATTAGAGAGCCTGGCGGAAATGTTGAACGAAAGGAAACGAGAAGCTGAACAGTTTCAAGCGTTTAAAGAAATGTTACGACACGTGTCTGGTAAATTATCTCATCGTCCTCTCTCGTCTTCGTCCAGGTATCTTATTAGAGAAGATAACGTCACGCAACTGGTAAGCGTATAACTTTTAATATCACAATGCAATACATGTATTATTTACATGTAAAATCAATTATTATAGGAGTTTAATCAAAATGGCATGATAACTAAATCCAAGAGAAGAAGGTTATTGTTGTTAAACGATCTCGTAGTATGCGTTTCCGTAACCCCACGGTCCACAGAGGACTTCAGTGGAAGCGAGAGATTAACCTTAAAATGGACGTATCCTGTATCAGATATAGAGGTATGCACTTGTAGTTTGAGACTTAGCATACTTAACGTTATTATGACAATAGCGATAATAGCGACGGTGTTATACAGGGCGGATAAGACATGTATATATTTTGTTACAGATTCAGGATACAAGTACTTCGCCAACGCTAAGCCGCTTATTGACTGCCGGCTTGAACAAAGGTGGCAGCCTGAAGTCCGACAAAAGCGGAGAGGGTGGACAAGCGGGTGCGGATAATCTCTGTGTAGAAATGAACGATTTAATGCACGATTACGAGGTGATGTCTAGGATAAGTGATTTAGTTGCACAACTAAAGGGTAAATACGAGGTAAGGAATAATAGTTAATTAAGTCATTTGGTATTGTATGTATTTGTACAAATGAATGTTTTTGATTTAAAGGGAATGACGCTTGAGAAAACTAAGCAAATCTTACAGTCTATACAACT
The DNA here is from genome assembly GCF_051020975.1 of Osmia lignaria lignaria. Taxonomy (NCBI): domain Eukaryota; kingdom Metazoa; phylum Arthropoda; class Insecta; order Hymenoptera; family Megachilidae; genus Osmia; species Osmia lignaria. The sequence continues at coordinate 14,349,515 of NC_135040.1, forward strand.
TTCGATCCAACAAAAAGACGAGGATATGGTTTGGGCAGATAGTTGTTGTTTACAGTTAGTAACGAAACAAGGCCAGATGTACACGTTCCAAACCGAGAATCCTCTAGTAAAAAAAGACTGGATAACAGAACTTAGGTTAGCCCAACTAGCCTTAGATCCGAACAATTCTCCTTCTTGGGAAGTACCTGAACAAGAACAAAGACCATCCACGAAAATGCCACTTTTCGTTAGCTCGCAACAAGTGTATCATTCGCAACATCAAACAGAAGTAAGCCACCTTCGATATAATAGAATACTTTAAATTTCAGGAAAGCAGTACTTAAGATAAACCTTCTTTAGGTACGTTGCGGTTGCTACTATACGACGCAAAATTCTCGACCCACCAGGCGTCGTGGCAGAAGTCAAAGTTACTTGTGGATATGTACAGGAGACGGTATATCCAGTCATATAACAGTATTCGGTCAATCAACAACAGCATCGACGACTTTACTGAAACAGGTCACCGCTTTCGATTTAGTAGAAACTAGAGTGGCTGCTATAGAATTTATAAAGGGTGTGTCGTCTGATCCGTTATCGTTGGCGAACGATCTCGTCTGGATGGGCACAGATTCTCGGAAAATAATCATTTACGCCGCCTCGGAGCCAGAGAAACAAGAACAGCTAGGAAACTACTCCGTATCCGGCCCGGTGATACAGATCAAGCATCACTGCGACAATGTTTTTGTCGCGTTGGGTATTGGTCTGCTTCTTTTGTTCAAGAGACAAGCGGACGGCACTTGGAACCTCAGAGATCCATTCGTAATATCCCTGGGCAGCGAACCGGTCTCGTGTTTGATGCCAATCAATACATCGGTGTATGCTGCCTGTGGTAAGAAAGTTTGGGTACTTCATGGGGTGAATGGTGACATTACAAAGAGTTTCAGCGTGCAACACGAACATGTTGGTAGCGTGAAACTGATGGCTCATTCCGGAGTTGGGCTTTGGGTTGCTCTGAAAAATTCCAGCACCGTCTGCCTGTATCACACGGAAACGTTTAAACATTTACAGGACATCAACATAGCGTCCAATGTACTGAGAGTGACGAGATCGAATAACGCTACGAATTCATGCGGCGACAACTTAAATAACAATCAGACCACTGTCACGGTGACAGCACTGTTGGCGTGCAAAGGGCTTCTCTGGGTTGGTACTAACGTAGGCATAAGTTTGACGATTCCTCTCCCCCGATTAGAAGGAGTGCCCATCATCAGCGGCCGTGTAAATATTTCTTATCACGCCCATTTCGGTCCTATTACTTTTCTCCTTGCTATTCAAAATCCTAAGAACACGATAAACTGTCCAACCGCTACGGAAGAGATCAATGACGAGGAAACTGTGCAATTGAGGTCGAAGGAAACAGAGAACAGTAGAAGTACCAGGGATCGAGCGAGCTTGGATTCTTCCATGTCAAATAGTATTATTAAATTGAAGCAACAACTGGCAGGCAGCCCGGTAATGTTAAGACGGAAACGAAGCAAGGAGTACGAATACAAAGGTTCGAAAACGCTCCCAAGAGGTCTCGGTTCTGGTGGAGGTTTTCTCTCGAGCTCGATGTCCGGATCACAGAGCTCCGGGGAGAATTGCGACGTTTACGGTTTATACGGTGAACTGATGTACGTAAAAGATTACGAGAACGAGAACAGCTCCGGTATCGATCCGATCTATGAATCCTTGAGAAGAAGCGAGCCAGAATTGGCAGCCATACCAAATAAAGTTAGTACCTTAGATCGTAGATTGAAGATGAAGATTACAAGACCAAGGTCCTTGGATTTATCGAATTGGTCTGTCGATTCTCACGCCAGTTCTCTGTACACGTCGTCAGGTTCCGAAGAAAATATTTCTCTGAAAACTGGGAAATTGTCACGGAACAGTAGCACAGCTAGTCGAAATGGCCCATACGAAACGACCACCCCTAACAGTAGTATAGTACAATCGGTACCGGAAGCGATACCGCCGCCTAATAATCTGAAACCAAATGGCAAAAAGATCAATAAGACATTGCAGCAGGTAGAGCAACCTAAACGGACTGTTCTGACGTTGATGGGTGGTCGTGGTTACATCAATTGGAGACAACTGAACGCGCAGTCCGTCCCCGACAAGGCCTCTAAATCGGGTTACACTTTCAAAGATCCCAACAGCAACGATGCTCATATCGTGCTTTGGGAGATGAAATTATGATACTCAGTTAGATTAGGCCCATCGTTACGCCTACTATTGTCAGTATGGATAGAAAGGTTTAATGCTTCTTTCAGGCCGATCACGATGATGAGCTCGTAGTATCGGTAAATAGGACCAAAAAAAAAAAGCTATCGTCGAACTGATATTCGTTTAAGTAATAAGGATATTTGTTAATTGATTAACGCGGTTTTAAGTTAGTTACACGGCAGGTGTTCGATGAACTGTAATATCGAGACCAGGTTAACCGAGTCGAATCTCCTTACTCTGTCGGCAGTGCAAAGATCTAGTTTTCACGTAGCTCTCTAAATAAAAAGTCTTTTGTATTTTATAACAACGCTTACATCTTGTAGTCTCATTACAGGTCTTAGGTTTCGTTATTAGACTCCCGTCTATCGTGTACGCTCGTATACGTTGTTCAGTTATATCTCAACTGTATTATTTCTTTTTCTCTTCGTTGTGAAAATTTAATTGGAGGAAAATTAAGAATCTCCTGCGTATTTATGGTTATAAATATTTACAGAAGGATTAATAAATGTATCAGTTTTAAGTAATATACGAGTGTACGCGTTATTGAGAAGAAAATGAAGTTTCGAGGTATATTTTAATAAATATTGTTATCTCTTAGTAGCTACAAACTTAAAACAGTGGTATCCTCGATAAATAATCTATAATTATTACGGAAATTCAAAATTATTTCAGATATCATAATAAATATGATAGTACAGAAAAATAATAACGAGTACCACTGATTTAAGGTTCAAGTTCCCGAGTTTTCTTAACTCGATGATCAGATATGAATTTGTATGATAATACGAATATGAAACGTTGTCTTTATACGCAGGACGTTTCGCATTGTTTTGAAGAGGATCAAATTTTTAAGAGTTTCACGTTTTCATTTTCGAATCTTGTTGATGAAAATTTATAAAGAGCCTCTTTCCGTACGGGGTGAGATAAAAAAAAAAAGCACAGAGCAGTGCCTGTGATTTATTCTTCTGATGTATTAGTGCCTCAACTTGGCCACAAAGAATTTTTGACAATATTAAAAATTGTTTTTTAATTTTTTTTTCATTCATCGATGCTACAGAAAAAAGAACAATGAAACAGTTCGGAACTCCGGTACAAGTTTATCGGGCACGTTTAGTTTTACGATGAAATCAGTAGTACAACATTTGATTGTTTAATTTTGACGTTTTTTTTGAAAAGTCTCTTATTGCTGTTACACTATAGCCTGGACGATTGTACGTCCAGTATATTTAATAGCATTTTCTGAGAGTGCGTAAGATATTTTATATCCTTTATAAAATGTTAGCACGTTAAACATCTATGATATATATATATTTTACTGCCAAATGCGATAGAGATTTCTCGAAAGAGGAAAAAGGATCGGCAAATGGAAAAACCCGTAAAGCAAGAAAGAATGTGATAGGAAAAAAAGAAAGAATATTAGAAAGGAAAAAAAAAATTTATATCAGTTACCCAGTGAGAAAAGTATATCATAGTTTTTTCGCAAATGTGCTGTTAAGTTGTTTTTTTGCTACCGGCATGGACGAACGGAAGTCTGCGTGTACATATATATTTTCAAAGGAAATTAATTTTTCTATTAAAATCCTGGATAGATTTATATTTTGTACACTACCTTTTTTTTTTGTTTAGGTTTATATAAATATATATAATGTAATCTTATTTTGTATTTATACGGATGATACATACTGTGAAATTTGTTCAGCAATACTTGTGTTCCATACACGTACACGCACGCATTACGCAAAATACGCGCACATGTATTTATTACTTAAAAAGACCGTATCGTTGTATCATTGTTAATATGAATTCGAAAATTTTGTTACGTTAGGTTTCTTCGAAAAATCTCTTCGATTTAATCATTTTTACTATTTGTATTGCTATATTGCTGAATACTATTATTTAAAAAAAGAAACGTAAGATTCTTTCCCCTTCCGGTTTGCAACCCCTCTTACTCTGTTAAACATTACTCCTGAAAATTCCTCCGGTTGCCTCCTGCCAGGGGCAGTTCGGAGCACGTATAATTTTTATTAATGATGTAAGGTTTATAGAAAATGTTATAGACGGTATTACATTTTTTTCAGATATATAGTTTATTTCTTTGTACAATATTACGATATGTTTACATTTTATAATATGGCGCATAAATAATTCATTCGTATAGTTCTACCGATATCGCTTTGAACATTTCTCGACAAGGAAAATGAATTTACACATTATTTATTTGTTTTCACGTCAATACGTTTCGTGACACACTACGATATGCATGGAATAAGTACGATACGTGTACTATACAATATGAGATGTTTTATCTATCCAGTAAATTACGTTCTACTACTTCGGTTTAAAATTCATAAATTCATCGCTACAATGCATTCCTCTTTCATTTTGTAAATAATCATTCAAAATTTTCGACGGATATCTTATTACGATTTACAAATTAAAAAAGTGCTATAGTTTAAACAGTTGTCTGAAAAGAAATGTTTTCTCTATCGTGTTTTTTTCTTAAACATGTAACTTCAGTTTTATATTAATATGATTTCGTAAAAAAGAATATGTTACAGAAGTTAAACTAGACTTATAGTATACTTCATTTCATTACTTTTCATTCACTATACACGATAGAGAATTGATTTTATACATGTAACAAACAACTAATGTTTTTTACTCTGATATGGTGCTCTATTAATACTACGTTATATCTATACTCATTTAATTACAATCATTTCATCTGTTTACTTATGACAATGCCAGTAAAGTATTAAGCAATAGTCTATTATCTACATTGACATTCTACTACAGAAGTGTAAGCATATGATAAAGTATTACTTTTTTTTTTTTACATAAAAAGAAAATTAAAGCTTAACTGGAAGTTTAGAAACTATTTAGTCGCAAATTGAAATTTCAAGTAGATTTGATTAGACAATTTTGAAACTTTAAATTAGTTGCATTAGGAGTAGTACTTTCTGTTTTGCTTCAAAATAGTTAAGAGATAAAGTATAGCAGAGAAGATGTATAAATTGTATTCAGTTAACAACAACTTGAAATCTTTCATTTATGCGTACACTTTTCTGTATAATATATATATATATATACTTAATTAACATATTAATGGTTCATTTGTTACTTTTTTTAAACATATTTAAATACTTGGTTACGTTTAGTCTTATATGGTACTTCATTTTGTTAAAAGTATATCAAAATTGAAAGGCGCAAATCGACCAGTGTTTGGTAAAGAATCAAACACACTATAACTCTTAGCTTTAAAATATAAATCCTTTTTGTCTCATATAAAGCATGATCAATCAGCCACATTATGCAAAATGCATATATGAGCTGTATATTCCTTTTTTTTTTAGACTTTAGAGTATTGCAATAACTGCAAGTATATTATTCTATTACATGTATTTATAAAATACCTATATATATACATATACGTACACGTATGTAATGCAGATAACATAATACATAATACCTGCCCGAGCTGTCTCTATTCCATCGCACACTTAAATATTCAGTGCTGTGTTTAAACATAAAATATACTCGACTTGTGAGGAAGTTAAACTTCTCCTTACAGGCAATGGGTAAAAATTATAAACCGTTCATTCGATTAATGAAAAAAATAAATGGTTACCAATTAAGAGTTACTATGAAATACATAATACTGTTAGAAACTGTATCAACGTCCGACTACATTTAATGAATTTTCAATATTACATTTTTTACATAATATTGAAAATATCATCAGAAACATCATAACGCATACGTATGTCAGCTCTCACATTGCATACATGTCTTGCTTAATGTCCATAATTTAGTAAATTCATTCTCAATAACATCTGAACTTTTTCCTTCGCGTTTAACATGAAACTTAAATTAAATTTTGTACGCAGATAAACTAAATAGTATTTTTTGTTTCGTACGAAAGAATTACACGTGTTTTTCCTTTACTTTCTTTTGCGCACTTTTTATATAATTAACGTATCTATAACTTAATGGTACTCGAAAAATGAAAATTTATCAGAGGTAGCATTTGCATGTTTCGTAAAACAATAAAGAAGCATTTATATTTTTATGAAAAATAAAGGAAGACTTTAGATCGACTTGTATAAATATAAAAATAATTGATACGATGTAATATAAACGTTAATAATTTTGCTGCTGATACGTAATTACTCATACTGGTGAAAAAATTATTTCAGAAATTCTTATTCGTAATAATTAACAAGTGTGCCCAAGTATGTAATCTTATTATAATTAATATTTTTACTTTTTTGGAATACTCAAGATTAGTTTACCTAATTTGATTTTTTATAATTTCATTTATATAACTTCTGTGCGTATATGCAATCATACGATATGTCATTTACAACAATTTTTGGCCAAAATTTATTGCAAAACACATGGAAGCATAAGTAGTAAACATTACTAGTTCGTAACATTATACCAAAAATATTGGTAAATACCACAATAATATAAATCATATTAATTAAAGCATATATCACTTCTAATAATAATAATAATATGAAAAAGTAAATGTAAGCGAATAATAAATTAGTAGCGTCTAATTATATGTGCATATAATATGTATATGTACATACCACACATAGGAAATATACTAAAACATAATAAATACTAGTTAAATCGAAGCTGCAATTGTTACGTAAAAATGAAATTAATGAACATAAAAATCATTACTTGACTAAAGAAGGGCAGTGTTCTTGTACTATAATTATATTAATTACTCGCATATTTTTTAGCTTCTTATCGCTGAAATCGTTATCAGAATGTCCTCAAACAATGAAATATCAAATTGATATTAAGTACACAAATACGACTTTTTGTTTTTCAAATAGCAAAGATTATTTTTTAAGCTAGCCAAACACGATAAACCGTTAATGGAGGCACAGTGAAAGTTATATTAATGTAAATCAACAAATTTAAGTAGCAACAGTAAATATATCGTTGTTATCAAGCGATATTCAAATTAACGCAGCATCAATGCTACCGTTATAATAGTATAAAAAAGTTAATCAGTACAGTAAAAAAAATAATGTAAATATACCGTGTAAAAAATATTTGTAATTATATAATATACACAAGAAACAATACTACAGTAAACTAAAAATAACAATGGTCCCGAAATTGTTGCTATGAAAAACGTGGAAATTGGTAACCCATGAATAAATTTATCAAGTCTCAGTCAACTTACAAACCTCGTTTCGTCAAACATCCAATAATGGACTGATGTTTTAAACGTTCTATATCAAAGTGATAATTATGTCCAATATATGCTGTCATAACAAGTACACCATATGTATAAAAACCATTTGCTCTTATACGTGTGTACGTTTCTTCACATATATATCAAATGGTGAGGACAGAAAAAGAAAATGTTAATCACCTAGAGAACAACGTCGGGCAGGGAGCAATGCCACTAGGCTAATTGCGTCCCACTTCGTCCACCATGATGTCCCATTCCGATCATAGAACCTCCACCGCCGATATCGTCGCGTACGATCTTTCGTTCTTTGTAATAAATTTCTTCGCTTTCTTTATCGCATAATAACAACACAGCTCCACCGAACAAAAATATAGCTGCACCCCAACCAACTCCATATGCCCAACCAAATTCCCAAGACGTTCGATTTCCTGTAACACAATACATTATAATAATTTTATTGTATCAATGATATACTTTTCACGCATGTAAATTTTAAGATACATCTCAAAATTGTACAAAACTATACGTATACTTACCGAGATTAAGTTCTGTAGCAAAACACACAGGGTATACTACTAAGGCTATTAGGAGGGATACCACTAAAATGCAAGAAAGTGTATTACTTTTCATACATGTACATAAAATAATGAGGAGAAAGTACCTCTTAATTAGTTTTAAATGTACGTACATGCAAAACCCATACAGAAGACTGCAAATCTGTAATACCTATGCTTCTCACGGTTATCTTGAGATCTTAAACCAAGACCAGTGAGAATTGTTGCAGCAATATCTGTTAACAAACATACCACGCACAAGGCAGCAGCTGCTTTCATATAGGCTAAAAAGATAAAAATAAAAGTAAATGAAGAATCATGAGTAGAGAAATCTCACAAAGTGAAATTGATCATCTTTTTCATACCAACATCTCTAGCCTGATAACATCCAGCTGTATCTGGCAAATTAAATGGTACAGGTGTAGGAGCACCTTCTTCTATGCAATGTGCAAACAAACCCTGTCTCCATCCTAATGCCATTAACCAATCTGTAGAAGCTAAACCCATTATCATCAACAGTATCACTATTATTCCACATATAAATGCTATCACCTGTAATCAACAAAAAATAACATTTTCATGAATATCAAGACAAAAAAAAAAGATCAGATCAGAGAATGAAAATTTGCATAGGATACCACAACAAATAGTTAGGCAAAACAATTGATCCAGTATAGATATAACGCTATTATCTCTTTGCCGCAAAAGATCAGTAAAAAAATACCTGTGCGATTTCGGTATCGCCCATGTGATCTTCCGCGACTGTATACATGATCATCGTAGATCCACAGTACACTTGTAAAGATTAGTCCCAATGGATGAAAGGAGGAATTTAATATTCAATTAAATCCGTTTCTAATTCACTGGTTTTTTGGTTTTTGTGACAAACACCACTTACGGAACATCGTATACCTTTTTACGAACCACCCTCGATAGACAACAAAGCATTTATAGAGATTGTTCAAAGTGGTAAAACTTTCACGAATGACAAACACCTCCAAGGTAAACACGTTTCACGTTTTACGTACTTTTATCAAATTTACAAAAGAATTTTTTCGCCGCGTCGGGTTGAATATCGCGCGAATTACATTATTATCACGGGTTTTTCTCTGAATGCTCGTCAGAAATGTAAAAAAGTTGTTCGTTTAGCGAGGTCAGTCAGAGATACTCTCTGTTCGAAGTTGGGGGAGTAATTGGGTTCCAGGGAAGCTGCGCCCATTAAAGGTCGTGGCGCAGTGCGCGTACATGGTAGAGGGTGCTTTTTAATATAGACGAAACTTGAGACGAGCGTGTTCCATTTACAGGAAATTTTTCTTTATCATAATCGTATAAACAATTTCATTTTCTTAACTGATTACTCTCATTTTCTTTTTTTTTTTTTTAACAGATTTCGATAATGTTTAATATAAAAGCAACAGATGATTACAACTTTAGATTTAGTCATATTGATCTAATGTTTAATCAAATTTAACCTGAAGTATTTATTATTTTATCTATCTCCATACTAATTTTTTAGTACAATTACAATTGTTTTACCAGTTTGTACATTTACTGCTTCTAACAATATGAAGTACAACTTTTTGTAATTTAATTTCTAGAATATCATAATTAGAGTAAATAGAAAATAATAAAAGATTGAAGCTTACCTTTAATGGTCTAGTAATAGTGATTGTTTCAATGGTAGTTGTTTGTGGCATTGTTAATTGGCTGGAAGAAAAATAAAATAAATTCATAATAATGAAGGAACAAATAAAGATTAATGTAACTGAGTAAAAGTAACACTTTCATAAAGAATAAGAAATAATAAAAAAATTATATGAATAACCATGTTTGATCAGATAATGGAATGAAAGATCATTAACAAGCTCTATGGATCCTGTTAATATTTATTACATATGAACATTACATTTTATGTCAACAAATTCTTTTAAGTTCTGACATAAATTATATACTTGTATAATAAATACAATTGTACTATTTTACCTATTGGTGATTTTCATAATACATAGATAAGCAAATTACAAAAATGGAAAAGCATGTTAGTTCATTATGCGAGGTTTATTATATATATTGATAAATATTTTTCATATGTACTGATTGATATAAAATATCATTTATACGTCCTGTACACTACATTAAATAGGAAAATACTTTTCATTTTAACAATTATTCTGAACAAAACAATACACTTACAATAATCGATATATTCACTTTAGAGCCTTATCAATCGCTATGACACACATCAAGTCCTAAATGGAAGAATTCAGTCTCAAGATTCGATGGCTGAAACAAATCGTTTGTTAATACTAGGTTAATTTCGAATAGATAAACAACAACACGATTTGCTTTTAAGGGTTATGTCATGAGAAATGTCAACAACAGGTCTCAGTTTGTTCACTCCACACTTCTATCCTTCTGACTGCTGACACGCATACAATGAGAAAATGCAGATTGTTTCAATGAATAATCACTTGAAAGGTTTGTGGAAGAAAAACGCTGTTATTGGCTCTTGTGTTGAGATTTCTAACCTCGATACTGATTGGCATTTCACGTATTTTTCCTAAACGACGAATAAAACTCACTGCTCACGGCATTCCTGTCTTGTTACATCCAATAGAAAAAGTGATTTCAAAGTAACAATCTGAGAGTTATCCAATGAAAGAATGATATTCAATGTTTTATATTAAGAACGCCAATACTATCTTCCACAAATTATTATTTATCTGCACGAAGCAGATCTGTATTTTTTATTACAACTTATACATATCTATATACACGACAATTTTAATTTCTTAATACAATATATTCCTAACAAAACATATAAGATTTCTTATGAAAGAATTCAAATGTATTTGAAATAGATATTATTCATTTTTTAAAACATATAGAGATTAGTAGTATATAAAATGTAAAACATGAATCGTTACCTCATTATAAAGGAATTTTCAAGTTCATTAATAATAACAAATACGGTATTGAGAGTATGAAACATGTGGACATATCTAAATATGATGATGACGTCATCGAATGACGTCAGCACCACCACACTTTGAGGGATCACATAAACGTTTATGTTGAGAATATGTATTCGCTTACATTTAATCATTCGCTTCATTCATTTTTTTGTTTAAATATTATTTCAGAATAATCTTGTACAAAAGTGTAGGGAAAATTTTAATTGAAAAATGATGCATTTGTTCATCGCCTTCTTTCTGTTTATAATCTTTATTTATATGTGATACATATCTTTTTAACGTAAATTAACGTAAGATTGAATACATTGGATAGTTAATACTATTATATTTGTGATATATTTAATATCTAATATCATATTTATTCTCACTTGTTGAACAAAGTGCGTGATGGTCATGTCTGAAATATACTTTATAATATTTAACAGGCACAAGATATTAAATATAATGAACTGACTAGCAGTTTTGAATGTATTAGTAGAATATTGATTACGGTTTATTCAAGCTAAATGGATGAAAATTTTAACAAAACGTGACCAGTATCAAACAGATACGAGACGATCAGTCCTATCACTATCCGATTCACGATCAGCCTATGAGGGGGTGGAGGAAAACCGTCGGCCATTTTGATCGTGACGCGCAGCGCGGAGGTCGTGAGCTCCACCAGTGACGAAGCCACTGGAGTTTTGACGTGGCTGCTACGTACCTGCCCGTTTGCCCACTCCGATTGCAGCAAAGTTGGTGACGAGAAATACGTAACTGGTAAGTACCCAGCTGGAGAATAATAACAACCGGGCATGGACCACTGCACTTACGGTACATCTAAAATGCTGCCGAAACTACCAGCATTTTATTTCATGATCCCAGTACAGTCAGTTTTACATCTACTATGGAATATGCCGTAAAATATGGCGCCTTAAAGATGATGTACAAATTTCTCGAAAAGAGCAATGGGGGTTACGTGATGATTTTGACATCTCTTTTCACCATTAATTGACACATCGTGATTCTGATCAGTACAATCTGAGTCACGTTTCATCATGTTTTCTTTTGATTTGTGGATCTTCAATCGTCTACGAAAGCATCTCAAGTGTTTATTGTTCTCGTATTATTTTTAGATCTGCTTATGTAAATGACGCAGTAACACCGCCGATCGCTGACTGGCGGGAAATTTAAAAATTTTGCACTTTAATGGATAACCCCGATTTCAAATTGATACGATTTTCGAATCGTTGGTCTCACTTATTCTGACGATGTTAATCTTTAGTCTGGAAGTCAATTCATGATATTTCAAGTATGCATATATTTGACTTCTTAAGTGACAAATTATTTTTCGTATTTTTATTTCCTGAAATATTTAGTACTGTGAAGATAATTTAATATGAACTTCTCAGTGAATTATAAAACGCATTTATTTGTGCACTAATAAATTAAAATGTTACCATACCTTTTATTCGAATAAATTCTTTTATCTGACATGTTGAATGTTATTTAGTGTTATGAATACAACCATAAAAGGATAGACTTCGGTATTAAAAACAAATGATACATTAAAATTAAGTTGGAATCTATATATAAAATTAACAAAATATATTTTTTTTACAGGGTTTGAGGTTCCCAGGCTATGGAAAGTATGGTTGAGGAAAATGGATCAGCAGTTGACCCATTATCTACGGGTTCTCAAGGTGGTGATGCATCACCAGCAATCGCTACATCGGTACAATCTCTCAATAGAACACATCAGCAGCAAACTCATCATCTGGTAGCCTCTACCAGCATTGTGCAACTTACACTTCCTACGTCAGCAACAACACAGGTATACAGGAGAATCTCCTGTGTATCTATGTCTGATCATTTATTCATTTGTTTTATTTTAAAGCATGCATACATAATTTATTTATACTTTAGTTTAGTTAAGTTAATCTATTAATTTATTTAAGCACTCTACATATTCAATTTTGCATAATGCTGGTTCAAATTAAGAAAACTCTATTATAAGCTTGTTTTCATAATTAACTAACTACAGTTTTTTTGTTGGTTCATGAAAAAGAGTATTTAATGTTACACGTTGAATATTTGTATATGCATGTTTATAGTTATTATAAAAGTCATTACCTTGTTTCTTATTTAAACATTTTATGAACGTTCAAAATCATTAGTATTTTATAATAATTTGTATTTTTCTACTTATTTAGGTACAGTCTGTTATACAACCAAACCAACAGTCAGTAATTCAAACTGCAACAAATATACAACCTGTTGCTATTTCAAAAGGGAATGTCATTCTTGTTAGTAAACCCAATTCTGTTATTCAAACAGCTCAAGCAAGCCTGCAGACTCTTCAGGTAGTAAAATTTTCTTGGTCTGATTGTGTTAAATAACAAATAATATTTTATGTACTATTAAATATTGTATTACATTATCACAACAGGTGGTTGAGACTGGAAGCGATGATAGTTTCTCAGACTCTGAAGAATCTCCTGAACAAAGAGGAGGTATCCTTACCAGACGACCGTCTTACAAGAAAATTCTTAATGATCTAGGTGGTGGTGAAATTACAGGTATAGTAAACTTTTCTGTCAAAAATTTAAGAAAAAACTACATAAATCATACATTAAAGAAACATTTATCAATAGACTTCTCATCAGATTTGCTTATACAATTTAGTATCAATTTTTTACCTTTATATAGAATATATTTGCTTATTCTGATCATAATATATCTCTAAGGGTATACTGATTTTTAGATAATGATAAAGTGCATGTCAGTTCATACAATTATTGTTACATACCTACTTTAAGTATATTTGTTTTTATAGTTATTAAATCTGACATTATTTCTTAATAAGTAAATATAAGTTATAACAAATTTAATTTCTTTAGGATTATGGGAGTATGAATGTCGCACTTTAGATTTATAGTATTTTATCTTATGTATAGATAAAGAAGGAATGCCATACCAAGCTTAGACTGTAAGTTATGATAAAATTTAACTTATTGATAATAGAATATTTAAAAAACAGTGAATTCTCCTCTAACTATTATTTGTATATACATATATTTGTTTAGTACCAATAAAATAAATGTCTGAAACTACTATTAAAATAATCAAGTAAAATATTTCATAAAATGCATTGTTTTTAAATTCTTATCTATTCTAGGTGTATTTTAAAATGAATAGTTATAATGAAGGTAAAAAATATTGAAAGTTTGTAATGAATGATATAAAGAAATAATGATATTTAAACGTGTCTCTTAATTTTTATTATATTTATAGTGAATTTTCTCTTGTTTTTTTGCATTATTTGCACTTATTCACGATTGCGTATATGTATCAATGAGTTTCAATTTTCATCTTGATCTATTTCCTTTTTGTATGAGCTGACTGCACAGTATTATGATGGATATATGTATACAGCAGCCAGAAAGGAAATAGCATACGATGGTGTAATTTTATTTTTATCGTTATCTTCTCAAATTATGTAGAAATCATTTTACTTTCTGGATGCAGGCTTTCTCAGAAATATAAAATTATGCAGTAAAATGCAATCAGGAAAGTTATTTCAGAAGAAATGTTAAGTAAATCTGGTACCATTGTTTTCAGTTGATGAATAAATGCTATGAAAGATTAAATTATAACAATATTTCGTGAATTTTCTTTTTCTTTTGAAATTTTACAAGTTCATTTAGTCTAAACAGATTAACACCGATAACAACTCTATTATAATAGGGGTTGTATTAATTCGGTGTTACAGACGGTCGATTGCCCCCCCTAGAATCATCTTCTGAGTGTGATTCTAACGTGGACAGTGAAGTGTCTTCCCACTCGCTCCATTATCAGACAGGTTGGTTATTTTTTCTTCTACATATCTTTCCTGGCTGTCCTTTATTCGATTCTTTACACTTATCCCAGCCTTTGTCTTTTAATTTGAAGGAAACAATGTTAGAGGAGTACATTAGAGCTGTTAGATTAAAGCACTTAAAATTTAATTCCTTTTATCTTTATGTATATTGCTAATGTGATATTTTGTATCATGTTTGCTTGGTGTGGCATCCTTGCTTAGGGGGTTCTTAATTTTATTTGCAAATAGGTATATGTATATGTATTTAAACGGTGCATCTTTCTATGTTTTATAAAGTACTATATAATTATTTAAAACAACAATAATAAATGTAATAATAAATAAGTATAGTTGTGGAAGCATTATGTTGCTTTTAGTGTTAAAAAAGCATGGTATTTGAAAACTATTGAGCTAGATGTGCATTTTCTTTATCGATGATATACAGTTGTATCTTATAATTGTTAAGTATTTAAGATTTGCATATTTTTGTAGTAATTCCGGCTGGTACCATTCAAATTGCAACCCAGGGAGAAGGAGTTCCTGGGCTTCACACGCTAACTATGAGTAATGCTGCCACAGCAGGAGGAACTATAGTACAATATGCCCAAGGCCAAGATACACAATTTTTTGTCCCAGGTGCGAACTTTTTCATACTTTTTTATTGTATTCTTTTTAGTTAAATTATTAAAATGTACATGTATATTACATTTTATATTCATAAATATACTTTTCAAGTATTTTTAATAGTAGTAATGTAGTAATTACATGTAGTTTTAAGTTATACTGATTAATTGTGAGCAAAAAAAGTAAAAATTTGGGGAATACAGTTTCTGGCAATGTTCCAGCTTATACAGGGCATGGTGTTGTAGTAGAAGATGCAGCTAGAAAAAGAGAATTAAGGTTGCTTAAAAACAGGTAATTAAGTAAAACAAAAAATATTTTGATTTGGTTCATACGATTATTTAAAAAATACCTAAATATTTTTTTCACAGAGAAGCAGCCCGCGAGTGCAGAAGAAAAAAGAAAGAATACATAAAGTGTTTAGAAAATCGAGTCGCGATATTGGAAAACAGAAATCAGACGTTAATTGAAGAACTAAAATCATTAAAACAACTATGCGAACCGAAAACTGACTGAGGTTGGTGTTTAATGTTGAGACATTGTATGAAAACTATTAACCAGCTAAAAAACCTGTACATGTCTTCTTTGTGTACATTATCCTAAACGTTGTTAGGTAAGCAATGGTGATGTACATGCATTCTTATAAATAAGTGTTTCTGTAACATACTGTATTTAAGTGCGAACATAAAGGCTTGTGAAACTTGCTATTACTAAAAAGCGAGAAGCCAAAGGTATATGAAATACGACAGTAGCAAACTTATAGGCAATATTCAGGAAGTCAATCTATATTTTGGATAAACTTAACACTCATATAAAGACAGGTTATTAATGTTTGCATATTTAAAATATGTGTTGATAACGAAAACAAGAACATCAATGTTTAAAACATATTCATTTAGGTTACAGTGAGTATGTGATGTTAAATAGTACTTTGGTACTGTTTTACTTATACATAAACATTGTATTCGTGTAATTCCGTTCTACTTCAGGAAACTTGACATTAGTTAAAACTCGAAAGAAACCAAAAGAGATGTCTTTAGTAGTCAGTCAATTTATAGTACATAATTGGTCACTAATACACACGCATCAGAGAAACGCCTTATACAGAATATTTGCTAATGTAATTTAGAAATTATTGTAGATACGATTACAGTTTAAAGTCACATAATTTTTATGCGAAAGAGAGTATATCTGTTAGACAGCAGTGTCTCTAATTTATTTTTCAGTTGCGTTGTTTTTTCGTATTTAAAAAAAAAGAGAACAGATCTATTTAAAATTAGGAAATACATATTTCTAAAACTGTACTACCTGAACAAAGATATTGAAACCGATTGTAAATAGAAAGTAGGTGGAAATTCTGCTGATTTAATCATTGCTGCTGTAACATCTACATGTATAAAGTGTCACTTCAAAATAATTTTTTATTTTACGTACAAATTTCAAACATGTATTACGTGGAGAAATATAATTTATACTGTAGAAAAGCGTGCGGTAGGAAAACATTAGTTGAAGTGCTCTCATCTGATTTTAATTTCTACTTTAAAATGCCTCAAGTGCAAAAACTGAATAACAGAGTTTGTAAAATATGAATGTAATATATATATATCTGGAGTGCCTTGAAGATTTCTGTATACTTATGGTATACAAATAACATGCGCAAATGCGCAAGTACACACACAATGTATGTATGAAATTATGTTGTAGGAAACAAATGGGTACATACAATATTTTTAAACTATGTATTATGTTATAGTTTTATGTCTTACATAAAAATTATAAAATTGTGTTAATATTTAAATTTTTATTCTGATACATTTTCATATTTTCTAAAATTAAATAAAATCTTTGAATTATTATTGTTAGTTACGCATTGTACCATAAATTATATACAGACATAGTTGAACGAATTTCACGTTAAAATAAGAAAAAAACTTACTACAATCAAGTATTTTACAGAGGATTATTCTTCAATGCATTTTTCTTGTAGAATTGATATTCTATATATCTAAATATGAAAATTACCGAAAGTATAATTCTGATTGT
Organism: Osmia lignaria lignaria; assembly: GCF_051020975.1. Lineage (NCBI taxonomy): Eukaryota > Metazoa > Arthropoda > Insecta > Hymenoptera > Megachilidae > Osmia > Osmia lignaria. The sequence goes on from NC_135040.1 coordinate 14,367,008, forward strand.
TAATGTTTATTTTTCAAAAGTATATAATTCCATGTATTAAAAGTCCAGTTTGATCACTGCTGGATAATTCGTAATCTTCATAAAAGTATAATGAGTAGCATCCTTCTTGTGTATATTTCTTTTTAGAGTACCTACATTTGTTATATATTTTTGTAAAGTTTGAAATTATTTTTTTAAGGACTGATCAAACTGGAAGAGTTTATTACATAAACAAATTATGTAATTTTTAAACATATTTTTTCTTAAATTGTTTATTTTCACAATCTCCCACATTCTTAATATGTAATTTATGATTATAAAGTTTTCATTGAATTTAATTCTTTAGTAACTAAAAGTACCATGTACTTTATAGTGATTTGTAATGAAATTATAAAAAAAAACAATTCACTATAAGTTCTATTTTTCTTATATATTTTATTTAGATGAACTGATATTCTGCACATTTTCATCTCTGTTCCAATGTTAATTAGATGTATAATATATGTATATCTTGATTGCTGCACCGATAATATTATGAAATATTGTATATAGATAATATATGTATTTTTACACATCATCTGTGTTAACAAAAAATATAGTTTATAAACCCTTTTCAGAATAGTATTATTTCTATAAAGGTATGGGGTATTAAAAATGATAAAACACATTTTAAAGAAAAATTTGTATTTCAAATAATTTCAATTAAATTTTTTATATTAATTACAATTATGTATTTAGACAATTTCTATTGCAACACATGTAATTGTAGCTCTTCTTGAAGTATGAGTACAAAACTGGTATTCCAATCACAACTGTTTTATTACCTAAAATGTAAAGATATTCTAAAATACATGTTGCCAAAGTACTATTAGTACTTAATTAAGTTCAGAAGATCAGTTGGTAGTGCATGTTAAAATTAATCATTAAATTCATGATTATTGGTATAAAATATCATCATTTTATGTTTATATATTATTAACGAAAGAAAGAAAGAAAGAAAATAAAACGATACTAACCAGTCATACAGTTTTATCATATCTTCTTGCAATTTTTAAAAGACAGACTGCAATCCAAAAAGCTGCAACGAAAGAATAAACTTAAATTTAATATTGTTTAATAATTCTGTCCATTCTTAAGTTAAATCAAATAACTCAGTTGGTAGTGCATGAATTAGACAATCACTGTATCATGTAGGTAAACGGTTTAACGATTTCATCACGTTTCTTAAGGTTACAATTTATAATTATAAACAATGTAAGAGTAAAATGAAATACATACCACCTCTTGTCTAATATTCTTTTTGTACAAACACGCTCCTCCTATAAAACAAACGTGTTATTAATTAATATTAAAATTCTAAAAAACCAAGGGAAACTATAAGTTATTTTAATACGAACAAATTACACATCCCTAAAAATTATATGTATTGCAAATCTTTATAAATAAGAAAAAATACTCAATTCTATAATTATTGAATATCGATTGTATTAAGTTATTAAAGATACTTTTGGATTACAAAGTCTCGAAGCCAGAAAAGATGCACGTGTCTATTGTAGTTTTAAAACAGTTTTCAGGAACTAAATACTAAAAATACAAGATCAGTATAAAACAAATTTTTTATTCTTTTATAAAACATATTCATATATTACCACCCACCTGTTTATAACAATTTCTAAGACAAAGACCGAACAACCTTTCGGGATAATGTTAATTGATGTTAATACGGGAAATACATGAAATTTGGATGCTTATAACCACCACTGACTACAGACACAAGAAAACTGGACGTGCTTTTATTCTCGAGGGATTATACGACCTTAGGGGTTCCAGGAACCCCAATGTGAGGTTGGCACACCATACAATGACAACAGAACCTACATGAAGCTAGCCGGGGGGGAATAACAAAATATGATTATTTTTAATTTTTCTTAGTGTATTTCGTAATGTAAATCGTTTGTGATTGAGTGTGAATCTATTTTTAACGTTTGTGACAAATTAGTTCTTTTGTAATTAGCAATTTTATTTCAATCATGATGTGAACCGAAACATTTTGTCCACTCATTATAGGCCATCTCAGTACCCCTTACATCCCTACATTCCTCTCATCGCTACATTCCTTACATCTCTTTGTCCCTTAAATCCCTACATTGTTTTCATCCCTACATTACTTACATCGCTTCATCCCTTTCATCCCTACATCCTATTCATCCCTACATTCTTTCCATCTCTTCATTCCTTAAATCCCTACATTGTTTTCATCCCTACATTCCTTATCTCGCTTCATTCCTTAAATCCCTACATTGTTTTCATCCCTACATTCCTTATCTCGCTTCATCCCTTACATCCCTACATTCTTTTCATCCCTACATTCCTTACATCTCTTCATCTCTTAAATCCCTACATTGTTTTCATCCCTACATTTCTTACATCTCTTCATCCCTTAAATCCCTACATTCTTTTCATCCATACATTCCTTACATCTCTTCATCCCTTACATCACTGTATCCCTTATAATAAATATATTATAATGACTGCTTCGAGTAAAGGTAAGTTAGTTCCTTTTTTCGCCACCAGAGGGCGCTGATTCGACATCGAAATTTTGGTTCACATTTTTGCCGCCAGAGGGCCAGAAACGGTGCAAGGTTTAGTTCCTTTTTCCGAAACCAGATGGCGCTGATTCGACGTCGAGAATTTAGTTCGCATTTTTGCCGCTAGAGGGCCAAAATTTTGGCAAGATTTAGTTCCTTTTTCCGAAACCAGATGGCGCTGATTCGACATCGAGAATTTAGTTCACATTTTTGCCACTAGAGGGCCAAAATTTTGGCATGATTTAGTTCCTTTTTCCGAAACCAGATGGCGCTGATTCGATATCGAAATTTTAGTTCACATTTTTGCCGCCAGAGGGCCAGAAATGGTGCAAGGTTTGGTTCCTTTTTCCGAAACCAGATGGCGCTGATTCAACATCGAAATTTTAGTTCGCATTTTTGCCGCCAGGGGGCGCTGTTTTTCGAAATTTTCGCGAATTTCTTTTACTTACCTTTACTTACCTTTACTTACCTTTACTCGAAGAAGTCTTTACAATATATTTATTATGAGAGATGCAGAGATGTAAGGAATGTAGGGATGAGAGGAATGTAGGGATGAAAAGAATGTAGGGATGAAAAGAATGCAGGCATGTAAGGGATGCAGAGATGTAAAGGAATCCCGTAGGTGTCCGAGGCTGGGGCCCCGGCCTCCACTGCACGCGGCCAGTGGAGTGCCGGCATCGGGTGTGGCCCCCGATGTCGGCGGAGTTTGGCACATGGCGGAGAGGCAAAGGACCCTCCCTTCCGCCCTAGTGCAGGCCACCGTGGTGGTTTTAGTGGGTAAAAATCCTACACTACCTCCGGCCCCTCCCCAGGGGGGTTGAAGGTGTCTTTCTGAAGATTTCCACCACGTTAACAAAAAAAAAAAAAAAGATGGTAATTAAGGGGTGCAGGAACGTAAGGAATGCAGGTACATAAGGGATACTGAGATGGCCTTGACCTATAATGAGGGATAAAATTATATAAATAACTAGAAAAAGTAAAATAATTGAGGTTCTCGGCTGAGACCCAGAAGACGGATATAATTATAAATGTTGTTCCCAATCTATGAGCTTATTTAGTAAGCAAAAACAAATAAATGAAGTAAATTAAATAAACTCTGGAAAAAAATTAAACTGGTTGTGCCCTCTTCATACGGTCCTGATATTATCCAGGGGTGCTAAGGACCCCGCTGCGCCAATGAGTCCCTTTGCATACCGACCTAATATCATAATGGGGTATTAAGGACCCCGAAACGTCGGCGACTATCTTTGTATAACAATTAAATAGCATCGGGATGCCAGGGACCCCGACGCACCAATGACTATCTCTGCATACTGACATGATGTCATCTTGGGGTTTCAGGAACCCCGAAGCACAGGTGACACTTTTTGTATAACGACATTTTAGCATCCGGGGTGTCAGGGACCCCGAAGCACCAATGACACTTTGCTTACCAATACCAAAGAGTAAGTATTTGCCAATACTACGGCATTCGGGGTGTCTGAGACCCCGAGGTACCGGTGACACCGATGTTACGCTGCCCGGGGTGTCAGGGACCCCGAAGCAACTAGCAAAATATAAGAACGAAAAACGAACAAATCGTGAAACTCACTTGTTCGGAATAGTGATGGGTTTGACCGGAACTAGCGAAATATAAGAACGAAAAACAAACAAATCGTGGAACTCACTTGTTCGGAATAGTGATGGGTTTGACCGGATCTAGCGAAATATAAGAACGAAAAACAAACAAATCGTGAAACTCACTTGTTCGTGGTAGTGATGGGTACGACCGGATCTGTAGCACATGCGCACTATAATTATTTATTATAAAACAAACTTGTAAATAATTAAGAAATTATTTACTCACAAACAATGACAATGATATATTTGTAAATGACAATGGATTTCCAATCAATTACACAATCAGTTATCACGAAATCTGTTTATTATAAAAAATTATTAAAAAGTTTCGGCTTACATTATGATTGAAATAAAATTGCTAATTACGAAGGAACTAATTTGTCACAAACGATTTATAAACGAAATACACTTAAGAGAAATTAGAATTAATCATATTTTATTATTCCTTCCGGCTAGCTCCATGTAGGTCGATACTCTGGATATCGACAATATGGTATCCGGGGTGTCAGGGACCCCGATGCACCGGCGATGTTCTGCATATCGACATTATGGCATCTGGGATGTTAAGGACCCCGTAGCATCGGTGATACTCTGGATATCGCCATTACGCATCCGGGGTGCCAGGGACCCCGAAGCGTCGGTAACACTGTATACCGACCGCATGGCATCTGGGGTATTAGGGACCCCGAAGCTAAAATGTGCGACCTACAGAATTTTTATAGAAAAATTGAAATCTCTTAACTTTTAACTGCGACCACTTACAATTAGAGTATTTCTCAAGTTGAAAAGTGACACGGACGGACGGATATATATATGTATATGTTTTGCTTTCTTTATGGAAAGAAACAAAAGCCATGCTAAAACAAAAATTATAATCATGAATTCCGAGTATCACTAATATTATAATTTCTGATTCGAACTTTTTGTAAACAAATTTCAATATCGCAATAAATACATTCCATTTCTTATTACATAGTAGTGTGGTAAATTTTCAATACGACCAATTGCTACAACAGTCGGATTTTGATCATAGATATATTTTTCACAGGTTTCCTTCAGTTTATCTGTTGTTATTTTCTGTAATATAAAAATGTTGACTTTTGTTCGATACAAAAAAACAATTTCTTTCACAAAATTTTACCTCATATTCTAAAATTCTGTTTTGTATCGGTTCATAATATCCATATCTAAAAATATATTGAACGATATCGAAAAAACGACTCGTTGGATCACTCAGAACAATCAGATCTTTCAATTTACATTGATTAACAGCACGAAGTACTTCCTTTTGTGTAATTGTTGTACATAATTTCATCCATTCTCTTTGCAATAAATCCACCATGTTCTAGATAAATGTATCAAAAATGAAAATTATTAGACACAACAATTGATATTATAAACATACCTCTTGGTCTAATTTATTAGACACAAAATAACAGCCCCACATACTAGTACACTGTGCCCAGTTGTGAAAAAAAGATTTGTACATGTAACAAAACTCTGTATTAAATGCACAGTGTGCAATATATGGTGCATTATGACTTGCTCCACCTTAAAGGAAATATTAATATATTCAATAACGCTATTAAATTCATGTATGATATATACAGATTGTTAACTTACTACAGCTTTTATCCCAGGAACCTACAATTTCTTTAGCCACAGTAAGAATAAGGTGATCTTCAGGTTCTTTATAACTTGGTCCTTCAAATCCTATAGCAACATATCCTAATTCCTCGTCATCATCTCTTAGCCGCAAGTCACAACCTATATTTTATATAATTATTTGTACAGAAGCTGTATTATTATAATAGTTTCTAATTTTCGTTCACCTGAAAATCGACACTGAAATGATTCTATACAAGACTGCACGTTATTAGCAAGATCTATTGGTAATTCATTATCATCTTCTTCAATAGTGAAATGTTTGCAAACAAGCCTTTTAAATTTTTCTAAACCAATGGATCCAGTACAAACCATTGTCATAAAATATGTTTTAAACAAACGATCTCGAAATTCAATAAGATTCTCTGTACAAAATTTTCTAAAAATTTAACATTCCAATAAATAAATAAATATATAGAATATTTATACATATTTTGAAATTATTTTACCTACTTTATTGTATCAGTTTCAGGATATACACCATTGGCAAGGGCAGTATCCTGATACGCGACAGTAGGTAAATAATCCATTACAACTTTTTCCTTGTCTAACGCCATTTTAGAAAGTTCATATAGAATTACACACTTTTCCCTTTCAACATCTTCATCACCTAGAATATCAAATAAAATGTATGTAACTTCCACATAAGGGTATTAAAATTTTACAGGATTCTTCATCTTCTACTTACATATAATACCATTCAATATTACATCTGCAAATAATTGAATAAGCTTATCTACTTCGTGTGGAAGTACTGTTCCATAAAAAAGAAACATATCCCGCATAGCAATAGCAGCAACTTTTCCACCAATCTCTCCTAATAACTTTTCTAGTTGTTCTTGATTGTTATGTTGTGTTCTCTACATTAAATAAAAGTGTTATTATTAATTTTATTATGGTACAATGATTATCTTCCTATGTACTTGTATTTAATTATGTTACTTTACCCTGAAAAGTAAATGTTCTAAAAATATAGCGCTGCCACGTTCTTTGGGCATTTCATACATTGCACCGGCTGGAAGAAAACATCCTAAGGTGGTGGTGAAAGAATTTCTGCATTCACACACAAGACGCATACCGCTGCTTACAATGCAAGATTCTATTTGCTCCGAATTCGAACTCTTATTCGAAAGTTTAGCCATGTTTCTAGAAATTCCTTTGTAAGCTTCAAATTGTTTATAACAACCATTTGACATAGAAATATATCCCTTGAAAATGAATTCAACATAACATTATTTTATAATGTATCCTGTAAATAATTTAAAATAATAAATGTAACACAAACTCTCTTAATGCATTTAAGCATTATACTGCTTTCTGAACAACACAAATATTTCGATATAGCCATCATTTTTTGCTTATACTTAACATATACAAATTATATTTTTATGTACATACATATGTGTAACAATTGAAGATGCATTGAAGATTTTCTTTTTTCAATTTGCTATGTACTACTGTATTAAAATAAAAATACATTTTTTTATAAGTTTAATGAAACAAAAGTTTTATTATAAGTGATGAAATTAACAATATGAAAAAGAAACGGAATGATTTTTTACTGTATAAAAATTAGTAATTTAATATTTTATGATCTAATGCTTGTATAAATTAATTTCTGTGAAAAAAATAATGGCAAGTAATGTTTTTGTATATGAACGTTTATAAATGTATATATATATGTATAGTAATGACCAATATAAAAAACATTGCTTACATGTTTTTCAAGCAGTTAATTTACACACATACACTGAAACTATTAGACTAATAACTTTTTCAAATATTATAGTCACGTGTCAATATCTTTCAATTTTTTATTTTTTTTAAATAAATAACTTTTATCCACTGTACGCCTTTTTACAATTATAGTGTGTATCACTAACCCTTCTCCAAGTGATGTATTTGAAATGCTTCATACATACTAATGTTTTCTATTTCGATAATAACATTACATTATTATGAATAGAAAATAATGTATTATATTTTGTTACTCTAAGAATTACCATCATAAAATTGAATATGTTATTAAATTGCACATATATACTTATATACAATATAATGGAACTGTAACACATACGAAATACATTGAACACACATGGAGATTGTAAAATTAAGATGCAAATTAAGATGATTTATACATATTACCTAATTAAAGTAAAAAACTGTTTACTTCTAACTCTTATAGTTATGTTTCTGCGGAAAATAGATCTATTTAACTGTAAGAGTATCCTGGCATTGAAGCTTTTAAAATGACTCTGTACTTTTCAAATGCTTGTGTTCCTCTATGTTTAAATACGTATCAATCATATATTTAAACTTGTGTTAATCGCACTAAATTCACATTTCCATTATAGTTTGCATCAACTATGTTTCATCGAATGAAGTGATTATTTTAACGTTTGATCTTCGAGACTTAAAAGTTTCAACTCCTTGCCTCGTAACTGAAGTACCACTTACATCTAAATATTCGAGACTTGACGCATTCAAAGCCAGATGTACGAGACTTGAGTTTGTAACGTATGGATAATTTCTGAAAGACAAAAGAGATAGTTATGTTTAAATATTAATTTTAGGTGTTTATGAATGCAGTAATACCTGACAACTAATGTTTTTAAGTGTGGATTGTTAAATATTCGTTTGTCATCTTCTACAACTATAACTCCTTCTGCCGAGTTATTTATTATTTTGCGATCACACGTGTCAATTCCAAGAGCACAAATTGCTCTATCTGTGATTAAGCAACGTCCAAATGTGTAATTTTCCCAACGAAATCCGTCTTCAACCACAAACTAAATAATAGAAGAAAATAGCAGAGAAATAGCTTTGTTATTATTTTCTTTATATTATATCGGTATACTCACCTGTACAAGATTATCATCTTCATATACAGGTTGATTTAAACCTTCTGGTGGCAGAGGCCTTGACTCTTGATCTGACGATTCTGTATTTCGTAAATTAAAAGGGCATTCAAGGTAAAGATGAGTCAAAGTTTTAGTACAACTGAAACATCCGACTTCACTGTCACCAAGTGCAGTATCTCGCAAGTCAAGAATCTGAAATATGTAGTTATACAATTATTGAAAAAAAATAATATATTTACTACAAATAATAGAGTATAAAGAATTGTTTACCTCTAAAGTTTTAAATCCGAATCTTGTAGCCAAACTGGTGTAAGCAACGCATTCTCCTAATCGGTGACACGAATTTAGCCTTAATTCTTTCAACTTTGGCATTTTACTAATAACTAGTAATGAATGTGGAGTGAACCACTGACAATTGCTTAAGATCAAACACTGAAATATATTAAAAATGAAATATTAGAAACAATAAAATAGTACAGAAAGATGTCAATATTAACATATAATATAAATCAGATACTACAGTAATCAGTTTAATATACATACAATAGTAAGAAAAATGCTTACTGTTAAGTTAGGCATATGGAAATTCATTTTAAAAAAATACGACTTATTACCACGTAAATATCCCATTTTGCAACCCTCTAATGAAAGTTTTTCAATGGTACGTGGAAAATCTGTTATCTGAATCTGTACAGACATTAAATTTATTAGCTATTCCAAAACTTAATTATGTTGTTTCAAATGATTTAGTAAATGCATTTACCTTATCTCCATTGATATAATATTCTTCGATAGTTAATTCCCTTAGTTGAGTACATGAATTTTTGATAGAATTAAAAAAGTAGGGACTAACCTCTGCTTCTTTTTCACAGTGCAAACTACCACGAACAGCAAGACTTACTGTCATTGGTTGAAAAAATTTTATATATTCTTTTAAATCATTTAGTAATATCGGTTTCACCCGAAAATCTACTCTTCTCCATAAAGTTTTGTCTTGGGCAACTTGAGCTAACCGCTGACACGATCTGATGATACAAAATAGTGTAATATATACCATGTATAAATATTAGAATATCTTATAATACTAGTAAGTTTACATGCTAACAATTATTCAAAACATACAAGCTTATTGCCATGAGATCTTGAGGATTCAGATACTTGAAAATGTTTAGTAATACATCATCAGAAAAATCTAATATATGGGGATGCATTATTATTATGTCATTTTTCTCATTCTCTCCAAGTTTCATGCGCTTCATGTCATCCTCACTGCACGAAGCTTTAGGAGACAAAGACCTACTGCGTTTCATTTTCATTTTCTTTTTGCACCTACAACACATAAAATAACACATATTACATTTTAATACAATAGTAGTCAATATTTTGATTTTATAAAAAAATCATTTTATTTATTAAATTTAATATATTAGGGAAGCAAAGACATATATTTTTGCATTGTCATCATTTAATTTATAAGGATTGTTTAAACTTTATTTAATATTTATAAATATTTGTATGTACATATAACAAATTAAATGATTAGCTATCGGAAACACTTGTTCATTCACTGTTTTTTCCTCTCCTTGCATTTTGTATCAAAAAATGCAACAAACTGAACAAGGTTTTCTTTTCTTAAACTGACACTGACATAAAAAGACAAAGAAAATTTTGTTCACAAAACAGTCTAATTCTGACTGCTGAATAAGCTCTGTGTTTTTGGCTGAAACCCAGAAATAGTGATAAAATTTCTGCCAACCATATGCCCCTACGATCAATGATCCTACATAATTTTCGACATATTTTTTAACAAGGATACACTTTTAGCATACTCCAAACATAATCTTAAATTAAAAGTAGAAAGAAATATAATTATATTAAAATACTAGATCACACTGAAATGTATTATTTCATTTATGAAAAATTACAGATGATAAACTAAATACTGATAAACGAACTTAGAAAATGTTTATTTTATATTGAAAACAATGTTTAGATCATATTAGAGCATTTGATATTTCTTAAAATTTATAAATGTAATCTATAATATTATAACAAACCATAGCATACGTTACAAAATTCTACTTTAACTATTTTCTGTATTTAAATAACATACCTTTTTCCTAATAAATTACAAAATTTGTTGTATTGTTGTCAAAATTCAACAAGTAACAACATAACCTTAAGCTGAAATATTGTTACTATATATTTAAATATACCAATAACGCTTACCTGATAATATTTCTTATCACAAGTATATATTTTGTATCTGGTTATTATATTTGATAAAAGATTGTTTCAGTATTTAATTGTATTAACATATTTATTCAATAGTTTCTGAAAACGATGGATATACTTAAAATGATGATCATACGAACGTTTACGATCCCATTAAATTACTCACTATAAACTGGGCTTTAGTTTACTACGATGACATTTAAAAAAAGAAAACATTAAATTCCTCAACAAAATGAATAAACAATCACAAACATAAATTTTCTTTGAACTCTTAAGGTGATGCGAGCGTCGAGGCCGAACTTCGAATTCCGCGTCGGTAAAACAGTCAACGTTTCATCGAAAATTAGGCCGAACAGAAACTGATTTAAGCGACATCTTAATTATCGCATGCTATCAACCCTATCAACTAACGGCATGCTATACTACGTCACCTTTCGCATACACCTAAATGACACGTGTATGCTACGATAGCTATATGTATAAGTACATAATTAAACAATACTGACCATGCATTCATTATTATTAATTTTCGTTCCGTAAAACTGTAGTTGCAATGTGATATACTTCAGAATCTGAAAGACATAGTTCCTGAAAAATATACAGGGTGTTCGACAACAGGTGGGCAATATTTTAAGAGGTGATTCTAGGGATCAAAATAAGACGAAAATTAAGAATAATGAAATAGCCTTTACGGCTTTGTTTTCCAGTTATTAACGTTTAAAAATTCGAGTAAAAAGCGCCAGAAACCTGCAATCCGCTCAGCACCGACGACCGAACGTCGCGTCAGCAGGGGTCGGTACAGTCATAACCAAGAATTTATAGTTCTCTTGATCGACACCAGAGGTGCCACTGTAGAAAAACCAGTACCTGTTATTGGCAAGGAAGTATAGGGGCAGGGGCGAGAAGCCCATGAGGAAGCAAATAAGATATCTAATTTATCGAGTACAAATTGTTAATCAAGTGTTCAAGAGTTTTATTAATGTAATAATCCGTGGTACGTAAGAACATACTACCTTACTTTCTAAATTGTACAATTTAATAAAGTATTTTCGTTGATAGAAGAACCATTTTCTCTAACTCATTTACATAGTAGGTTTTATTAAATCTCTTTGAAGGTATTGTATATATTGATGCATAATTTATAGCGACCTACACAGATTATATTGGTTACACATACTTTTACACTTTGTATAAACGTATACGTATGTGTACCGCTAAACAGAGCTGCTTTAACGAGCGCATGCATCAGCTATAACAGTCTAATATTCATTACTAAAGTTTTATGTAACGAACGATTGCTCTCCGTTCTCTTTCGTACAATTCTTTTCGGTCTCTCAATTGCTGCTTCTCCTCCGATTACTGGTTTCAACCGAAATTAAAACGAACATACACATTCTTAAAATAGGCGGCTTAACTTTCAACATTTCGTATGCATATGGCTATATGTACATATATGCCTAGTACCGTTAGAACTAAATTTAAACGTGTCCTCTCGTGTTGTATTATACTTTGACCACACACGTGATGAAATAGGCCTTAGTGGCATGTTCGGTGTAAAATTACCGCAGAGTCTACGCCTCACTGAATTGAAATCGTGTCATTTAGAGTTCATTCGTCCTTGTTCTTATCCAGTTAATGATGTTTACACGTGTCAAATGGTATACGTGTGTGAAATGGAAGTGTGTAGTGAAGGAAACACCTTTAACACATTGACTGCTGTGGACACTTATAATTTCAATAATTGAAAATAATTGAAAATAATTGAAAATTTACCAGTCGTAATGTTTCAATATGTCTGACAACACATGCCTATTTTCACTGTGACAATCAACGTATTAATCCGCGGTTGTTACCATATCATTATAATCTTTATCTACCTATTTCTATGGAATGGACATTTTCAAAATAACGAACGATTGATACTCAATATCGCTACTCAGCTATAAAGATAGGAAAATTAGTCAATAGACGATATGTAATCAGGAACAGATTTCTTCGATAAAGCAAGGAACTAGAGTCGTGTTACGATAAGATCAGTCTGTTCCCGAAGTCTATTCTAGATCGCAACATCATTCTATTCGTTCATGTCTCTAGCACATGTAAAGTAGGGTCAACCTGTTGCTGTTTTGTAATTTATTTAAAAAACAAATATGTGTAACTTCCACTCATGTTACGAATGTATTCAAACGTACCATCTCGGATGTTGTTGGAGACGAAAATGGTACTTCATCATGGGTTTTGTACTTGGAGGGTCAATTATGTTATTATTGTTACGAGAATCAACGTACAATCCAGATATCTCACAAAATTCGATAGAACCGAATATTAATATGGACGGTGAATTAAGAAATGTTTACAAGGAGGGTAAGTTTTTATCTATTGTGTATCGGCAAAGATATTGTTATTGCGGAAGATCGAAATATTTGGCGGGAAATTTATTTGAAATTGAATTGAATTTGATCTAAATTTGAAATGAAATAAAAAGTTTGAAAGTTCGAATTTCTTCAGTCAAATCGATGCGTTTAAATGTAGATTTTACATCAAGCTGCACTTTCCTTATCTAATCCCGATGATAATGTTCTTGCTGATACGTGGATTTTGTTTAAGAAAAAACTTACTATTTTATTGCATTCTATTTGTAATATGATCTTGCAGTTACCAACAGATGGTATAACCTTACCGACGGTGAGTTTCGAAAATCATTTTTGCAACTTTTTTCTCATTTACGTTCAATATCTTTTCAATTTTACCTGTAATCAATTTTTGTAACAGCCGTGAAGGTTGATTGTTTTTACTGTTTGTGATATTGAACGCTAATACTCCATTAATTTACAACTCATACTGACTCACTCAGTTTATATCATTCCAATTTGTGTCAGTGTTTGTTCTTTATAGAACTTAACGATATGTGATATTTAACATATTTTTGTAGATGATAAATGGTACAATAGTAGAATATTCTCGAAATCGGACTCAAAAAGTTGGAAGCGTTATATGACCGAAATCCGACAGAATTGGATATTGTGGAAACATAATTCAAATAAACCTTATAATTTGGAGCATCCAGAGATCGAGGATCCATCCATGGGTCAAGCCAGTGTTATTCGTAAAATTTTCCAAGATAAGGTAACTGAATCATTTTCCTTGTCGGTAAGTGAGGTACCTACGCTGAGAAAGTAACAGTACCGCAGGGGCAGGATGCACTTCTTTTAACACAAGTCAGTAATCATGACAAAAGATTTAGTACAATAAATTATATCTATAGAAGAATGGATTCTTCGTGGAATGTGGTGCTTATGATGGAGAAACACGAAGTAACACGTTGGTCCTGGAACGATTTCTCGATTGGACAGGTCTCCTGGTAGAAGCTGATTCCATCAACTTCAGTAAGATGATACTGAAGAACCGGAAGTCTTACCTATCGCCTATTTGCTTTGGTCTTCAGCCATATCCCACGGTGGTACGAAAGTTCGTACTTTGTCACTGAACAAATTATTCCGAACGAGTGAAATCAGATTTAAAATCATATATAATTTATATGTATACGTTGATACATAATTTACCTTTTGAATGATCTTTAGAATACTTTCCTGATGGCTGACAATGTAGGACGTCTTCACGACCCAAATGCAGACAACACAATGCCAAATTCAAAGGATGTTGCGTACAGTGGTGTTCACATCAAAGTTCAATGTTTTCCATTCGCTCATTTGATGGGAGCTCTTAACGTGACCACTGTTAATTATTTTAGTCTTGATATCGAGGGCCACGAGCTTGAGGTACTGAAAACGATTCCGTTCGATGAGATAAACATCGAGGTAAATTAATTCCAATCGACTTAGATCAATGATCAAGATCGATCAATTACTTAAATTGAATGAACATTTTCAGACACTATCGGTGGAGTACGCTCACGTTGCATCTGGTAAAAAGAAGCTGATCGATTTCATGGAATCGAAGGGTTATTACGTTCATTCCTTCCTCGTTAGATCCGATCGTCTGGCTAACGATATAATATTCACGAAATACAACTATGACACGTTTAATTCGACATGGTAATTAGTTGCATTTATTATTAATACTAATAGAAGCATAGAATTCGTTAATCTTGTTCCTTGGCTTGTAACGCGATAGACGCGTGTAACATTCATCAGGGTATTTTTCTTCTAATTTTTAGATAATTTCTTTCGTCTGTAAGTTGTTTCCTTTGTTACTAGTCATTTTGTTCCTTGTCTGTAGTACAGTGTTAGAATTTCGTTCTTGTTAATATTATTTTGTTTTTATTTTACAAAATATTTACAGGAACATACATCTCGTCATAATAAAATAAAATATCTTTTTTCGTAGACATTTTGTAAAAATCAGCACCAGTATTGATTTATAAACGACTGAAAATAAACTTAGTTAGGAACAAATGAAAATTCGTATGGCAACGAAATAATTCATACTAAATGTTATTAATTCTCTTTTTTAAGAGTTTCATATTGATCTGATTTTGTGTTCATTCTGTATCCAATGATCTGTGAAATAATTACTAAGTTTTTGTACACGTAACGAATCAAAAGATAATGATCTACACTTCCTGTATCACTGGAATGATTTAATATACATACATATTAATTAAATTAACTTACTATTTATTGCCACGTTATGAGCAATAAAGTTTTTAGTAACTTTCCACCATCGCGATAAGAAAAATATTAATTTACATTAATCGTTGATGAAATAAATAATTTAAAGCTTGTAGACTAGTCTCACCACTCGTTCAATGTTTCTTCAGTGCATGAAAAACGTTATATCTATTCATTGAAAAAATACATTTAGTTATTGTAATAAATGTCCTGCATTATTCTAAAGCGAGGAGAGCGTTCAACACGAAACTCTTAGCAGATACTGTGACTTTAATAAATAGAAAAATCGTGTTACGTTTATGCAAAAGCTGTATTAAAAAATCCTACGTGTTATTGTACTAGTGAAACAAATTGTATACATTACATTTTCAGGAATTGAAGTCTCTCCTCTTGCTGTCTTCTCTTATTCTATATCGTTGACATTCTCAGAATGACTATAAACCTCTGATCTCTAGAATACAGAGGAAACCTTGATTAATATCAGACGATAAAACACAGCACCCGAGTAAACTATACTTGTTAAAAATAATAGGAACTCAACATACTCGTTTATACACTCTTACTCTTTAACAATTGTAAAAAAAAAGAATTCTAATTAAAGTAAAGCTATAAATTGAGATCCCTTCTGGTTCTTAAAAAATTACACAATTCTATCTGCACGAGAAATTGCACAGCAAGTTATGGTACAATTTAATTACAAATCCCGTAAAGCTAGAGGCATACTTATTCATAGTTCCTTCGTTATAATACTTACACGGTATACGTTCGCTTAATTAGTAATCACAGATTCCAAAATTCTACGTAATTAGCGTATCGTTCATAGTCCTATGCAAATTAGTACTCGCTTCGCTTTCATTGTTAATTACAAAATAACCCTTCATCGTCTGAAGAGTTAAAAATATAATCTATTTTTGGATTTCATCAAGACAATACAAACCTCGGATATCAATTTACACCGGTGAAATATGAAACTCAATCTACATACGAGTACGAACGACATCGAGGTTACTATTAATATTACGGAATGGTGCGAACGATCACAGTCTCAAATAACCACCCCTCTGTCTCTTCAAACATAACTCTCCTGTTTCTTTCTGACAATGTTACCGCTAACGACCGCCGTCTGAAGCGGAAGTTTGATCTGTTTCTCCCCGCTCGAATTGCTGCTCGGTACCTTAACGCTGCTGCTTTTGTTGCTGCTGTGTCTCCTCCAGAAATCCGAATGATTGCTGCTGCAGTTAGTGGAACCAGTGGTATAGGTGCCAGTCTTGTCGCCAGAGGTTTTCTTCTTTTTCCTCCTGGTCGGAGCTAGACCGCACAGCCTAAGGAAACCTTCGCGGAATTTCGTGGACATCAGGTTGTAAAGGATCGGATTGATGGCGGAATTCAGGTAGAGCATCACTCGACAAAAGTACAGAAGGGTGAAGTAACCCTCGATACCCAGATCGGTGATCATCTTGGGCGGCACGACCAGGATCCAAAGGGTGAATGCTCTGAACGGTAGCAAACACAAAAAGAAACAGAGCACCACCGTACCTAACATCAGCATCACCTGTTTGCGATATTTGAGCAAATTGTTCGACGAACCGCGGCTTATCGTTGGATTCGTCATCAGGTGTCTCGCGATCACCGTGTACAGTATCACCAGGATCAGCAGGGGTATCACGAAGAACACGAGTATCGTCGTCACGATGAAACCGCTCGCCCAGTCCGAGTTCGCTACGATGTTGCAGGTGGAAATGTACGTACCGTCCGTGTTCTTCTCCACCTCGTAGCTGACCATCAGCAGGATGGGGCTGTGAACAGAGGTTCCTGGATCATTTCAATGATTTCAAGGAATCCACGCAAAGTCCTAAATACATGTAAATAATAATTTACCGACGATTCGTTCAATTTATTGACAAATCATTGTCTATTTACAATACACGGTATATTTTACAATCGGTATACACGTAACACTTTCGAAGTCACACAAAGTTCTCCTGCTCGGTGGAGTCTGTTTTCCTGGTCCCTGTGAAACTACTCTTCAGTCTGTTGCTCTTCCTACATCTGCACAGCTGGAGGAAGCCTCTTCTGAATTTGCTGCTCATCAGATTATAGAGTATCGGATCAACGGCGCTATGGAGGTAGAACATAATCCTGCTGAAATTGAGGAAGGCGAAGAAGGTGTCGCGGTCGATGGCGGCAATCTGTTCAGCCGGCGCGACGATGATATAGAAAATAAGGATCCTGTAAGGCGTCAGACACAGGAAGAAGCTTAACACCACTGACATCAGCATCGTGATCACGTGTCTCTTAGCCCTGGCGTGGTACGTGTCGCTGGTGTTGCTGGAATCCGGTACCAAGTTTCGGATGATCAACGCGTACAGGATCATCAGAATCAGCAGTGGTAGCAGATAGAAGAAAAGGACGAGAAATAAAAAGAAGACGGTCGTTACGGTGGTGTCGACGCTGGTCAGACAAACCGGAATAAAGTTCCTTTGATCCTGATCGTCCTTGCTCTCCTTTAGACGCATCTTCTGGTACTGTGAGACCCAGATTATGGGACTGCAATCAGTAAAGTAAATTGCCGTGGAACTGGTACGAGTTCGACGATGAATATTGATGCGGTGGTTCATGGTTAACATGAAAGCGATTTTTAACCCTTCAACCGAATATTTTTCCCCTTCAAGTTTATGATGACTCGAAGAAGCTTAAAGCAATTATTTTTTGCGATCGATGATGGTTCTGTGATATCTTGATCTCAAAAAGAGTTTTCTATTGATGAAAGAATAGCGTGAGATGGAAAGCGTTTTTGATTCTTAATTTCAAGAATGGCGATATATTCTTGAAATTTCCTTGTATTTTATATCGAAAAAAGAGGAAGATAGATTACTATCACATGGTGTCTCTCCCACGTAGCGAAACAGAATATCCTGATGCGCTCTTTTTCTTTGTTTTCCCACGGAACTCACGACAGGGATTCGATCCTCGCGCGAAAAACAACTCCTCGATATTGAATTTCTTTCAGTTCCTAGTATAACGTTATTTTAGGTAATTCTATAGGTCTACCAAGAATCTCATTTTAAACAATTTCATTAATAAATTAAAGTTGCGATGGAGAAACTCTCTAACACCAGCATTGTAAATTCATCGAGTCGAAGAAGGAAGTAATTTTTAGAAAATTCAACAAGCTACACGTCACTGTGTCAAAGGACCCAGTAGAATTACCCCATAGATCAGACCAGGATTTACCGAGCCATCCATCAGTGGTATTGTGCTGTAGTACGTTCTGCGAACGCTTGAAACTTCACCTAGGGTGTTCTTCCCTACCGAAATTATACGATACTAGACATTTATCTTGCTTTCGAGACTTGATAAACAAGGTACAAGCTTGCTTATTCAGCTTTCGAACTCGTGGCACACATTTCCTTTTACATCGACAGTTTTCCAACTCCCATATTAGGGTTAACATTACGATTTCAGTAGTACGAGTCAACGATAAACGGGCCGCGCGCTTTAAAATCCAAAAGCGATCAAATGCTAATTAAAAATTTACAGTTTTACAATTAGAATCACCACATTTCTAGCAATTACACTACACCCTGTATATTTTCTTGGGCTGTTCGTCACCCCTCGAAGTCGTAATCTTAGATTTTCGCTGGAACGAGCGCGTTATTGGTGGGAACGAAATAGATAATCCGAATTCATAAATTAAGGGATTAGAGTAGGGCCGGAGAGTCTTGGGAAAATTTTTGCGTCGTTCTCTGCGATAGAATTCGAAACGAAGCTTCGACGAACGGATATGGAAAGCACAGTCACCGTGAATAACGAGTTAGAAAATGTCCGTTGGAGTTCTTTTTATAAGTTCAAGCAGAATAAATAGTATCTTGTTAAATTGGAATCGCGTTTCGACTCCCTCTGATATTTTACCCTCGAGAAGCCAACAAGTTCTCCTCCTCCTTACTATTCATCCCACTCCAAATGTTTTCGTATCATTTCTTCTCGATCTTTGAGTTTCGAACTTCCTCTTCCTAACTTCTCCCTGTTTCATTTTTGTTTCGTTACATTCTGTCACCTTCCGACGAAGATGTCCACTTTCATTTTTCTTCGAAAGGGCTGATCGCGTTTCTTCGATTTTTCCACGATCGTAGAGCCTCTCTCTTCTTAAGAAACCATAAATTCAACGAGCAGGACCCGTGTTTCCCGTTCGGCAACTCGCCAGAGCTGATCTACGAGAGGAAAAAGTGTAAGCGACGCGTAAAGCTTTTCCCCAGAAGTGGTTCCATGGCCAATTTACCCTTTACGACAAGCGCACCACGCTTCAGATTGTACACCCGAGTGCAAAGATGCTTTCTTGCTTCAAAAGGTTACTTTCCAAAATCTATCTTCGCTTTGCTATAATATACCAGGGGAAATATATTTGAAATGGAAAGAGAAGGATGACGGTAGAGCTACTTTATCACGACACCATCCTATCGTCTTGGAACTTTAATTAAAATCTGATTCCGTGACTCTCATCACTGGCTATCTTTGCACACTAGTGTACCGGGCTGGTTTCTCGTTTCTCATTGGGGGGAATTCGAACGTGAAAGAAAACAGCGCTCGCCACGTGGACTTTACGACACAGGAAACGAATCTTTCAGTCCACATATCCTTCCTTTCGTTATCGCGATTTGAACGGCTCGTTATCGTCGATGGCCACTCGATCGACCCACGAGAAACCTTTTCTTCCTACTTTAATCTTCCTCTTCTTATTTTAAACTTTACATAGATGTATCAAGTACTATGAAATAATTTAAGATCATCGAACAAAATGGGGCATCGTTTAATTACACAAAGTGCTGCTGTGTAGCGCGTTTATTTAATGTTTCAGAAGAGATAGCTGCATCAGAGAGAGGCTTATTCACAGGAATACTAATGTAATTCCGCGAAAGTATCCGCACTTTTATTACGACCATAGTTCTCTCAACTTTCCTTTTCTTTGACAATAATGACGAATGTGCAGTGATAGTTAAGGACGACGAGGAGATCAGGAAATTGTTTGAACATGGTCGATTAAAAAAAGGAAAAAAACGGTATCGTCCGTAAAGTAGATGGAAAGATTGAAATTTTCTTGGATTAAGGAAACCACTGTTATTCTATTACCGGGATTCCCACCATTTGTAATCCTCCTATGTTCCGGCTGAAGCCAGAAATTTCCTGAAAATGTCTCACCACCGATTAAGGTTTTGTAGGTCACCGTGATTCTCTTATCATCGGCCAGTTCATATCGATTTTTACGACCGGATATCCTCGCAAATACCAGGAGAAAAGTTATCCTTCGCGCGAACAAGAAACGCGAGCATGGTAACACATGGTCAAAGATTGCGATCGTCTTTTACCCTTATATGAAACCCTCTATACGAATCGTAATTACGGGAACCAGCTGCCGTTGAGCTTTCATTTATCCTTCATTCTTCTACGCTTCCGGTACATATAGGATCCCATTAAAGTACGGTCAACAGGAATCCTTTTGTTTCGAAAGAAAATAACTATAAATTTATAGGCAAATAAAAGAATGATATATATCGATTTTAAAGTAATCAAAAGAAGACTCTGAAGTGTATCTCGTAAAAAAATACAGAAATAGCTGTTTAATTGGTAATAAAGGTCTCTTGTTTTTCCCGACGAATTAAAATTAGTACACCAATGAATGGCTGATCGAATAATAAAAATTCAAGCATCCCGTTTCGATATTACTGAAACTAAGTTAACAGTTCGACGATCAAGTTTATCGCGACAGGAAGTCGTGAAAAGGGTCGCGGCTTAATTAATTGCTTCGGTCGTAAAGTTATAAAAAGTTATAGGTATAGGAAACAAGAAACTCTTCAGGCCTCGAATAACGATCTGCAATCAAAGCGAGCGCGTACCAGAAAAATACGTAACAAATGTTTTGTTTTCAAAGAAAAAATGATTCAAGAAGCAAGTTAAAAAGTAACGCGAGAACTTTTGAATTACTTTTAAATGGAAAACTTGTTATTTTCACGCGTATTTCTGTCGCGCGAAAATGATGTACAGCAAGAGCGAATGAAAAAAAGGCGGGGAAGAAGAAAGAAGGTGGTAAGAGAAAGAAGTTAAAGATTGCTAAAACGCAAACAAAAAAGTCGTGACATGCATCAGCCGCGGGGGAAAAAAAGCCGGGAGAAACGAAAAAAAAAAAAAATAAAGCGACGATGTAATGAGTCGATGCTTCGATTTTTCTTTTCATTTATTTTCTCACCTCGTGCAAAGTGCCGCGGCCACCCACGCCAGCAGGCAAAGGAACGTGGCTCTGGCCTTCGTGCATACGTATCTGGAAAAAAAGAAAAATAGAAATCGCTCGTCGAGCAATGTTTCGCGAACAGATTCGCGGCAAATCGTGACTGACATTTGGGATACCGTGAAACACGAATCTAATACCAATCGGCAGGTATGGCAATACCAGAAAAGCGGTAACAATAGATCGTGGATGATCGTGGAGAAATCGCGCCCAGGGATTCGATAAACTAAATCGTGACCAACATGGGGATTGACTGCGTTCCACACGCATTTCGCATTGATTACGAGTCAAAACTGTGGAGAAAAAAAAGGAGATCGTTGAAAGGAATTTCGTACAATGAATCGTTTTAGAACTAGGGGTGCGCGGTAGCCGAAAAATCGTATCAGAATTGCAGATTTTCCTGAAAACTTCTATTAGAATTCCATCGACGGTTGTGTAAGCGAATCCAATGTACCATTTTTTTAACTTTTTCAAACGAAATGTTATCAATATTCAATTTTTCTGATACTTACCCTGCTCGTAAAGGTTCGCAGATCGCGTAATATCGTTCGAAGCTGATCGCCAAGATTGTAAGAACCGATGCATGGGCCACAGTCAACTCGACAAACGGCACTGCTTTACCTGGACAATCACACAAATATTTATTTTGTTAAGAAATGTCTTTGAAAACAAAGAAATACATTCCAATGTATCTAATGAAGTTAAAAGAGCTTTGTCTGATCATTGACTGACATCTTCTACTGATTTTTTAATCAGACCACTAAATTGATAGTGAAACATGAACATTTTTTTATTTTGCCAGATGAATAATATTAAATAATTATAATTAATATGTACATTTAATACTCGCAATTTTAATATCATAATTTCATCTTCAATATTAATTAGGAGATTAATTAAATAAATATTTCGAAACATTTATACAGTTCAACTTGGTATTAAAATTGAAACAGATGTTTCTTCTCAACAAATTTCAATATACTCGATGTCTCGAGAGTTAAAGGGTTAATTCTTCGTTGAAGAAAGAGATTCACGATTCCCAAAAGGGAGCTTCTTCTAACGATCAGGGTGTCGCAATAAACTTGCACAACACCCTGGACGCTATAATTTTTCGTTGCAATTTCACACGTTATCTTTTGAGGCAGAAGGTAATTCCTTTTCGTTCATTTTTTCCAGCGAATTCGAAGATAAGAACCTTCGAATTCTCGATCCCCAAAATTTTACTCTTCTTTGGAAAGCTATCGAAACTTTCCAAGGGATCAAAAATCATTTTGCTATCCATGAACTATTCTGGTGGTCTTCGGTGTAACAGATTGTAGAACAGAACACGATGGTTGTTTCGAGTGGATCTAACTTTGGCCGAGAGAATCGCGAGAAAGTGTCCAATAATAGTGCTACTCAAGATTCCAGGGGTTCTCTGAGCATACAAGCTTCGAAGAATTACGAGACGTAGCGAACCATTGATCCACTGGAACTTCAATAAACATCTGAATAGGGCATTCAGGAAGTCAAGATGCTGACGTTTAACAGCTATGCGTACCGTTTTCATCGGGTATAATTTTCGTTTGAAATATTCTGCATACAATTCAGTTATTCGAAAAAGGGAAATAGTGTCAGAGGTGATATAATTAAATGAAAAAGTGAAGAGAGAAATTTGGCAGTATTGCTTAATTTAGCGTGTGAATTAACAATGACAAATAGACGAGCGCGCAACAGTGTTTAATTTCATTTCACCTTTTTATTCCTTTCCGAGCGAGTAAATTCACGAATACTCGTGAAAATGTTTGCCTGTTGGCAAGCATCGAGGCGGAAGATTATTTTCCACGATCGATTATCTCCGGCGCCAGCTTTCGCGATCCGAATATACCTACATATATATACATACATTATCCTTGCTCTAAAGCGTTTATCAATGAAACAAGAAGAACAGCAAAAAGAAAGATCAATCATAAAAATTCTTTCCATCGAAAAATCGTAACCCGTAAAAAGGGCGAGTGAAATTTGAATTTGTAAAATTTATAAAAATTGTTCGGAATGTGCATTTATTCATCGGGTTACGAAGTTGCGAAATAAGTGATTTGGTGGAAAAAGATTATTTCTTGCCATCCCGGGGATATTTGCAAGGGAGATTAATCGTGGTCAAATATGAAATATCAGTGGTATATTCAGACCGTTCCTTCTCTCCTCGCGTTTTTAATTATTCGAATAAATTAAGGTCGTAATTAAAACCTTTTTATCAGTTATTCATTCATGGATACTTGAAACCGTGGGTTGGAGTAAATGACCTGCAATTAGGCGAACGGGCTGCATTGACGTAATTAGCGTGTACGATATTTACAATTGGTGAACGATGATCGGTCGGGTAATGAATCAGAAATATTGACCGGCAATTATCGGTACTCGCAAACATTCGACGCGTCGCCTACGCGTTATTTGCATCCCGTATTTATTAACGATCAATCGATACGATCGGCGAAAATGTCCGCTCGGTTGATCAGATCGCTTATTCAGTGAAAAAAATTCGACTTACTTGCGAGTCAAATAATCCTTTTCATTCTCGAAAAATTATTCTCCAATTACGAGCCCAGTTTCTTTCCAACGACCAGCAATTAAAACTTTAATTGTCCGAAATTCCGCGAGTTCTTTTTCCAAATGAACGATACTCGCGTTGCTGGGAATTTTCCCCATGAAAGTAAAGCTTGATTATTTCGGCTCTTAAATATTCCAGCATAAACGCGGCACTCGTGCCAGCTCGTACATCTTTATGCCAGTTGAAAGCGAGCGAAACGAGGCCCCGTTAAATTCAATCCAACCGCTATAATGCAATTCGTCTGAATTTGCAGGAAAAGAAGATCGTCCTTTCCTAGCCGGTCCACAATGAAGCCCTTATCGAGGCTCGTTAACGAGAGGAACGTTGTTACTTCCATCCTAGAAATTCGTCGACCGCTTTCAATCTGATAAAACCGCGTGGCTTACGATTCTGGATATCCTCTAGCGAAGATGGTTCGTCGGAAAATGTTACTTTGATCTATCTCCGCTTTCTCTGGCATCGGACAATAACGAATAATTTCTTTGGAGCACGTTAAACTAACGCGCGGACGAACCGAAGCAGATGCAGTTGCATAAAATGCGGTAGTCAACGAGTGCAACATATTCAACCGGTGTATGTATAGGGTTTTCAGAAAGAAAAAGGAGAGCCAGTTGGTTGGAAATGTTTCTCGGAAGCACGGCGCCTTTTCCATTCTATTTCCTGGCCGCACGCACGAACACACGTTCGAGAGAATTGGATAGAAACCGGCAGGAGAAGAAGGTGTTACGACGGGCGTAGCATTAAATGCTCGAGCTTGGTACAGCCTCTAAGAGCAACGGTAATTCCTAGCAGGGGGTAAGAAGTTCGAGCCACTCGTTTCAAGCCCGCCATCAACCTTGCCCATCATGGTCGAAGATGGTTGGCTAGGCCGAACCGTGTCGCGTAAACGCGTGCCCTAGCCTTGCCCTCACCAGGCCATTCTTCAAGGACTGACCCAGACGGATAAAAGGCTTCGACCGGTGGACGAACGTATATTAAATTAGGATTCCATCCCCCTTTTCTATTCCTTCCTCGCAAAGATCCTTTGGAATCGTAACGAGTTTGCTTAAGATGTTAACAAATTCTTTTTCATCATAATATTTCTAGTTTCATCGCGGATCGATCGTATTTGCTCGACCTTGAAACTTCCAATACCTTCGCGAAGGGCGAGACAAAGTTTTTTGTCTAGCTGCTCGCTTGATCTTTAGGGAAATCTTTTTCTTTCAAACCGAATCGCCGCCATTCAGTAGCATATGTATGCTTTCTATCAATAACAAGGGTCGGATTATTCATTTTTTGGGGGAGGGAGGAAAGGTAAAGATAATCAGTTTGAATACTTCGAAAGAAAGAAAAATTTTTAGTTACCTTCTTTTAATTCATAGAACATCGAATATAGATCAATAGCTACTTTCCTCTTCGGAGCTTTTTAGAAATGGTATTTCTTTCTTTTCGCTTTAAAATAGCCTTTTTCTTAGCAAATCTTCAGGGAAATTTTTCTCTTTGGTGGTTTCATTTTAAAACGGTGTCGAATATTTTGTATAATAATAATACAATATTATTACCGACGATGACGATATGATTTTACTCTAAAAGGTGTTATTCATCGAGCCGAATATATTTCGTTGATTATTGCCGAAATCGCGTAGGAGTTCTCTCACCCTGATCAAACGTTTGAAGCTGTCGAAATGGTTTTCACGTACACGTAGCCTCAAGGATATTTCAATTTCCGTACGAATCGATTTCTACGCGACTCGTTATTGCACGCTATTGCGGTGAAGAGAGAAAGATATATTTGCAAACAGCGGCCGTCAGACAATTTCACTGAGTGTTCAATGGCCGTGCAAAAAGCTTCAAACACATCTGACTTTCCAGAAACCATAAACATTTCAAAATCAAACGAACGAAAGAAAAATATCGTTCCTTTCTTTCTGAATCAATGTAATTTGAAAGCTTCTAAAATAGAAAAGAAGTTAAACTGTGAAAGCAGCTGTACTTAATTGATAAATACGTCGAGTACAAAGGATTCTCCGCGAGCCCTTTTGTGCCCTCCAGTAAATTAAATCTCGCGATTTAATTACGTTCGCGCTCATAATTACCAAGGCACGTAAAAAGAAATTCGCATTCTTTTATTCCTCTCACCACGCCCTTGTTATTAACACACTGTTTTGTAAACGTAGCGTTGTAACAATAGATTGATCTCGTTAAAAGTTCACCCGACTGTTAGCGTTTCGTTCTGGCTACGAGTTTGTTGCCGGGAAAGGCGGATTTAATTTTGTTAATTAAAACGAGGATCAATGGTGAATGGATCTAAGTTGCGCGCGTCCATCATCCCCAATTTTGGGACGACTGAAACGATTTGTGGAAAGTTAAATTTTGAAGCTCTGAAAACGTTAATTTCGATTCCTGAGAGTTGAAAGGAACAAGATTAACAAACAGTATCCGTTGTCCAACATGAAAGGCAATTTTCTTCAGAACTATCCTTTATGTAAAATACCCCCTTGTGCTTTACATTCAAATGGAAATTCCAATGTAAACGAGTCTTCTTGAATTTTTCCTTTTAAAAATAACTCACTACAAATTGGCGAAACTATTTTCTAGCTTTATAGGCAAATAACCGTAGCGAAATGGAAAATTACGAATTTCTGACGAATCCTTCTGCAACACGCTAGCTTAAAAGTAACACCATAAATTTTTGTCGAGCTGACAGTACATAGGTTCGACAGGATGGCCTAGATTAGTATTTATCGACGTTTTAATTGACGAAGGATTCGATATTACGCTATTAGTTTGTCAGGGAACGTAAATCGCGCTGTAAATCATTAGATGATTGCGCAATGATATTTCGTTACCTTCGACCGAGTAAAACGATCTTAAACATACCAGTAGTCATAAAATTGTTCGACAGATATGGACGATAATGTTCGCCATACGGCGTCCAAGATGTTTCAAAATCGTTCGAAAACCGCAAGATGTTCCTGCAAAGAATAATATCCATTACCATTTAAAGGTTCAGAGGAGCTTTTATATGGATCGAATAATTTAACCAACAGGACGCACCAGTGTCCTGGATTTTAGTTCCGCGACTGGTTTATGTTTTGGCTAGGAAAAACTTCGCGGGGATAATTTTCCACCGTCTCGGATGGTGTCGATGTTTTTCGGGAAAGATTCTACTAACCGAGATTGAATTTTTTGAATAATCCTTGTTTTCGAAATATTTTCAATTGACGCAAAAATCTGTCGTCGAAAATTCAGGATACCAGGTCGAAGGATACCAATCTAAAAATGGTCCTCGAGTGAAAATATGAGAATGAAAAGTAAGTAGACGAAAAAGATGCACGCTTTCCTGGTCTGCAATATCAATTAGCGTAGCACAGTTGCGGCAGGCGTTTCTTTCTGCGATTTAATTTCCTTGAAAGCAGTGTAGCGACCATTTTCCCTAGCAGAGCCTACCTCGTGTTCGATACTCTAAATCGAAAGACCTGAGCCAAAAGCGATGACGCTTAAAGAGGTAATACCATAATCGACGCGTTCGCACCAGGAAAACTAAGTTGAATTACGAAAGTCCATTTTGGCGGGGTGCCATTGTCAGCGAGCGCGCGCGACACCAGGGATTTCCGTCGGAACTTTTCTATCCGTCGTGTCGTTCTGATTATCTTAATACATTCAACGAGCAATGGAACGATAAGCATGGTAAATAACAGGATGCCGAGCCCGCTAGCTATGGGCCAGGGAGTTCGATGTCTTTCGCAACTTTCGAGCGGGCGTACGGGTTTCGCCTCGAATAAATTTGCGCGGGAAACTCATCGTAGTACGGCTATCGCGAAACTTTCATCGACGCATAAACGTTACGATCGGAAATCTCGAGGAATTCCGGCGCGCTGCAACCGGAATGTTAATAACAGACCTCCCGGTGGATAATTTTGTTAAGAGAAAATAAATGAAGTTAGCAAAACGTCGATCCACGCAGCCGTTTATAACGATGCAGTTTCTGTTTAAAACATGATATTTTTAAACCACGAGAAAAGAATTTAATGCTCGACCACTTTAAGCCCGACTTCTTTCTGCCTCGACCGTTCGTCCCGGATAAATAAAAGGTTCCTATAAAAAGAAGAAGCTCTGCGACTAATACAGATGTATTGTTGCCTACGGTAGAACGGTAACCGCTATTTATTTCACTGATAACAATTAACTGATAATTGTTTGCACTCTCTTTTTTTTTATATATATATAAAATTCATTTCAAATAATTGAGCGATGAAATTTTAAAAAGAGACACAGTTGTCCTAGTTCTCTTTGATACGCTTTATCAATGGGGCTGTTTAAAACGCGCCCACACGATGATAAGCGGTTTTGCGCGAAAAACTAGTTCTCTGCAACGCTTCGATTGCCTCACTTTCGTTAAATTCAGTTTGTTATCTAGCGACAAAAGGGGTTGTACCAACACACTCGATAAAACCTGTTTTTCATTATCTATGTGGGTTAGCTGGTTATTTGTAATCGCTTATCCTTGTAAACGCGACGGACGTACGAGGGAACCGTTTCACCTGACGTACCATCGAACCGACGATAATTACGCGATTAACCGGAGCTAATTTCGAAGCCTCGTCAAGCTGTACATTTATTTTTGACAATAATGACAGATATTACGACTATTTCTAGCAAAATTATTCGCCATTAAATAAATAACACTCGTTATCCGTCAGATAAACGGGTAATGGAGTATTATATCGAAAATCCATGTGTCAATCAAGCAATTAAACGTATTACAGGTACGGTAATTAGCGATGGTGATAATTAAATGAATCAATCCCGTGTCGATAATTTCAACAGCATATTTTTTAGCAAAACAACGTCGCAACACGGTTATTATGAAACAAATGACCCAGTAAAGTGTCATCACGGTAAACAACGAGATATCATTAAAGCCTCGAAGATGGATTTGTGCGAGCGGATAGTTATCGGTTAATGGATAGATAGATATTGCGTCCCCAGGCTGGACTGAATATCCCGTTTATCCACTTATAATCCCGCCTTTGTTTCCTTTTGACTTTAAACGTTAACCGAATAGAAAATGCACGCCGTATCGCCATTTGCCGTGGTTCACCATTTATCTCTCCCCGTTGTGTTCAAACACAGCATTCTTTGCTCGTTTCATTCGTCTCACGTATCCTCTGAGCTTTCTTCGAAATAATTTAGGTCGATTTATTACGGCAATAATTAGGAACCTTAGATAACCCCCTAAATGCTAATTAAGTATTGCGGGTGTACTTTGAAAATTAGGTAACTGTAAATTTACTGAAGTTAATTGGGATTTTGGTAAGATTCCCGGTGGATCGGTGAACATTTGGGGGATAATTAATAAGGTTGCGGGGATACCCGAAAATTTGCTCCCCGTCTTGTATTCCACCATCGACAATTCGAACGATAATAGTAACGAAGAAAATCTCGATCAAGGTTCATAAAAATTGCTAAAACGCAACATCTTCGTTTCTTCCAGCTCATTTATACTCCCTAAAATCAAGTCATCCGACAAGCTACTCTGCGACATTTCACCAAATCGTCCTATAAATTAAGCCGAACATCTGTATCCTTCCAAAGTAGTCGTTCTTACTGTCTGACCTTTCACCTTAATAAATAATCATGATGAGAGCGTTTCACGATTTGCCCCGTTATATTATTTTATTTTAGAGAAAGGATAAGTGCTTTGCGATCGGATACTGGATACGAGTTAAAAAGAAATATTAAGAAACATAGTGCAGTACAAGTGGGATGATAAATAAATTATACTTCTAGCGAGAGCGCGGAGGTGAACTTTCGCCGGGAAGATTTGTCGTTTCGTGGCCAGGCCAAACAAAACGAAGCGATCCCGAGAATGATTTAGGATGACGCGGAAGAAATGGGAAAGCAAATGTGTCGTGAAGCCACGAGAATAAATTAAGACTCAAGATTAAGAAGAAGAAGAAAAAAAAGAAGGAAATATGAAAAGGGCAAACGAATTCCATGAAATCGCGTTACTCGCAAGCAGAACGGTAATGGATCCTGGCGATCATCCAAAGATTCGTTCACCCGAACAGAATGTGCTGTTGGTCTTTCGTTGGTGGCCAATTTTGTCTGAAACCTGTTTTCTGATTTTCTAGGGAGCTTGAATAACGTTATCACACCCCTCGGCAATGAAAGAAAACCATGGGAAGAAAGAATGACAGGGTGGTAAGTTTGATAACGATTTAATCGATCGAGTTTTAGGGGAGAAGTTATATTAACGAGGTTCAATTATACTCTGCAAATTGAGAAACGAGGGTTTTTCTTTTCTTTTAAACCGAGACCAAGTTAATGGATCGGAATTACTTTCTTTTTGTTCAAATAATTTCATAATTATTTCTTTCTTTGCATTACGCCATCTGATTTGAATTAAATACCTCTTTTTAAAAAAGATTGAAGTAAACCCTCCAATGGGACAAAAGGGTTGGCAGAAGTTTATTATCAACGAAAACAAGCAAAAAGCGTATGGTAAGACGAACCCCAGAAGGGAACTTAATTTTCTGTCTAAACTTAATTCGACATCTTCGAAGAAACTCTAACTAACCCTTAACGAATATTTCATTCGATTGGCTACGCTTATTTTCCATTAAACGAACGCTAATTGGTTCGTCGTCTGTAACAACGAGGACGTAATTTCGGCTGAAGTTTCGGTAGGAGCGAGCGTTTTACGCGAATGGGCAAAGTTTCGATCGAATTGATAGCCCGAAGTCGAGCCGACTTCGAACCGTCCCGATACAGTTGAAATTCTGCTCCGAGTTGTTTTTGATTAAACTCGAAATTGCTCGTCCGTTCGAATATTCCAAGGACCGTTTCAATTATAAATACTTTCGTTATTGGCAGAAGCACCCTAAATTTCTAAAGGTTGATACTACATAAAAGAAGGATCAAATTGTCATATCCTTCGTACAGCAAATAAATTATTTCTTGGATGAATAATGTCTTTTTAATACCAGCAAATAAGTATCCTGTTCGAAGAAGAGAAAGGTGTCTTTCGATGAAAAAAAAAAAATATGAGAAGAATGAATAGATTGACTGATGCGGTCCAATTCTATTGACATATTATGACGGGCCGAACCGAAGCAAACAGAAGCAAGGGTGAAAGAGGGTGTTTCGTTGATCACGTTGACCGTGATCGTAGAGCTATTCACCGGAGGGAAACGAAATATACCAAAAGCGGACAAATCCTTCATCGGAATCGATTCACTTGGGATTTTCACGACCTCTTCTACGACTTTCTCTTCCAACCTGTGAATTCGTCGCAAAAGAAAGAGAACCGATTGCTCGTTTCCTCGTGGGAGCCCCGAGACGCGGATTGCGTGAAATATTTCCAACAAACTCCATAATTTGTCTGCAAGAAATATGTTTTTGTACCAACTAAAGTCTGCTAAACACATCCATTCGACTCGAAACTTTGATTCGTAAGTTCAGCATTGATTCGCGAAACCTTTTTTTTTCACGTCTGCTGAAAAATAGATTCGGCTTGAAACTTTGATTCGTACATTCAGAAGAACTGATGAGGCGAAGTAAATGGAAGATGTAATATTTATTGTTATCGCAGACGTGAAATCTGATCGTTTAAAAATACAATCAGCCTCTCGATCCTTTTCCTTCTGTTCCAAAACACTCTACGCTCGAGATGACACTCGGTCAGAGACTAATGTATTTGGATAGAAAACACTTTTTGTGGAAAAACATCGGTGATATTAGTTCCACCATGCTGTCGCTAACTATTCTCTCGACAGCTTTAGACATCGAGAAGAAATGTTTGGATCATGTCAACCAGGCCACTCAACTCTTCGTCAATGGTAATCAATATTCTTCCCTTAATCGTTTTTAACTTGGCGCGGAAGGGATTGAAATTTCAGGAACATACTTCCCTATTAGCATCGAGATGGGATAAGATGAAAAATTACACGAATCTCTACGGAATACCTAAGGGTTGCTCACCACCTTCACCTTCTTCCTCTTCACGAGTTTCATCAACCGTGAAATTAACTTAAAACCAATACATTTTTATACGAATCCATGTTTTTAGCAGTGACTGAATTTTTTGACAAAGATACGACGTGGCAGTCGTGATGATAAAAATGAGAAAATGTGTAAATTTTTATTGAAATAAATTTTCATAAGCTGATGAATGTTTTTTTAAACCCCACTCTGATCCTTACCTAGCTACGCCACTGTCCGCAATTATAAAATAAAACTTGGAAAAGCATTACATTGAGCAAGAAATCAATGACACGAAAGTGCATCGAATTGTTTGTCCTGCAAAGAGCTTTCGACAGGAGGTTTTTCGTTTTCTCTTTATCAGCGAAGTTCTATGTTTGCTTTTCGAAGTTGGTCAAAAAGTAGGGCGAAGAGATGTCCAACTATTATGAGTTGGAACAATTGTTTCCCCATCAACGACCGGCAACTTGTGTCGAAGAAAATGAAAAGTAAATAAGCTAGACGTAATTGCTATTGACCATGCAATCGAGTGGTTTTATTAACAAAAAAGAGCAACGAACGCGAGATTCGTTAATGGAATTAATAATGATGGACAAATATGGAAAGTACTAACGATGATACTCGTTAGGAGAGAAGCTCATTTAGCGTTGAAAATACAGCTCGTCGAAGCTAACAGAGATAACTGACAGATATAATTAAAAAGTGCATTAGTATTCGATTAAAAAAAGAAAAATCAAAACATAAAACGGTATACTGGCGACGACGATATAGGAGAAGCGGGAATCTTCAAAATATCTTGTCTTTTTAATCCTATGCGACCCAAATCCCTCTGTCTCTATTAAACACGATAGGCTTTGCAACTTCATCGTTCATTAGACACGTGTTTTTTCTTTCATTTTGAAAAGAAACCCACGGAGAGCGGATATAAAATCAGGTTTTACGAGTGCACAGGGTTTCCGTTTGCCGCGAGGGTATCGTCTAAACAACCGAAGGAAAATTCACGATCCCCTCGTAATGATCCTAATCCGAAACGGAGGATTTTATTTTTGTGAACGAACCGTAGACACTTGCTCGTTGATTTATGAACAGCGAAGGCTAAATCCGTGTTGTCTTACTTTCGGGTTATAAATATAAAAGAAGGGAACGCGACAGAAGTACGATTGAAATGTTTGACGGTTTAGCAGATTGTATTCTTATTCGCGAGAAAAACAGTCGGTGAACGAGGAACATTTCGCGCCTTGTTAGATAACCGTGCTGTTTGTTTCTTGTTGCGGGTGTTGTCTGGCGAACGATCGACATCGCGATTATGTCGTCAGGCAGCTGTACTATGTGGAAGAAAATAAATATGAGAAACAACAGCTGCGCCTCTGGGATCGAGAGCGTAATTTCGAGCTACAGCTTGAGTGAAAGTTATTGGTCGCTCAAGGGCGTTAAACAACCCCTCTGCTATTTACTTACTCGCTCTAAGGGAAGCACGAAAGATTGACTTTGAAATGGAAAGGGGTGTTTCTGATTGAGCGCGCTTTCACAATGATACTTTCCAAAAGGAAACCGATAATTCACACTTATTTCCATAGTAATAATTTTAATTATTACTAATTTTAACAAATAAAATCCGTCAAGTATAATTCAATTCCGCCTAGAGGGAAGAAAATTTCCTATTCACCTGTTCAAACAGCAGGTCTTGATTTTTTGCATTTGCCAGGTAGAAAAGAAGAAATAAAACAGATGATGTATCGTAGCATTAAGCCGAAGAAACTCCACTTTGTCATTTTGGCAATTTATCAGGGATAAATAGAAGCACGCGCGTGAAGTTTTTCACATACGAACCGAAAACAGAACTTTTGTTCCCTGAGCGAGTTATCAAACTATTATAAAACATACGTCATACGAAATAATGATTCTTTTATCACGTTTTGCTTTTTTCCACCCTTTTCTTTTTTCTATTCAAACACGTGTAACGCTTGGAAAAATGTTAGTCGTGGTATTTTAGTGACAAAACTAAATCACTGGAATTCAATGATTTGAAAGTTCACAAAATTGACAATTTTTGATAAAAGGGTAAATTTTGAGAATTAAATAAAGAAGGATATTGCAGCTGTTATTTCAAGGGAATTGGTTCAGCCCGGAGTGTCTCTTAGTTAATTTTAACCGGAAGCTACGCGTACGGTAGACGTGGGATAAGCGAGAGTATGAATTTAGGGAAAAAGGGCAATGGTGGACAAGTTACGAGGAAGGAAATCGGTGAAAATCGTGCTCGTGCGAATCGTAAAACAAGAGAGATTTCGAATAACCATTCACAAGCAAAATCACGCTAGATTTTCTCCGGCTGATTGAACGCATGGATCGTCGCAGTAGAAAAGTCCATGTGTAGTCAGACATATTCTTATTAATTAAGCTTTTTTTTGAGTTCGAAACCTGTTTTGCAATAAAATCGCAATCACGCCTGCATAATCGTGGTTCGATAGAAACGATGTATCAGGGAAAATAAATATTCATTTACATTTACAAAACCATGAGGCCATTGGAACTCAAAGGATTTCAATAAACGTCCTCTGTGAAGCTTTGATGTTCATTTCCTAGAAGAATTTGGTAAAAATCGAAAATTCCAATCGGTCATAGTTGAAAATCTATTCTCTGGGATAAAAGATATTTCTTTTCTCGAATCTGCGGTGATTCTCGGGTTACAAAATCACTATGTTTGACGAACGAACACCGATGTAATCGGATAAACGGCAAATTGAAACCCGGTAATTGGTGCTGTCGATTATTTTAATGCCCGAATGAAACTGGCGACGAGCATAAAACGAGAATAGAATTGAAATTTCGCGAACACGATGCGACAGTTGTTCAGCGTCAAATTACTTCATCAAAATGTTTCACGATAATCCTTCCAGTTAATCCCGTTGATACGTATTTTAAAAAATTCATAGTATACTGCACGAAAGTAAAAGAATTTTATCATAAAATATGTGCAAGGTAATTTAACCTGACGATGCATATCTGTTTAATTAAAATTCGAACAATTAATAAATTTATCATTTACAAAACCCCTGGGATATCATTGAATTATTAAAAATCGTGTCTCATGAAATTGTCAATTGCCTCTATTCCCCTGGTGTTGCAAATTTTACAAAAGGGTAGGCCCAGAAGGTTTACACAAAAAAAACAAAAAACGCTAAGAATGTTCGAATATAGAGGGCTCGATTAGAGAAACGCAACTCTGACACGTCAGTTGTTCGTTGCTGAAGTGGAACGTTAGGAATGCGAGAGAAATACACCCTGAACGAGAGGGTAGACATCAACTTAAAGCGAACCGTACGCGTCCCATAAAACCCAGACAACTAAACGCTATTCCCATCAAGCTAGCTACCCTGGTTCCTCGATAAAACCGCACATGGGCTGTGGGACCCTTCATGGTCTTCCACCGACACTGTCCAAAGGAGATCTTTTGCTTACCCAACCCTCGCATGTTTCTTCGACTTTTTAACGCAAAGTTACTCGTGCTGTGATCGGTCTCAATTGTACAGTACAGGATGTTGTAAAAATGACAACATATCACTTTTTATAATTAAAAAGAAGATTAAAGCTTTTTACAAAAAGTGTACAGACCCTTGTGGATGACGAGAATTCTATTCTCCTAAGAGACAAGTCATCTCTTCTAATACCATAAAAGTGGCAATACAACATGTAAGTGGCAAGTCATCGTCCCCATCGCCCTGCGAAGATGGTGATACCCAATCTGACACACTTCCATCCCTTAAGAATTTCGGAGAAATCAAAACAATTTTGCCATTTATAAGGTGGTACACGAGTGATTCAACGATAAATGTTGCCCCGATAGGGAATCTCCCTAAAAGCTCCCCGAAAATCTCCCACAGAAATGGCACTGTCTTCAACGTTCGCCGCTTGATTCCATCACCACCCTACTTTTCTGCATTCGTTCCACCAACGAGAAAGCAGAAAAGTTGTGTCGTAACGCAAAAAAAAGAAGAGTATAATACCGTGTTCCGGGGACTCGTAACTCGTCAACGAATCGAAGGGGGCGAAAGACGAGCTGATTAATTCTACTTAAACGCAACGGTGCAACTTTCCTTAGCTTTTCTTTCGAACGTGGAAAGCAACGAAAAGTGGGTCGGATGAAAAGAAACTCCTACAAATCTGACAATCCGTGGTTTCCGTTTACCGGATGAGCTTTTTAAAGTGGCCAATAAGGGGTTGGCGTGGCAGAGGGATGGAGAGAAACAAAAAATTGTAGAGATAAGGTAATCCAACAGCAATATATCTCGGTGAAGTTCGGGTTTCCTTGGAAAAAGAAAGAAGAGAAAGTGGGTAAAACCGATGGAAAGGGAGGACCGAGGATAAATCGCGACAGAAGATGAAATATATAAAACTAAGTACTAAAGTGTACTTTGTAAAATCATTCGGGCCAATTTCAAAATTTACAAAGTCTCAGCTAGAAAACGAGTTGGTTGATTATCTATGCAGAATCTGAAGATACAGAAAGTGTTTTCGCAGGTGTTTTCACGCGAAAGGTACGAGAAAGCGAGAAGTGGAACGAATCTCAACGATCGTAAGACTGTCTTAAGAATATTGCATGACATAACGAAAAATGCGGTGGATTTCATGGTACTTTCGTTGTTCTCCGCTTCGTTCGAGGATTCTCATGAATTTTTCAGCTCCTTTAGTGTATTCTATTGTCAGACTTATTAGATGATTAAGCTACCTCTAGATGAAATAGCTCAGTTAGGATTTTGGATAACTGATGTACAGAACGGTGCATTGTTACTTTGAGAAAGTTGAAAGGAAAGCCTACAATTTTTTCTTTTAAATTACCCTCTATATACTTGTGACACTAGGTTACGCGAAGACATACTGAAATATTTGTTCAGAATCCTAGGCCAAGGTACTTTATAATACCAAGTTCGCACGGAAAGCAAGTGAATCCAATAAATTTTATAATGCTTCCCCGGCTGGCCTACATATTAGGCTGATGTAAAATTCTGCTCGAGGTCGAGATGCCTAATGATCATGAAATTTCAAGGGTTTATGTAAAATGAAGGCAAACGTAACCGCATACTGCCGTCATTAATTACGACTTTCTACAGATTCTGTCTCGTCGCTGTTCATCCTCTTTTTTTCATCAGAAACAAGCTGCCACGCTCCTGGTATAATTAATTTCGTTAATGAATTAAAAGAGAAATCACCTACGTGACTGATTTTAATTACTCCATTCACACGGGAATGAAAGAAAGTTTCATCGTGGGCGTCATTGATTTTCCGATAAACGAAGAATTACAATAACGACAGAAAAAAAAAAAACGAATAATTTAAATATTTAAAATTTAACATGGTAAAACGAGGTCGGGCGATTTCTGTTTACCGAAACGAGCGTGCACTCTAGGTAAAAGCTGCGTTCAGTTACTGGAAAAGTGACGGTGCTAATGCGATTCAGGTTTAAGCAGTTTGAGAGTGCGAAACACTTCGCGCCTAGTTAACTCGAGGTTGCCACGAGGACGTTGATGATCCAGCGAATAAACAGCTCTGCTGAATTTCTAACTAATAGGAAAAGAAAAACGGAACGAGACATATGTTTCCACGTTAAACGCGTTTAACTACGACACAAAGAGACGTAGCATCGCTAGAAACGCTTTCAAACGATTACACTTTCTTGGATCAAGTCCAATGGTACGGTGGTAAACGTATCGACGTCGAAATTCAATTAAGGATAGCACAGATTCCTTTCAGTCCTCCCTAAATGGAATACGAATTCGGCCACGAGCGGTTAACAGACGAAGCGTGCGCGATATCACACTTGAGGTAAATTAATTGCCGAACAAACGATCGGTTCCTCTCGATAGCCAACGATCCCGACACGATTTTACGCTTATCCGCGTACTTGTCCAGCAGATATTCTCACCGAAGCTGATCTGAAATTGATCCGCCTTCGAGCTCAATCATTTCGCCACGTAAATCACGAATATTTAAGAGATTATATCTCTACGATCTTTTGAACTTTTTCCAAAATCATCTAAGATAGCAAGTTTTATAGAAACTTGCTGTTATTGAAAAATCTTTCGATAAGAATTCGATTTATAAGGGAACCTCCTCGGTCGGTTCCTTTAATCGATTAACGCACACAGGTGGACGGATACTAAATTATACGTTTCACGATGATCACTTACACATGTGTTCGCCGAGTGGCCATACTTGCGGCCCGGAATTGACCTCGACGAGGACGGTGGGCGTGCAGATGAGTAGAACGCAAAGGTCGGCCACGCTCAGATTCACCAGGAAGATGTTGGTACTGTTCCTCATGTCCTTACCCCGGAATACCACCAATGGCACCTACGCACACAAGCAAACTATTTACGTAACATTTGTTTCGAAGCGATCTTAGATACAATTCGTCAAACTGACCATAAGATTGCCCACTATACCGAGGGCCATCACTATTATGCAGACAACCATGGACGTGGTGCGAATGTAAGCTGGCAACATGTAAAGTCCTTTCGTTGAATTCTCAGACTCGATCACTGGAAAAATCAACGTTTAACCTTCGGTCAATTTAACAATTTCTTTTTTTTTTTTTTTTTTTGGACGAAGCTTGAAACAACGAAGGCAGGAAAAATCTCAAAAAAATACAGCTTAGGTAGAGGCGTTGTACCGGATAATCCATCGAGACTGTTGTTCCCAATCACGGTCGCATAGTAGGAGGAATTGAATTCGAGGGACACGCTGGACACGGTGGACAACATTTTCGTCCGGTCTGGGTCCTTGGTCAGGAAGCTTTTCAATCGCGTGTCCTTTCGTCGCTGGTGTCGCAACGATGTCACGATACTTGCTTCGCATCAATCGTTCATCGCGTACGTTCTCGCCACGATTTTTCCA
Source organism: Osmia lignaria lignaria (assembly GCF_051020975.1). Classification (NCBI taxonomy): domain Eukaryota; kingdom Metazoa; phylum Arthropoda; class Insecta; order Hymenoptera; family Megachilidae; genus Osmia; species Osmia lignaria. The sequence continues at coordinate 14,406,313 of NC_135040.1, forward strand.
ATGTCCCTCGCGCACTCTGTATTCGCGCGACGATCTCTGCTACGATTCATAGACGCGCACACGCGCGCCCGCACCACGTGACACGCGTGAAAAGAAAAAAAGTAAGCAAGTTACATTATTTACAGATCACCGGGTTACAAGTGGCGCGTCATCGGTCATCGGAGTCGATAACTTCTGTTTTTTATGTCGGCAGCTTGACGTTCGAACCGACGCGAATCGGCGGCGAAACTGGGCAAACAGCGGCGAACAGGCGCGCAATCGAACGAGCAAAATCCATGGGGTATCGTTGAAGGAAAAACGCCAGGCCCGTTGAACGAGCGTAGGATGATACGGTTTCCTTTAACTTCCAGGCAACCGTGGCTTTCGTTAACGCGCCGGTATTAAGTGACATTATAAACTGCTTCTTCGCTTCCTTCCAACCACACTTGCAACAACGTTAATCAGTTGTCAACCCAGCGGAACACGGGTTTTGTTTTTAAGTTAACACTTTGGTGGATCCTTCGGAATGATGAATTTCAAATTTAATTCATTCGTGTCCCTTTTGGTCCCCTTTCATCCTTTTCACCCACTTCTTTTTTTTTATTTTTCTATCGAATATTCGTGGCTACTTTGTTTAAAAGAAACGCGATAAAAATAAAGAAACGTTTCCAATTTATCGTGGAAATACTTCTTATTCCAGAGGTGAATCTATCCACGGGAGACAAACGTTTCCACCCCCGTATTCATTGCACCGTTCTGCTGTCTATCTTCCATAAGTGCAGTATATGGGTCGGTCGGTTGACATCAATTAACTTTTATGCTATCGAAATCTATTCGAAATCTAATTCTAGCTCCTTTCATCCGATCGTACGTGCCAATTAGATATGAATTGCGTTCACGAAACGACCTACCCTAACGATCTCTATTAATTTTCGCATCCGAAAATAGTTTCCATGTAACCCGAATAATTAACCTGAACTAACTACAGTTTTATTGAAATTTTCTATTTGAGAATATTTAATCGAATATCATATTAACATCAATGAAACACTGCGTCTCTAATTAATGTCGAAATTCATTATACTGTTTGCGATGATTGTTTACTTTATACCGCCAGTGGCTCACGCCTTCCGGTTCCGCAAACAAGATGAACGGAAGCTCATTTTCGAACATTTCTCGTCTTTAATTATACCGTAATTAAACATCGTACAAAATCGTTTCATTCTACCCGACACGATTTCACCCTCTTATGAAAAATTATCTTTACCTGTCGATTCTTGTTGCTCTCGCTTTAGAAGAACAGTATTAATCATTCTCTGTTCTTCTTGATTTTGATTAATGACGAAGCAATTATTCTCTTCAGAGATGTAAAGATAAATAAATGTATCGGTAGTCGGGAATAAATATACCGTTCGCGTATTCCATTATTTGTAGACATAGAATTAATTTGTCGACTCTTGATATAATTATTTTAATAAATAAGGGAATATTTTATTTTCGTCGTATCACTTGGTCATGAAACTTCACAAACTTCTTCTACGCCTGTCTCTTCCTTATACGAATTTTCTTTACACTTTTACCACGACACATCGCGTTTGCGTGTAATTCGTATCGAAATCGGATTTCGAAACATGAAACAGGAGTCGGGAATCCACAGGCGAGGACGAGAAATACGAACCGGCCGGATTTCCCAAATAATGACGACCGTCACGAGCAAATAGTACCGGTGAACTGAATGGATATCGCTTGGCCCGCCACGATTCCCGAACGCGTCGCCCTTCGTCGCGCATGCGTGCGCATCTTTTCTTTTCCACCCTTTCGAACGCGTGTTTCCATAACACCCCTGAGATTTTCCTGACCCCTTTGATAAACTCTATTTTTTTTTTTTTTTTTTTTTTTCAAATTTTACCACGCTTTTCACTTTTCAAATAAAATAATTTTAATATAATTTTTTACCAAGCATTGTTGGTTTTAAAATATTTCTTTCAAGAGACTAAAAATTGATGTTTATTCTGATTGTATAATACTTGAGCGACGCGAAAAGAAAAGTGAGAATTTAATACGCGAATATTTATGTAGAGGATGGGAAAAGTTTTGTAGATTATTTGGAAATGCCGGAAATGATTGAACATCGGGAGTTCGACTCTAGCCGGCTCTAACGGATCGTTTCGCAAAGTCCAATCGAAAGAAAAACAACGGAAAGATTTCATTTCGAATGTTATCTTCGATTCAGTCGCAAAAGAGCAATTATTTTTATCAATATAGAAATTGTATAAATCCTTTCCGATTCTATATAGTTTTTGTTCTGAGAATCTATAATACCCTTTCTCTAATTGAATTTTTTCCTCAATAATCGTCGATATTGAAACTGTTAGAAAATCTTTCGATCAGAGAATTGAAATGAAATTTCAACCAACGAAGCTTATTTATTGTTGAAATCAAAGGGCGAAGTAACCATCGTAATTCGGGGTTTAATTAATTAAAATTAGTCCCAGTGAAAATTAAAATCACAATCCGGCCCTGGTTGAAATGACAAACGATGAAAGTGTTAAAATTATTCCCTGTTTGCAATCGGTTGAAGTGCAAGAAAGACCAGCGTTCATAGAACCGTATTTCTCTCGACATTTCGAAAGGATCGTCTGTTGTACGATTTGTTACACGGAGCTGGCAGACGGACTTCGAAAGACGAAGGCAGGCACAGGTTAAACGGAATTCCGTATTAGGAATCCAAGCACATTCCATTCGGCTCTCACAATCCACTTTGTTCGATCGAAGTGAAACGGTTTGTCAATTTCGCTATTTTCAGCTGGAAATGTCAGCCGATCGTTGTTTAGCCGCTTCGTTTCTTTTATCACGAAATAATTCAACCTCGGACCATATACGAAATTTTTCTTCGTACACTTTCTTTTCGATCCTCTCTGTATTATAATTTTCCTCTGTGACGTCGTTATCGAAAGAGACGATCAAAAGAGTATTCGCCAAGGGAGCATCGTAAATCATATTCGAAATCTTGTTTCTACGAGTTTCTTTGCAAGTAGATTCGTCGTTCGAAGGAAAAACAAAATCAAACGCGAAAACACGAGACACTGTCACGCGTGCCGTGAAATTAAATTTCATAGTTACGCGAGGTGCATTAGTTCGAAAGTTTACCGAATACAAGTTTCATGCTGCATAGTTGGATAAGTGGATTAGTTCGCTACAATGTGATTAGCCGAACCTGCAATCTTTGCGATATTACGATAAAAATTTAATTAACATCCTATTTCACGGAGGTTGAACGGACTAATGGAATAAAATACGAATTTTTGTATAATTTCAATTTCGATCTAATCACCGTTATTGAAAGAACATATAGGTTTCCAATTCCAATCACAGTTCGATCGGTTTCAGATTAATTCAGATTATTTTGTAACAACATATCGACATCGTCATCTCTCGAGACTTTGGTCAATTAATTTACCGAGGGTGTTTGTTATTCGCTGATTGATACGGGACCCGGAAGAAGCGGTATCAATTCATTTTCACGAATCTTGCGACACGGAATCTCTCGAATATATTGGCCACCTCGAAATTTCTCCGGGGAATCCGGGCCTGTCCCTTGTTTCGCGACCTGGTTAACTGCAATTTACCATTGCCGTCTTTTTAGCAAACAATTTTCACCTGCGCCCACGTGCTCCGTCTCGAGCAACCCATTCCAGAGTTTACAGATCATTTTGCTGCCATTTCGAATCCAAGCTCGAATTTTCGAACAATTAGGCAAGCAATTAGTTGCAGCGAGTGAAAATTCTTCGACGAAAGAAAGGCTGTTCTTCGAAACGATTGAAGACGCAAGTACACCTGGAAAGTACGGAAAGAAACGAGGGTTCCGAAATCGTGCCAGTCGGTTGATTTTTGTGCTCGGTGGCACAAATTTTCGACGAGCTGCACTTTCAACGACATTAGCCTGTATTCATACACCCGTGTCCCGTATGACAGGATCATTTGTATCTTGCTCGTCCAGACGAATCGAAGATAAAGATACGGTTTCTCTGATCGCACTTTGGTGAACGCGCTCGACGAAATATGTATAGGGTATCGTGTAAAACGAGCCGACACGTCGCGTCCCGTCCCGTCGGCTCGATGAATTAATATAACGAGCCGTAGGGTTTCGTGTGACACGAATCAACGGGATGCAAACATTTAATGGCGAGAGCACGTAATCGAGGGAACAGGGTGTCCTTGTTGCATCGCAAACCCTCGACATCCGGTTAAATTGTAATCGAATAAAGTTCACCGTATCTCGCTCTTCGCGCTAAGAAGCCTTATAACGCGTTACTCGAAGTGAAAAAGAAAAAAAAAAACAGCAAATCGAAATGAAAAAATGATAAAAATATGCTAGCTTGTAAATGACAGGACTAAAAGAGAGAAGTCAAGAATCGTATTTTAAACGAGTACCTGATCGATCAATCTTCCGATTGCCGCTTCACTGAACTCTGATTAATATCTGCAGAAGAAGTTCCGTTTCTCTGAACAGGATGGCTTGTGTCCAACATCTTCATCTCACCGATGTCGCCTTTGAGAACTCGTATTTTATCACTTCAACTCGCTTCCAACGCGTCGACATCTAGAAAAAAAAAGGAGAGACAACGATCTTTTAGAACGATACCTACAACGGAACAGATTTATCAAAATCCTCTTCTGTTTCTTCTTTAAGCCTTTTAACTTTAGACTTTTTTCTTTTGATTATTCGATGATACTGAATTCAAGGTGATAGTATAAAATATTATTAACAAAATATATAAACAACGAGAGTGTACAAGTTGGATGAAATATCACAGTTATTCAATATAAGCATGACGAGTTACCAAGGAGTAAAGTTTAATTGGATTTTTCCGAGCTCTCGTGTTTGCAGAGGAAATCGCATCAGAGAGGATTTAGTTCCGTGTCGCCTTAAAAGAAAAAGTTTATAGATTCTTAATTAGCCCCTAAGAACATCGACATGATTTTCGTTTTCATTGATCACTGGTGACCACCCATGGCAATCAACAGGTTGAGGGTGTTTTCTATCATGCAGCTACCCTCGCACCCCTATGAATTCTAAATGAAAAATTTCAGAAAAATCATCATTTGCGAAAACTTTCTTAGATCTAAAATCGCGTAGTTTTCGGTTCGTTTCACGTCAACGAACTAAGAAACACGTAAATCAAGATGGAAACATGCATAGAAAGGATCTACGATACGAACGAATCGTTGAAGGATTTACAAAACGTCGGACAGATGTATGGATAAACAGACACGATGCGTCGACGACTCGCGAAACATTTTGGAGATGATGTTTGAGGATTCGAGGAAGACTCGGTTTTAAAAGATTCACTGTTATTGTTGGTCCCGGGCCAAGCTAAGTAATGCCCGGCGTGACGCAAACACATCAACCCTGCCTACGCCATTTGCCTTTTCCTTTCAACCAAATTTTTTGCTTGTTTCAGCTTTTCAATCGTAAACGTATCTACCATGTTGATGGAATTAGTATTCTAGTCTCGTAGACGTTCCCTCTATTTCACGCGATTTCGATGAAACAGCGTTTCTGAAAAATCCGACGAAACTTGATCTTAGAAACTGGCCTCGATGTTTATTTTTAATCAGCCGGCTATTCAGAAATATTCTAACATTTTTCTAGCAATTTTTTTTAATATTTCAAATTTATTTTCATTCTTTTGGAGAAATAAGTTTAAAGATACCATCAAGCGAAATTTGACTTACCTTTAAATTTCTGTTTTTAGTGAAAAGTGTTTTAAAAGTAATAATTTTGTAAATATTTGCGAGTGGCGCCAGCTAACGAGAAGTCTGCGAGCGAATATTGTCCCCTGATTTCTACTGCCACCTGCTTCGCCTTCCAATAAATCTATTTTTATCGAATCTTATGCAAATGAGTTTCAAATTTATTCTCAAACTAATAAATATTCTAATGGAGAAGAAACAAAACAACAAAACAAATTCTAACGTTTAATTAGAATAAAAATACACTTAGATTTAATAAAAATATTAAGTAAAACATCGTCGAACGTAAAAGTTAATCTCTGGCAAAAGAAATTTCGCAGAATCAATTTCGCGAATTATATTTCCATCTTCAGAAATCTCTTCTGTTACAACATTCTATCTAGCTGCACGGTAAAATTCAATTTCATGTTACATCGCGTTCGCATATTTCACTTTGTTTGTTGCTTAACCAAACGCTACTTGAGAAACTACAACAACGACACATCTCGTCTTACGTAAATAAATAAATCTCTTATTCCTGAGGGATTTCAGTTAAGAAGCATGCACAGACACACAGACACGCGTTGCAAGCATACATAATAAAAGGAAAAAGAATTCAAGGTGAAATATAAGTAATCATCTTCGCAAGGTGTTCGATATTCTACTTATACAGCGGATCGTGGAATCATAAAAATGCTTGAAACGTGTGAACCTACATTAACTAACTCATCTTGTGTGGCAATTAAACGATTATCAATTAGAGAAAAAAAAAAAAAGACGATTTCATGATTGCGTGACTGAGAAAAAAAATGATCTCAGATGCAACAAATAAATTTTTCATCGAATGATGAGATACTATAATCTTCCCCAGGAAGAATGATGTCCCGCATTCTCACCCTTCTCCGTGAATATTTAATAATTAAAAGTTGTACTATTTTTTCAATAAATATTTTATAATAAAATACTTTGAAGAAAAATTAAAGGAAATTCTCCCAGGAACAATGAAACGTCTAATTTTCTTCGTAATAAAATGAAAGAAAAAGGAAACCTCATAGCGAGGAAAGATAATATCGCAACGTTTTCAATTAACCGTTTCCTTTTTCTCGATTGCACCACTGCCAGCAAAATACCCCGTGCATGAACATTCAATTTTCCCTGGCAACGTGTCATTAAATATTCCTCTCCTACCATGGCTAACATTACATATCCCGTTACCCGCGTTACGATTCAGAAAGCGATTCACGTCGCCAGGTGAGGGAAGAAAAGAAAAAATGATAAAACGCACAACTGTTACCCGCCTTCTTCAGTGACGATATGCAAAGAAACCAAAGGTAAATGAAAAACATTGAAAAAATGCCTTAGGCTTGCGATATGATGAAACGATCAGCTTTGATTGCGTGGATAATAAAGGAAGTGCGTTCATACCTTCCTATTCACCGTTAAATAAGCTGAACTTGTTTATTATCGGTTTACGAAGGATTTATGATTTCTTCTCTACTTGCGTTTGCAAGTATGATTTCAACGACTGTCGATCAAAGTTTTTGTTTCATATTCTTAACACTCTGATACGTGAAGATCGAAGGCGAAAGGATTTATAAATCCTGATAAATCTTGATAAATCTTGACAGTCCATCTCTGACAATAGTCGTTATCTGGAAGTGAAATGTTTCGAAAGTCGATCCACCGTTTGATCACTTTCCCTGCCGATAGCAAACCGCAACGATTTCTTGCGGATGATGCATTCTAATCAGTCGTGGTTGCAGTTATGCAAGGGTAAGGTTGTGCAACCAAGGATTTACAGTCTAGTATGCTAACGAGCTTACCACACGATTAAGAGAGGTTCTCACCGTACCAAAAATTCAAGGAACCACACTTATCAAATTATCTTCAATCTATCTACACTTTCGATCCCTATCAATTTTCTCAAGCATTGATATCATTATCATAAATTGGATTTATTATAAAAATCAATTGACCCTATATTGATCGAGAGAGCGAAAAGATATGAAATGGAAAAGAATGAAATAAACGAAGGAAAGATAGTGGATAGTCGGGGAAGAATGGCGGCAAGGTCGTCTTGAGAACGCCTGGCAGCGCGCGTTCATCGGAGCCTAAAACCGTAGAAATTCGCCTAATACATGTCGCATTGGCTTCCTTATAAAGCTTCCGATTTTCACTACCAAGGTCCGTAGTTCGAAGGGGAAGCTTCGTCGGGCACCTTTGCACGTCTTCGTTGTCGCACGAGAGCCCAGCGCGTTCTACGCGATTCCGCGAAAGTTTAGTGCGATACTTTAGGAACACTGGTGGAAAGATAACAATAGGGAGGACTGAAGACGAAACGACGTCAAGTGAGTGGTGCAGAGCTGTTTAATTATTCGACATAATTGAAGAAATTTGGTGGATACAACGAAGGAATGCGCTAGAAAGAAGGATAGGGAAGAATCGAAGGACGATGGATCATACGAGATGGTTCCTGGTGCTGTTAGGCATAATTTGCGCTTGCACTTGCGGCGTAAAAACGGAATGCGGAAATCACGCGCAGATCTCGTTGCTAACTAGCATTCACGACGATCCGTCCTGCAGGAAACTGTCTGCCAGGGGCGTGCTACTTTACGAAGCTGCCAAGTTGCTCGCTGAACTACACAATAACAAGTCTGCCGGCTATGACATCGGTAAACTAGAGATTTTGTCATCTTTAACCGTGTATTTCCCTCCGTCAACTATTCCTCGTAGTACGCTCCCCTACAGATACCAATAATCGGTCCGGAAGGTCGGCGACGCGCACGGTACGGTTCTCGACAAAATTTGACCTACTTTAAACACCCCTAATGCAATTCATGAAACATGCTAATTATCCAACACTGAATGCGACATAAAATACAAGTAAATAAAATCGACGTGGTAAAAACGGCGTAGTAAAACAAGGGAAGCAAAAAATGAAAAAGAAACGGTGTCAAGGAAACATTCCAGTTTCCTAGTAGATCAGAATTTATAGCGTGTAACAAGTTGGAGGTTGATTGCAGCGTTCGAACAATAGATTTCAATTAGTTAAATAAATATCTTTGATTTCTCGTGATAATGAATGATACAGTGTTATTCTTTTTCCAGAACTAACTGTTGTCGATACGTGCGGCAGTATAGCTGGTGCTTTGAAGGCAGCAATGAAGGCTCTCGTGGGGGCGGACACAAACTGCTTGCAGCCGCCTCATTATTTAGGTAAATCTACCATTAAGAGCATCGATCGTAGGATTTTCCCAAGTGAAATTAAACGGGAAACTAAACGCTAGAAAGTCACTACGACGAACATTATTCTTCGTTCATTGAATTGTCCGTACTATTCAGGAATTATCGGGCCGGATACTGCGACAAATGCGGAAGCCGTACACAAGATAACGTCGGTGCTGAAAGTGCCTCATATCGTGAGACGAGCATCGAATTCCCCTTATCTTCATCATCTGGCAAAAGAATCTGATTCTTATTTGGTCCAGGTATAAATAAATGATTTGCCTATGAATTATTTCATCTACGTGTCTATGTTAATTTAGTAGTAGCTTTTATCAGGTAATAATCGCGGCGACAGCATCGTAAAGATAATATAAATGTGATTTTAACTACTGACGCACATAGCGTTTATTATAGACACGAGTAATAAATGAATTACAGAGTATCGTGATCGAGGTAGGAGAGCTCGTTCGATTAATACGATCCAATCAAACAAACGTGTTCGTTTCAAATCGAATTCCACCGTAAAATGGAATGCAGTATTTTCTATTCGAATTCGAAGATATCGTTACAAATTGATTAACGTCAAACGATCGATGATAAAATAGAAAAGACGAATTTCTGCGCTGTCAGTTAACGATTTTCTGTATCAGGGAACGATGAAGGTCATAGAGGAACTGAAGTGGAAGTCGTTCACGCTGGTGGTGAACGCCGACGAGGATGGCGAGGACGACGCTCAAAACATCGCGAAAAAACTAACAATGGCTGCTATTCAGAAGGGTCTTTGTGTTTTGGTGTACGACGGTGATCAAGACGGTACGAGCCATTTGTACGATCATTTACCGACTCTTTCTTCTGCCTATTGTTCTCAAACTTTTATCATTAAGCTTTTTACACCCCCTAGCCGAGACGTCATTAGCATTTCTAAGGGAATTAATTATAGTAATTTACGAATTTCGATCTTTATTGAGTAATTTACGTAGGGAAGACAATATTTCATTTACAGATTTGACAACGCACATAGTGCACATTGGAACACCGGAAGACGGGTTCTTCAGCAAACCCATCAATTCTACTGTTTTAATTGTCAGCGAAGGACGCCTCGAGGGGCACCTAAACCATCTCAATTCCACCAATAGTATACTACTTCTGGAAGACTCTAGGTAACTATCATTTTATTAAATAGCAATGTTTATTACTATTAAACTCCAGCGTTATTAATAATTGCCAATCCGAGAACTCTACATCCCACAATTAGATACTTGACACCAATAAAAAGACCACTTAACGATTCGTAATCAATGCATATTTGTACAATTATTATTGCTCGACGGATCATCGTGATCCGAGACAAATAAAATATGTTTCCCCTTGTAGTTTTTTTTACGCTACCTTTCCTTTCCCAAGCTTTTTTGCTGTTTGTATTTCGCACCCTTTGCATAGGATAGGGTAATTGCAAGGTTTCCAACTTTTCGTCCTTTTCGCCCTTTCACGTCGATACTTGCGGCGCTAGATCTCTCATTTCGAACCTGAATGATTCTTTTCGACCCTCGTCCCTTTTCCGTCCCTAATGCTCAGAAATACCCATGACTTTCATGTTTTCGAATTACATAACTCGGGGTGAAGGGTGGGCAGAATTTGTTTTCAAAGATATTCAGGAACCTTAAAAAATTCGCTCAGCTACGTACGTTAATAAGCTGCTAGTTAAAATAACTTTGATGATTGAATAACCAAAGTGCCGTTTATTAACATCAACGAGTGACTCAGGAGGCGCACAAAAGCAGACAATTTTCTCGTAGTTGTTGTGTAAACTTCACCAGTTTACCGTTCAACGTAATTACGTCCATAAATATTAGAATGAACGATTAGAAACGAATCGAACGGACTCGGGTGACTCATGATTTTTCTGTCGTAACGAAACGGGGCTGATCCTTTTCTTTTTTTAGAAATAAGTATACACAGGTACGTGTAGGAACGAGAAACAAAATGGAGAGTAATCGATGTTTCTTGGCTTTTTAAATGTTTAGTCAAGACTGATTCTAGTAATTGTGTATTTAAAAAATTCATTGCTGAAGGGGTTAAATTTGTATTGATGCAAACTATTGTCGTTTTCCGTAAAAAACTTGTCTCAACGAGCGAGAATGCATTGCTATTTCTGGCGCAGGATTCTACCGATCACATTTACATACGTACAGAAAGAATTGCGTCAGGGTTGACACATTTAAATGGAACATAGTCATTACTTCTAATCGTGCAATTAATCGTACGCGTAATATAACCCAGTGTACACGCGTGATAAGAAAGTTCATTATGTATCCAGTAAAAAATTTCAAAGTTTTATCTTGCATATCTTGACAAGTCTAGACAGTAATTTGCATAACCGCATAACTACTTTTGTTTATAAAAATAATATTCTAAACGTTCATAACCAATTTACATCATAAATCGATTTCCTTCTATACTTAGCGCATTCCTAACGTATAACAAAGTTTTTATTAAGAATCGTTATAATTGCAAATTATTTTAAATGTTAATTACTCGAATCAGACGTCTATTCTATCGTCTCGAAACGAATGAAACTAAAAGCGCAAGCCTTCGAATGAAATTCACACCCTTCGCATGGGGATGAATCTTAAATTTTCATCAAAATACTCCCTTTGTTTCCCTTATAAGGATCCCCTGTATTTTCCCAGAATAATTGCAGGATTCTCAGCCCTTTGTGCTCTAAATTTCTACCGTATCTCTCGAAAGGCATCGATCTAATCCTTCTCCGCGGTAAATAAATAATTATTAATTTCTTTTGTATCAGGAATGAATTCGCCGGATTAGAAACAAGGGTGGAAAAATCGAAATGGTGGTCGAACAAAGACAATGGGAGATTCGACAGCGAGGAATTGAGGGACGTAAGATGGCTCGAGGACGCGATAAAAGTGTACGCGAAAGCGTTAGACACGCTGTGGTGAGCATCGTTAATTTTCTTGTACAATTTCATTGGAACCAAGTTAAGTGTACAATAGTTACAATAAAATTACACGTAGCTAATATATGATTCAAGTGGCCGCGAAACCATTCAAAGGCTGTCATATAAATTACAGTTAATACGTGACTTATTTTATTTATTGGTTACCTTTTATCAAAGGTTTGCAGAAATACATAACATATTTATATTTTTCTAAATTTCTTCTCTCACGCAAGCTATCGAATAATCTTTGTATCATAACAGAAACTATATTTACTTTCAATTAGCAAAAAGAAGAAATGCAAAAATCAGGTAAACCCCGTTGACTGGAACAACGTGTTAACGAACGTCTTGGCCGATCAGGCGAAAGAATCGCAATCGGTACCCTCGTCTCTCGAACTGTCGATGAAAGTAAAGGCAGCCGAGCTACAAACTCTTGGGAGCATCGTTGTCAACAAGAATAAAGTGAAGTTGCATTGGGGTAACGAGGATGACGATGACGACGACGATAAGGACGGCGACGATGACGACGACGACGACGAGGACGACGACGACGATGATGACGATGGCGAAATGCCGAGTATGTTCAAGAAATTAATTACCAAAGAAAAAGGTACGAAGACCGGTTGCGCGACTACGCCTAAACAGATTAAATTATTACACGACGACGACGACGACGACGACGACGAAGCTACTCGAGTTCTTGTTTCCGAAATGGACGACAGCGATTGGTGGACGGTGGTCAGTAGATTGAAGACGATTTACAATAAAAAATAGTTTGAAAGAGAAATTGAGGAAAAATGATTTTTCAGGTAGGTACAGTGAGCGGGGTCGGGGTGGCCATGTTCGTCGTCGGTATCCTGGCTGTGTACGTGGTGTACACGAACATAAGGGGTCCCGTACCACCGAAAAACGCTCGTATCGAAAGGGATACCAGCTTGAGAAGGGTGGGTAGCGACCGCGAAACACCCGTTCGTGCCCAGAGGCAACCCCGTACCTTGCAGAGGATGGACAGCAACAGAAGCATCAGAAGTACCATTTCCGAGAAGAGCGTCTGATGCCGATATCGATACGTGCTACGCTTTTATAATGAAACGATATCGAGCGAGTCGCCGCCGCTTACTCGAAATTAGTCGCGAAATAACGTGGCTCGCGCTGAAAGTTTTGCGAATTCGCTTTAGAGGCCAGCGAGCAGGCTCACGGCTACGATTCTCAAGACTTTCGGAGTGCCAATTGTTTTTCAATCTAGCTCACGATCTAGTTATTTTTAGTTGGAATTTCTTATTTATGTTCAGCGACCGCTTGGGTTCGTTTCGGTTCGATCGAGATACGCGAAATTTCGACGAACCGTGGGTAACGGTCGTCAATCTTTTCAGAAAATTTTGATCATTTAGAAACGAAAGACGAATCAGTTAATAAATTATCACGCGTCGAGGCATTGAAGTCTTGAGATATCAATGACGGAACATAGTTCTGAATCTAACGAAACGCTTAGAAGGATTTATCGTTATTGATTTCGCGAGAAGTTGATGTATCATTCATGTGTTAAATATATACAGCTTACCGAGCTGAGACTAAGAGTAATTCTTCCTATGGACCCATTGATCGATACAAATATGCGATACTCCGATGCGTTGCACGTGTGTACGGTGACTTATTTATCAAATAAATTCAATAAAGTTTATTCAAAACGAAGGTGTTACGCCTGATGTTATGACACTCGACAAACGCTACCGATTAATCATACGCAAACGATGTATCGTACCTACCTTAACCTTCGTTACCTTGGCTATTCGATCGGAGAGAAAAAGAAGTCCTAATAAAAATGATAAATACGAGGTGTAAAGTAGAAAATGAGGACGATGAGATCGACCTTGCCGTTTCTTTTTCATTTCGCTAGCTTATCGGTCACGAAACGAGACGTCAAAGTGACACTTCCGGCACGTCGGAAGCCTGCACCGTCGGGCTAAAGTTGCCGCGGATGTGATAAATTAAGATTGTAAAATAGGGTTATGCCCGACGAAGAGGAGACCGACAGATACCAACTATTGTTCTCACCACTTGACCCAATCAGACGTTCAATCAAAGTTGCGTAACACGCAAAATACTCGTCCAACGATGATCGCCTGTTGTAATCAAAACAATTAACTACCTTTCAAGCCAATCAAAATCACCGAATATCTCTCGTAGGCTGATATTGCAACAACAAGAAAATATGAATTTTCTATTCGTTCTTCTTCAACGATTCTTTCCAAACACTTGAAACACTTGGAAATCTTCCATTGGCTAACGGTTTACGCTATCTCTTCCACGTGCAATCATTTGTTCCGCTTATTTGTTGGGAATTGCAAAATGAACAGTCTTACTACATTTCAATCGTATGAAATCGAGTGTATATGCCTTTATTAAACACCTTGGAAAAGATAGTTTGATTCGCCTGGATAACTTGATAACGACTCGCGTTTCAATTATTTCCTTTCATCGCCGGTCGAGCATTTCGCGCGTCACTTGCTTTCGAAGAAAGTAGGAATCCCGGTGCATACGCGCGTTACTTTCCTGCTTCCGCTCATGGGACGTATTCTCCGTTAACGTCATCTTCCCACGACGTGTATCTAGGATTTCAAAGGTCGTTGCCTGGCTGCTGAACGAATCAACGATCATCAACGATCATGCGTTTCTGAATGAAAACGACGACATTGTTATTCTTCCTAATCGATTGACATATCTGCCGTTATTACATCGCGGCGAAAGGGTTCAGAGTTTGAAGGATTCCAATCGGCGAATAACGCTTAATGCAATCAATTGATCTACTTATTAATTACATGTAACGAGATCGTACTGAACGCCTCTTATATCCATCGTCAAAGAATTTCTAACGTTGATTAACTTTTTACCCCTTCCCGTAGTTGATCTCATTGTTGATCACGCAACAATATTTCCTACGTATCGTTACGATCTATTTGCATCGTATCTTGATCGGCTATTATAACAAAGTTGCATAGTTGAATATATAACTACTCGCTAGCTGAGGTAGTTTATTTTTTTACGAATTAATTCATCCACGAGTCATTTCGAAAATTTCTATAAACAGAAATTTAACATTTTGCGATAAGTCTAATCGTTAGTGGAATTCCCAGTTGACGATTCATCCGCGACGCCACGAGGAAAACGTTATCCTCCTTTTACTGGAATTTCCGCCAGCTTCGTTTTCTAAAAATGAAACACGTTCTATTCAAAGATGCGAATCTACTCGTTCATCGCATTTGCATATCGAGTTGCGTAGGCTAATTGTTGCGCGTTACGCGGATAGCCGTTACTTTGCGAATCCTTCGCTCTTGACACCTCTATGACTATTCAGGTCGTTATTTTTAATTATCCTTAACGCGTAATCCTCGCCATGGTCGGTGAAACATTTCGAGTAACGCGTCGAAAGGAGACGTGGAATTGGATCGTTTTTTCATTGTGTTAACTTACCCATTGCCTTCTTACACCATCACTGATGTATTAATTATGAAAATTTATTCGTTTACCGTTAAACCTTTCACCGTGTATAACTTTGTTAAGCGTAACGGTTTAACGGCCGTGAGCCGCGTAATTTTATTGTCTTTTTGTATCCGTTATAAACGGAAAATGCTCGATACAGACGATAAAGCAATTATAGGAATCGTAATTATATCGCGGATGTAGAAATATTTCGATTACAAAAGTTCGAACGTAAGTATTTGGAGAGATAAGGAACGGTGAAGGAAGAAAAAAAACAAAACGGAAAATAATAATTAACGTAGATGAAGATCTCGAGTTAACGCGCACACGCCGCTCGCGATGATTATCCAATTATCCACCGTTAAATAAGCCGCAATGCCTTACCGATCTGTTTTATGTATTCCGATAAGATCGGCACGCGTAAATCACACCGCGACCACGCTATTCATCCTGAATCGATCCAATTGAAGCTCGATCGATACACTGTACACACGTACACGCGGCAACCTTGAATTTATAAACAAAGTCCATGAGATAGATACCTGGTTGCGCGAATCAGTCGTTTCCACGGTTTTTCCTTTTTTTTTTTCGCCGTTTCATCGAACCTCGTATTGCGATCGATCTATTCGATTCGCGATCTTTTTTTGACTGCGAAATAGCTTACATTAGAGGAAATAATGTGATCCCACGTGTCCATACTCGAGATCGTGTCCTGACAATTAGAAGGGGGAAAAAAATGGAATCAACAAACGCGATACGTCATGAAAGTTTCATGTACATAGCTGTTTCCCGTCTCGATCTGGAACTTCCAATTGAGTGTTTCATAAGTTAAACAAACGAGAGTACTTTGGATACTTTGAGTCATACGAGATCCCTAGAAAAGCCAACCTTGTGACAAGCAGCCTTGTTAATTTGAAATTCCAAACTTGGTGAAAATGTTGCTACGCTTAGAAGATGAAGCATACTTCGTGAAAATTGTAAGAGAATAAAAAAGATAGGATTAATTTGAAAGTATCGATAAATCACGAGCGAATCCGTGATTACAAGTAGCATCGTTGAGTAATGAACAATGAATCACGTGTAATGATTAAAGAACATTAACAATGTTGTGCGTCGTTTCACCTCGCCTTGAAATTACGCAAGAAACGATATTTAATAAATAAATCTCCTTGGATCCCCTTTGGATCCGCCAGAACCGTGATTTACCGTGGCAAAACGATATCCACGGTGTACGGTGATCATGTCGAGGCTTCGTCACAAAATTCTACAGCCTGTTACAAGCTCGGTGAAACTACAAAGTGAAATAATTTTACGATCCACTGGTTTCCTTGAGGTTCGCGATGAAATTACGCAAGGCCGTGTAATTAAAGCATTAACCAAGCGTGTATCGACCAATCTATCGATTTGTCAATTTCATAATTACCTATATGAAATTTTCGATCAATGATACCAGAAAGATTGTTGAAAAATTGAAGAAAATTTAAATTTCATGCTAATATTCGTAACGATATTCTAAGTTGAGAATCGCTGACCCAAAGTTAACCTTCACCGATCGAGTCATTAAATTTCACTTCTCCCGATCCTTGCGTATCCTGTTCTGCCTCAAATTAAATCAACAACATTTTTCTACTCCGCGATCTTCGTTTAAAAAATAAATCAAAATTCCAGACCTCATCCCTCCCCATAGAAGGGAAAACGACCACCCTTGAACCTTCTCACTAAAAAGGTGACACATCGATAACAATGACTGAAGAAAGAAATTGTTGACAAAAGAAGGAAAAACAACCCTCCCTAAGAAGGAGAAACATCCCCCTATCTACTCATCAGTGAGCATTATTCGAGATATTAGCAATTAAATGTTCCACTGTTAATTAAGCATAAATTGTAGATATGCTAATGGTGATAAAAAAAAAATAAAAAAAAATGAGTGTAGATGGTGGAGGGGGGTAGAAACTGTTCGATAGACAACGTCGCGTCGAAGGGACCAGACGGTGTGGTGCATTCAAGCAACGGCAGCACAAAAGATGCAGAGATGGTGGTGGCAGGATGGGGGACAACGAACAATTCAGGGTCCTCGTAACCGGTTCTATATAAAAGCACATGCTACGTCAACGGGAGGAGACATTCTCAGCGAGTAATCGGGCCGGTGATGACCAAACCGATGTAAGGTCATCGAATTGAAAAATTCGATAAAAAGCACGTCTTATCATATCTCCGTTGTGTTTGATCACTGTATTAGATCTTACTTTGGATCACGAAAAATTTGATAAAAAGCACGCCTTATCAAATCTCTATTGCGTTTAACTACTGTGTTATATATTACGATAGTTTGGATCACTCTGGAAATTTCGTTACTTTCGAAAAATTGTTTGAAATTCGAGAGGAATAATTTTTGAAGAACGTGTGATATGACGGAAGACGCGGGTCGTTCGAAATCGTGCTAAAAGTTCGGATCGGATCAGTGACCGAGGGAAAAGTTTGAAACGGAGGAATCGTCGAGTTGCTCGAAGAGAATCGAACGGTTCGATTAGAGTGATTCGTGGACGGGAAAAAGTTTTGAGGAGAAAAAGAGGAAAAAGAGAAGAGAGCGAACGCGAAGGAGAGTGTGCCCGTTGGAAAAGGTGCGCAAGAAGGAGTGAAAGTTGAGCTGGTTGCTGAATTCAGTTTGTTTGGAGGATAGTGCACGGAGTTGTTAAAAGCGGTACCCTGGAACGGTGCCATTTTTCTAGGCCCTATCGGATCTCAGTCTACCAGCCAGAAAGCGAAATCGAAGGTGACAGGCGTGTGCTGAAGAAGGCCAGATACGTGAGAAACCGCTTTTCAGGTGAGTGAACGAAACCTGCTGTGTCTGCGTTGTCGCCGAGTAAAAGTGTCGGTTAAAGACAATCGTTAGACTTCAATTAACACGGCTATTTTGTAATGATTAAGTTGGCGCAGAAATGTACTCAGCAATTGCGTAGATAAAATTTTTAGTTGTTCGAAACAAGCTTAAACGACAGCTCACCGAGCACTTTTCTTCCCCTTTCAATTTAATTTCAGCTCGTCGGTTGATTCGAGCGAGCGTGAAACGGACCCTCTTATCTATCAACGACTAACATTCACTCGATGCTTCTGTAATCGTTTGTTGCTTCATTCGAATCGTTAAACATTTCTATGAAAAGGTGCTTTTCGAATCTTTCGTTACAATTTCCATTGCTGGAACAATGATTATATAAATTGATCGATGCATTTAACCAGCGTTTCGTCATCGAGTATTATCGATACACTTTTATTGGCTCACGATCGACGCAATCGTTGAACTTTCCTCTTTCAGTGAAGCGGTTAACCCTTTCTCCATCGTAGTACATTGAACCGATCGATGATCTCAATAAATGACTGACGCCTCGAATTTTGTAAATAAAAGAAGCTAATAAACATCGAGGATCGATGGTTTTTATCTATTACAAAAACATTTCAACTCCATCGAGCACGTCTCGTCGAATGCTACGCCGAATGTGCTCGAATGGAAAAGGTTAATGAACGAAATCGAATGGCATCCGGTGACGATTACTAAATTTCATAATGGCCCGTGTAACACTTAACGCAGGGAAAGTTTCAGCAAGGTGACGCATTCCTCTGAAACAATGCATTCACCTGTTTCAAAATTGAGAAGCCAGTCCCTTTATATTTCCTTGTGGAAAAATTTATTAAAACAAATTAAAGATGCCGGACTAATTAACAGAAAAGTATTTTAACGTATTAAGAACTGGCAGGGGGGAAGTGGTTAATAAGAAAAGGAAAAGAAGAAAAATAAAAGTGAAAGCAAACCTAAAACGCGTTCGACGGGATAAGGAAATAATAAGAAGAGAAAAGAAAAAAAGTGGATACAATCCAAACGCTCTAATTCCATTCGCGCCTGTATCGCAACGAATTCCCTTAGCTGTGATTTCAATTTTTTAGTAACAAACTCCACCGTATATCCGCAACATGTTTTCTACCATAGTAGATCGTAATCAATCTTGCCCGCTAATTGAAGAGACATCTGAAAGTTATTCGCCGTTGGCGCGAATCGTCGACCAGCGTATTGTACATATGGGATTTCAAATCCCATCTTGATTTATAAATCACGATACGTCCGATTTTATAAACTTTCTTACATGTAGCTAATTAAGAGTCGACGAGTTTGAAAATTAACGATCCGTATCCTTAATTACTACTCGTGTCGATTTCTACTACGGCAATTAACGCGTACTAAATCTTAATCAAAGACGTACTTATAAATCGGCGAATGAAACCTACAGATGGGAACCATTCTGCAGCAGTCGGTGCTAAAAGGCCGACAGACCAACGCCAGCAAGGAGAAGGATTTGCTTCATACATTATTCAAACAGACGGTGGAGAATAATTCTAGTCAACCGGCTATCTACTACGAAGGTACTGTCATTGATGGCACTTTTTTTTATACAAAAGAAGAAGAAAAAAAAAACAAACGCCAAGAATTCTCGGAGCAAAAAAATCAATTAGCATCGAGTGTGTGCGTTACACATGATTGATACCCTCCGGCGCACGCTTCCCGCTCACCCCTGTTCTTTCCATTAACGTTTTTCTTTGTTTTCATTATGAACAGACGACGATGGAAAGGTGTACACGATCACGTACGAAGAGTTGAACCTGTTGACCAACCGGTTGGCTCGAGTTTTGCAAAAATGCGAAAAACCAGAGAACTCATCTCAATCTTTCGTCGCTGTTTGCATGAAACCCTCTCATCGTCTTCCCGCCATGTTACTGGCAATAATAAAAGCTGGAATGGCTTATCTACCCCTCGACGTCGATTTCCCGATGTCCAGGATGAAACACGTTCTACAGGAAGCTAAACCTTTCGTGGTGCTCGTCGAGGAAGAAGGTGAAAATTATGCTAATTTCTCTACTGAATGATCTTCTCGTCTTTTTTTCATTTTTTTTTCCTTTCACCGCCTTTATATTGTTCCATATAATTTCCATTTCACTCGACGATTTCAGGAAACCAGTTTAAGATTAGAACGTCGATTCCCAGATAGATAACTTAGAAGGAAAGTCTATCTTCCGGAATTCTACGAATCGAATCCTTCGATTCACCATAAAAATACCAAAGTACGATTGAGCCTTCGTCGTTTCTCTTTTTCCATTACATCAAGCGATAATTACGAACCGGTTTTTCTTGTCAATAACTACTGTCAATTACGCGTTTCCAGATGCGAACTTTCCTTGTCTTCACGCTTCGTCAGAATCAACAATGAGTCAGATTTAAGAGAGGATTTCGGATTCTCTGCAAGAATCAGACAGGCAGATCCTTCTTTTCCTTATCCGTTCGTTCATGACTCTTAGAAATCTTCAGAAATTTTGAAAAAAATTCCAGCAAACAGAATAAACGGTGAAACGATTTTTCCTTCGACAAAACGGAAGTACCTTGCCACTGTACAGTTCATTGCACGATTTTAAGGTCGACTTTTCATTGACAATCTCGTAAATAAAACGCTGCTGGTGCCGATATCATTAGTCGAGGGACGTATTGAAATTCTGGTATCGATTAGAAGAAAATGAATCAGCAAGACAGGAAGCTAGACGTTTGTCCTCACTATACTTTCGTCTCGATCTTCCAGCGGATCCGTCGATCTTCGAAGGAACAAAGACAGTTACTTACGAACAACTATTGGAACAATCTCGACACGAAGGGCAGGAGGATCTAGAGATCGAGGAAGATCCTGAGCGAACCGCCATCGTTCTTTACACTTCCGGAAGCACCGGCACTCCTAAAGGTAAACGCTTTTCTTTTCTCGGGGAAGTCTAATTTAATCGCGACTTCGAAATTTATTATCGTTCCATTCTATAGGAGTGCTTTTGTCGCACGCGACCGTACTGAATCGTTTACGATGGCAATGGAGAGAACTACCTTACAAATCCGACGAGCAATATTGCATCTTCAAGACGTCTTTGACATTCGTCGACAGTGTGTCCGAAATTTGGGGATCCTTGTTACAGGGCCGTTGCTTGGTGGTTGTTCCGAAGCACGTCACGAGGGACCCGGAAAAATTTGTGCAAGTATTGGAGAAACACAAGGTGATGTATCGTAAATCTCGACAAATAATAAATTTATGAATCTAATAAAAATGATTTATTTCGCGATTTCAGATTCAACGATTGGTCCTGGTACCATCTTTATTGTACTCGATGCTGATGTACCTGAGTCTACGGGTAAGAATTTTCGAATTCTTGTTAGTTCTGCCGGATTCAATCTCGCGTCATGAAAATCGATGAAATTTCATGTTGCATTTAGGACAAGGAGAACATACTACGCTCGTTGAGACTTTGGATATGTTCCGGCGAAACGTTACCAGTCGCACTGGCCGATGAATTTTTCACCAGGTTCGCGCACGACGACAACAAGATTCTGGCGAATTTCTACGGGAGCACGGAAATCATGGGGGATGTTACCTACCATCTCATAAACGACCAAACTCAGCTGCAGTCGATGGAGAAAGTACCGATTGGTAAAAGAAACTTCACGATACTCTACTTTAGCGATAACAGAAGTCTGATAACGGAGCGGAAAAATGATATTTCAGGGAAACCACTGGACAATTGTATCATCTACATCGTGAACAAAGAAATGCGGCTGGTGCCGCAAGGGGAAGTCGGGGAATTAATAGTGGCTGGAAGAAACCTCGCAGCTGGATACATTCGGGACAACGATTCTCACAAGTTCCAGGACAATCCTCACGCTATCGATCCAGGTATATCGATTTATTTATCCTCCAGAAGAATAATTTACCTATTTCTGATCGAAATAGAAAAAAGAACGAAACACGCGAATAGCTTATAAATTATTGAGCATTGTGTAACATCAGGATTTTTCCTTGTTTTTTCATTACGCGTGCACCTCCTTACCTCGCGTATCCTCCTACGCTTCGAAGTATTTTATAAGTATTTCTTTCCTTTGAACAGAGTACTCGAGGGTGTATTGCACCGGTGACTACGCGAGGATATCGAAAGGTATGGTTATATACGAAGGACGAATGGATTCGCAGATCAAGATCCGAGGACACCGCGTAGACCTGACGGAAGTTGAGAAAGCGGTGTCGAAAGTTCCGGGAATCGACAATGTGGTCGTACTCTGTTACAAACCTGGAGAACTGTCTCAAACGTTGCTCGCTTTCGTAACCGTTGCTGCCGGTTCGTGCAGTTGCGGGAAGAAAATCGAAGGAATCCTTCAAGCTACCTTGCCGCCTTACATGCTGCCGCGTGTAATCGTGGTGGACGGTATACCTCTCTTAACAAACGGCAAGACCGATCGTCAAGCCTTGCTGAAGCACTACGAGTCGAGCAACCTTAATAATGGTACGGTATTATCGTCGACGTTTGATCGATTAACGCGTCCGATGAAATTAATCGTTTAATCGTTTGAATGGCCAGAGAACGAGGAATTCGTCAACTGCGATTACACCGGTGTACCCGACGAGGATCTGGCGAAAGCGAGAGTCCTGTTTCCAACAGTGGCCTCTGTAATCGGAGGAGGAGGAGGAGGTCGTTCAAACGTAAAGCTCGATGCAAATTTCTACGAGCTAGGCGGCAACTCGTTGAACTCGATTTACACGGTGACAAAGCTGAGGGATCAGGGATACGAGATAGGTATTACGGAATTCATCACAGCGAAGGATCTGGCCGAGGTACTCAGCCGAATGAGAATCAGCGCGGACGACGTTTCTCCAGAGAATAATATCAACGAAGACGAGTATACCTTTGAAATGCTCAACGATTCTCATAAAAAGGATGCGATAGAGTACGTATAATCTTTCTTTGGAAAGAGAACTAATTCGAACGGAGCTGGCTTATAATCCGACCAGAATGAGTATTTCCATCGCGAAGAAATACGAATAGAGACAATAATAAATTCATTTTGCAGAATTATCACGGAGAGTTTCTACAGCAAAGCGGATTTGGAACAGTGGCTGATGCCAGGAATAGCAAAGGACGACTATCGGATAATGATGGAGATCCTTTGGGAACCTCTCGTCGAGAAGAATTTGAGTTTCGCAGTGAAATCGGCTCGAGACGGCAGAACAATTGCAGTGGGTTTGAATTTCGATCTATGGGACGAGCCTGAATTGATACTCGATTCGAAATTGACGATCGTCTTCGAGTTCCTCGAACACCTCGAAGCGCCGATCAGAGAACGAAAACTGCCTAAGGGAAAGGGTCAGATTATCCATAATTTCATGATGACGACCAGCAGTGATTTAAATCCCGCCGAGAACGTGATCATGATGAAAGCGATGGAGGAATACTGCTTGAAATTGGCTAAAAGGAAAGAGTACGCTGGTATTTTCACCACCAACACCAGCCCTCTTACACAGGTAAATTTAAATGAAAGGTCATTTTATACTACAGAATGTCTTTTAACAAGGTCGTTTTGTAAAGGTACTAAACCGCCTGTGCGCGCCCTCTATGCGGAGGAAACATGGAAACTGGATTCAGGGAGAACGCGATCCTAATGTAGCTTTTGAATTCCCTTCCAGTTTCCCGCCATAATCGTGTGGTTAACTAGTCGCTAATGTCATATTTTCTATTTCTATCAATTCCGAGCTGCTGAATTATTTTACATACGTAGCAACAATCAAATTTTATAAATTCTTACTTTTTTTAAAGAAATAATCTACTTTGTTTGCGTTACAGCAACTCGGAACAGATGTGTTTGGATACGATACGATGCTTACTTACCAAGTGAACAAATACTGCGCCCCAGATGGTACGAAGCCCTTTGGAGAAGCACCGGACAATCAACTGGCAATTTGCTCGTTAAAAATGATCGTTTAATGATACCTGAAAACAAAACGGAAACGTTAGTAATCTGCATGGTGAGAGGGCGCTATTTGTCGCTGTCCGTGGCAATAATGAAATTGATGTATATTTAAGTACTATAGGAAGTCGAGTATTAATTTATTATAATCGTATAAATTATTTCGTTTGGTGCTCGTACGAGACGATTACTCTACGACTGTTTCGTATTTGAATACAGTCCTTATTATCGTTAGTTTATCTTTGTGCACCATTTTGTTATGTTAACGCACTGACGCGTGACGAAGGAATGTAATAGCCGCATGAAATGCGAGATATTGTAAATATTTTTGTACATAAAAATAGTACGTATGTGATAAACGACTATGTTATCCGGTCGTTGTAGTTAAGAATGTTTAAATTTGTCGACTCCCCCTACCCAAAATTGTTGACAGAATATTGAAAAAGTTGTTCTGATAACGCCATTGCGCTGTTAGTCAATTGTAATACGAATAGAATAAACATACTGTTAAGCAATTTAATGAGACTACACTATTATACCTGCTAGCATCCTGCATCCGCTACTTCGTTTACATTCGTAAGCGGTAGTAAGAACCTTCAAACGTTTACTTTCTATCTCAAACATAATATATCACATTCTATCACCACGTTCTTCTTCTGGAAGGATACAAATGATACTGATTCAAATTAAACACGTTCCTTTCCAAACACTTCGATAGTTCGGTGTTTCCCCGCCGAGGGACAGCACGCGACTGACTCATCGTCAGATTTGACATAACCTGGAGAAATGTCAAATTTGAATACCTCACTCTAACATATAAGATATAATATGCTTTGATAATCCTAATTAGGATACAATAATGATTTATTGTATACTATTTTTCAATGAAGTGTCGGAACATTTCAACTTGATTCAATAAATTTATAGAATACGTTTTTGAAATGGCACCTCTTACGGATTTACTTTCTTGTAGTATAATTGAAAAAGATTCTAACGGTGATATATTATGGACATGGTCTTATCCGCGAGTCGCGGAATCTCAAAAAGCTGTCGTTGCAAGAAAATGTAATTTAGAACTGGAACATAATTCTTCTCAAGTGTTTGTGTTTTCAAGACACAAACACAGTTGGTTTTACATACATTGCAGTGAGGTGTTTGATTCAGATAAGTTACCAAAAGTAAGTTGCATATTCATTAAAATTGAAATAACTGTGTACTTAATGAATTATAATCTAACAGGTAAAGCAATTTGCATTAGTTTTATTTGCTAAGGATTTTAATCCAAGGAAATATGAAGTACTGTCCAGAGTCCTTAGCAAAATGTACTGTAAGACTGGGAAACCAACAGAAATTCTACAACTATACCTATCTGTATTTACAAAAGGATCATGTTCTACTCAAGAAAATGGAACATTTGTTTCTGATGACTTTAATAGTCATCGTTTTACAATGAATACTAATATCAGAGAAATGATTAAAACCTTTGAATTGGAAACTATTTTAATATATACAGCTCTTCTTTTGAAGAAAAGAATAATAGTTTATCACCATAGTTTGGAACAACTTCTAAAATGGATTGGAATATTTCCTGAATTAATGAAGCACCGTAAAGTTACTGATAATTTGTTCCCTTGGGTTGATCTGATTGATGATGAACTTGCAGAATTAAAGGTACTTTAATCTCTCTGTGCCCTGTGATATCTAGTTATTATAAATTCTAACTTATCATAAAACATTTTACAGGGCCATTCCCATTACATTGCAGGGTGTAGAAATGTATTTATTTCATCAAGAACAGAACTGTTTGATTTACTTGTAAATATTCCAGCCAGAGAAATTACAGTTGCTTCACATGCAAAAGGTAAAGAAAAATATGATCAATATCGCTCAATTTATTCTATTCATAAATAATGCCCTTTTTCTAGAAAGTTTAACAATGACAAAAACCCACAAAGAAATAGCTTTGTTCATGGTTCAATTGAGTGAAAATCAATCATATACAGAAGTTCAAATAATATCTGAAATCAATGACAAGACACAGGATTTATTGAATCAGTTAAAGTCTTTAGCTTTAGTTCAAGGACCTGATGGAAGAAAAATGGTTTCTGCACAAACATTGAAAGAAAAGAATTTACCACCAGCTGTAGAAAACTTTCTAATCAATTTGGCTGTAGCCGAAAACCTATTTTTACTATAATTTATACATACTCATATATTTTTGTAAATATATTCTCTCATTTGAAAATTAATAAATGTATGCATTTAATTGAAGTGACCTAAAATTTTATTATATTTTGTACTGTATATAAAAAAAATATGAAAATTTAAGTATGAACTGAAAATTTGGATTTATCCAATGCAAAAATGGTTACGTTGAAAACAGACCCTTACGACATCTAGTGCCAAGCCCATTTGGCACGCATAATTGAGACAAGCAAAATAGTTGCGTTAACAGTTTATCGTTTAGACGATTAAAGTAAAAACCAAATCGCATTTTTTTGCAATTATTTGACTATCTATATCAATTCTTTTCGAGGACACTATCCAAACCAAGTTGACTGATTTGACTTACATATTACGGGAAGCCATTTTTCCATAGTGGCCGCCTTTCATCCGGTACACGCGGTCGAGGTGCGTCGTGACAAACGTCGTATAGTTAAAGTATTAAATCCTAAATTTTCTACGTAGATTAACCGGATTTTGCACGAGCGTGTATGGTGTGAAATTAACTGTATTCGTGCGAAAAAATGGCGCGATACGGGCAAAGACCTGAGAATGCTCTAAAAAGAGCGAATGGTACGTATACTAGCTCGTAACAAGATGTGACATGGCCGATGGCTATTTAATCTAGAATGAAAAACTTCTTTCGCCCTGTATGCACCTATTTTTGATGATCTACAATGTCTCGCCCGACCCCCTGCATCTGCATCGTTGATTGATCGTGAACGACGTTCCTACTTGTTGTATAACGTTCAAGTCGCCTATAGTCACGCCTGTCTAAATTTTTAAAATATTAATTTTCCCTAACCATATGCATCCCCAATAATGATTTCATGTTCAATTGATGCTCAAGAAAATATTGTACTATACATAATTGTTGCAAATTATATGTAAACCTTACCCTTGCTACGTGCGACGTACGTTACGAGGATAAAAAAAGTACATATTTCTTTATGTTTAATAAAGTAGCCTGTAAACATAAAATTTCGTTGCCTTATTTTTTTTCTTTTTTCGTTGAACCTATCTATTTTTGAACATTTTGATCTGTTACTAACATTGAATTGACTTTGACAGTCCAAGTATCTATTATATTTATTGTGTTACGTAAACTCTGTGTACTATTTTGTAATGCAACTTGGACATTATGATTTAATATATATATATATAGTAGATCAAACCATTATAGATCAAAATCATTATTTGGATATATATATATATAGTAGATTAAACCATTATAGATCAAAATCATTATTTGGATTTATTTTACAAAATGTTCATGTTTTTTTTTTCAACAGAATTCATCGAAGTAGGGAAACCATCTCGGGCATTAGATACTTTGCAAGAAGTCTTCCGGAATAAAAAATGGACATACAACTGGTCAGAATCTGTATTGGAACCTATAATGTTCAAATACCT
This sequence comes from Osmia lignaria lignaria, assembly GCF_051020975.1. NCBI lineage: Eukaryota > Metazoa > Arthropoda > Insecta > Hymenoptera > Megachilidae > Osmia > Osmia lignaria. Next base: position 14,434,140 of record NC_135040.1, read on the forward strand.
AGATCTCTGTGTAGAACTAAAAAAGTCACACATAGCAAAGGAGGGCCTGTTCCAGTATCGAAATATGTTTCAGTCTGTAAATGTTGGAAGTTTAGAGAATGTGATACGTGGATATTTACGTATGGCAGAAGAAAAGACAAATCAAGCAAGAAAGCAGAGTCAGCAAGCTGTTATAGACATAGACGATCTGGATAACTTGGCTACTCCTGAAAGTATCTTGTTATCAGCGGTCAGCGGCGAAGACGCACAAGACAGAAGCGATCGTACTATTCTAACACCTTGGGTGAAATTTTTATGGGAATCTTATTGTCAGTGTTTAGAACTGCTGAGAACCAATGCCCATGTAGAAACATTATACCATGATATCGCTCGCATGGCCTTCCAATTTTGTCTTGAATATAATCGTAAGACTGAATTTCGTAAGCTGTGCGAAAAGTTGCGAAAACATTTAGAAGAAATTTGTAAATTACCAGCCCTTGTTTCGAACGTTTCCATGAACAGAGCTGAAACGCAACAACTGAACTTGGAAACGCGATTGAATCAACTCGATTCAGCGATTCAAATGGAGCTGTGGCAAGAAGCTTTCAAGTCCTCCGAAGATGTCCACGGTATGATGAATTTATCGAAGAAGCTCCCGGTACCAAAAACCATGGCTAATTATTATCAGAAATTAGCTATGGTTTTCTGGAAAGCAGGAAACTACCTTTTCCATGCTGCCGCGTTGTTTAAATTGCTGCAGCTATCCCGTGAAATGAAAAAGAACATGTCTTTGGAGGAACAACAGAGAATGGCCAATCGTGTGTTGTTGGCTACATTATCCATCCCACTGCCATCAGCTCATCCCGAATTCGATCGTTTCATCGAAACGGACAAGAGTCCGTTAGAAAAAGCTCAGAAACTCGCGACGCTTTTAGGACTCACTCAACCACCAACCAGAGTTTCTCTCCTTAAAGACATCGTTCGATTGAATATCGTCAATCTAGCCTCTCCGCAATTACAAGAATTATATTCCTGGTTGGAAGTTGAATTCCATCCTCTGGAACTGTGCAACCGAGTAGATTCTGTTATCCAGACGCTCCAGGCGGACGAGAACAGCCCTTTGGCTCAGTATGTTCCAGCTTTGCAAGACGTGACGCTAGTACGTTTGGTTCACCAAATATCCCAAGTATATCAAACCATACAGTTCGCTAGGCTGTTGGAGCTTGCTAAATTTACGACAGACTTTCACCTGGAGCGTCTGTTGGTAGACTGTGTGCGTTACAACGATATGCAAATAAGGATTAACCACGGTAAGAAGTGCGTGCACTTTGGAGTTGATCTCTCCGAGGCCCAAAGGGAGGATCATCCCGATGGTCCTGTATTGCAAGCAATGCCTTCCGAACAAATTCGTTGCCAGCTTGTAAACATGGCCACTGTACTCCATCGCGCGATCAATATTATCAATCCGAATAAGAAGAAAACGGAACGTGAGAAATTGCGTACCGCCATGGTCACACATTACCACGAAACGAAGCTGAAGGAACATCAAAGGATTCTAGGAAGGCACAAGATCATAGAAGAAAGAAAGGAGTACATCGAGCACATCAACACGGTACGCGAGGAAGAGGAGATGAGAAGACAGGAGGAATTACAGAGGCAGCAAATGTTGGCCGAGCAGAAGAGGCTCGAACAAGAAAGGGAGGAACGCGAGAGGAAACGGCAGCAGAGCGAGATCCAACAGATCAAGGATCGTCATCTGAAGGAGAAGATGCAGCAGATTTCTCAAACTAGTCACGGTCAGAAGGTGTTGAAGAAGTTAGACGAGGATGAGATCAAGAAATTAGACGCTGAACAGATAGCGGCTAGGGAGGCCGAAGAGTTGCAGAAGGAACGCAGAGAGATGCAACAGAAACTGAAGTCGCAGGAGAAGAAGATAGATTATTTAGAACGTGCCAAGCGTTTAGAAGAGATACCATTGTTGGAGAAAGCGGTCGAGGAGAAGATGGAACTTGCGAAGCAACGTTGGGAACAACAAGAGGCTGAACGAATCGCTCTCGCCATCGAGGAGAGACAGCAGGCTGTCGCGACTCGCGAACGCATGGCGAGAATGAAGGAGGATCACGATAGTTTCCTAGCGAAGATTCTGGCCGAACGTAAGAGTATTTATTTAGAGAAGCTGAAGGAGTTTGAGAAAGTTCTGAACGAAGAGAGAGCCGGTAGATTGTTGAAACGTAAAATGGAACGTAAGGCTGAGCGTAAAGCGAAATGGGAGAAGGAACGCGCCGAAGCCATCGAAAGAAGACGTCAGGAGGAGGCACGAATCAAGCAGGAAGAAGAGAAACGACGAATGGAAGAAGAGAGGGCCAAGAGAGAAGAAGAGGAGAGATTAAAGCGCGCTGAAGAAGAAGCAAAGGAAGCTGAACGTTTGGCTAAGATCGAGAGACAGGCGGAGATCACTAGAGCCAGGGAAGCTGAGATCGAACGAAAACTGGAGGAGGAAAGACAAAGGGAGAAAGAAATGTCAGATACCTGGAGACGTGGGGCGGAGCAACGGACACATCGTGTCGTCCAAGATAAACCAAGTACTTATTCTTACATCATTTTGTTACCAGCTGTAATTTATGTAGTAATATATTTATTTTTATTTCAATTACAGTGGAGATGTCTTGGCGTCGACCTATTGACATAAAAGACGACGGTGTCAAAGATGATTCTTCGCGTTGGAAGAGACGCGAGACTGCGGATAAATGGCGAAAAGACGAGGAAAAACCGAAAAAGGAAACCGGTGATAGGTGGAGGAAAGATGATTTTGATAAGGACGACACGAGAGAGAGGGACCGAATAGATAAAGATCGTGGAATGGACGGACGTTCGGTGAATGTACATACGACATGATGATAAAGAAACAACATTTTTCATATTAACCATAAATAAAATATATATATATATATATTTGTTTGTACACAGATGCGCGATTCTCTACGCGATCCAGTGTCGGATAGTTCTCGTGGTGGTCGCGGCAGGCTGCCCGAACGTCGAACTCATCGTCGCGAGGACACGGTGCGTAACACCGGTGGTCAAAATTGGCGCGACAAAGTCGACACGATACAAAATTCTCCTCGAGACCCGCCGAAGCGGGACGAGAAGTAAGCGAGCCTTTAAAATTACTCTTCGCTAATTTTATATCACTTCATTTTTTTTTTACTAATTTTGTTACCTTGTAGGCGAGAGGAACCGAAAGAAGATAGGCTTCCACCGAAACACGAAGAAAGAAGACGACCTCCAGAGGATGATGGGTGGTCACAGGTGAGCCGGCGTTAACAATAGGACTGGAAAGTTACCCATAGAGGCAACGTTTATTATTCTTTGAGAACTGTGCATAAATATGCAGTTAGACTTTTGCCTGAAACTATCGATGGGCCCAACTCTACTGTTTTGTGCACCGTTTCATTTTTCTCTGATATACTCGAATAACAAGTAAAGGATAAAGCACAAAGGTGATGGTGGGTCGTAGCCACTTCACACCCGCATTACAAAAGAATTAAACGAAAAATAAAGACAGGATTGAGTTTTTATGATTTTTCTAAGGTATTCAACAATTTTCTAAATCTCTCACGCTGCGTTACGTATGTTGAAGTTGTAAATAAAAAATAAAACAATAACCGCTCTGACAGTAAATGTATGTACGAATCAATTGTATCTGAAATGAATATGAAATATGAATCAATGTACACAGAGCAGAAGGGATGGCGAACAAGTACGAGTGTCAACCAGCTGAATTGGCTAGATAATCTAATGGCAGAAGGTTAATGGTCTCAAAACGTAAATAAAGTCTCTTGTATCCTAATTCTTATGTAAAAATTTTTTTTTTTTTTTCAAAACCGAAATATGCTGTAAGACACACCTTTCCCTATGGAACGAACAAAGAAGAACCATTGTTTTACGATGAAAGATCAATAATTCTTCCACACGTACACGTACACACTCGATGCAACGATTTTAATTTTTATATCAGTTTTGGGACGATCGTAACAACCGACCTCATTATCATGATATAAACGAAGATCTATGCATCTTATCCGTATTATCTTTTTAATTGTTTTATTACATTTATGATATAGTTCGTAATTAAAATACTACATAATAAATAAATCACTACAGAGTATCAAACTCCGTTTCTATTTACATCCTACGAAACTCAAACGAAACATTTGCAAGGCCACCAAATCGACTGACTTACTATCCTCTGAACGAATGAAAACACAGCGTACACAAAGTATACGCTAACACATACCAACATTCCTCTAACGTTAATCTAATGATTAATAAACGCGCCTGGAAATGACTATCTAAAAAAGACACGCGGAGAAAATAGCGATAGAAAATGTTAGAACCATAAAGAAAGATTCGGCGACGAATAAATACTATCACTTCGATAGAGACAAGTAATAAATCGTGTTACAGATACCTGTAATTAAATATTAGATTCATTATCGAAAAATATAGTGTAAACGTATTCAGTTCTCAGTTCTTTCATAACTTTACACTTTTCTTTTTTCACCGGGTTTCACGCGTTAAGTGCAATTAAATCTTACAAACCTCCAACTTATTCGTATAAATCTGCAGAACTCGAAGAGTATTTAACGCTGGTCCGTTCATAAACAGAAATGCCAACACGTAGGAACTTCACAGAACACACCGGTTGAACGAGGGAAATGTACTTTGCTTTCCTCGTTCGATGGTCTTCTTCCATTGTCGCGCAAACATCTCGCAGTGCTGTTTCATTTCTGTAATGGATCCGTTCTTTCCTTTGAACGTTCGTCCCAACAGCGATGGGATTCAATACAGCATTATTGCCGCGGCTGTCTTTTCCTCTAGCGCCGGGATTGTCTCGAGACGTTCGATCTTGTCCCGTCCCGAGCCCCAGCCGACTAATGCTATGCTGATTAAATGTACCACACCAGCGCAAACGACCAGCCTGGAAATTAAAGAAAAATCTTGTTCTTGCCAGAGGTGATCATAGACCCATTCGTTGAAATTTCGCATTAGTCAACAACTCTGCTCGATAACAAAACTTTACGGAGAATCGAAAAAAAGAGAAGACCGTCCACGATATTGGAAGAAAGATTTCAGGAAACGACGAATCATCGGTGGAGTTTGTCTCAGTTTTCATACTTTCAATGGATGGTTGGACAATCGAGCAGAGAGACAACAGACGCTCTCATCCCTCTTACCAAAATGAATAACCCAACTCAGCTGAGCCTTCGCTGGTCCACATATTGTCGATGTCCTCCTTTAGTAGAACGTTGAAGTACAGCTTCGTGTAATATTGCGCCAACCATGTGCTCGTACTTGCCAGGCACATTAGCACTGAAACAACAAACGCTCGTGTTTAAAATTAAAAAAAACTTTCTTCTACGATTGCTTTTCTCTATCGCGACTAGATTCTTTCGCCAACTCACGCGTTAGAACGTTTACGAAGTATACTCCTGGATCCGAGAGGATTTTCGATCTCGGCGAGGTGGCCGTGTTCAAAACAGCCAGGAGAGCAGCTAAGCCCGCGGTGACAAGAGCCGCCGAAGTTGTCGTTAACGTGCTAATCCAAAGTCCCCAGGACATCACCGTAGGATCTTGTTTGATCATCTGAGGTACTGTAACGAAGCACAGAAATTTCCTAAGGAACTTGATATTACTTCCGTTTCAACTTCGACGCGACACGAACGTTCGAAAAGTTTCCCTACGAGTTACAAATTTACAAATCGCAGCGCTTGCTGTTTATCATTTCAAAGGTAACTGTAAATGACATTTAACGTTGAGCCGAAGAAAGAAAAAAAAAGAAAAAAAAATTTCATCGGTTCGAAGCGAAGGTTCTCCGAGCGAATCGAATCGCAGATTGGCGTGCAAACAGAAGTTATCGTAGCGAGCGATGAATAATTAAGCGCGCTGTAAATACTCTTACTTTGGCTAGTTCAAGTTGCATCGCATCGCAAATAACGGACTATTTAATTAGCCCGAGACGAGGCAAGTTAACAGGTTGCGTCCACGAACGGGTCGTCAGAGGAATTCGACCAAGAGGAGATTTTAATTACAAGAAATAGATATTCCGGCGTGGAAACTTGAATATTCCATTTGCATTTCGTTTATCGAAAGAAGAGGAGAACTGTTGGGAACAGGAAAACACGATACGTGACTTCGAGGGAAGAGGGTTTTTAATATTCTCCGTGGTCAGCATCGTCGTAGGTAGCCGATGATACGAGTTAACCGGTGTGCACGTGAAAGTCGACCACGAGGCAGGGTTCTCGATTTTTGCACGCTCGGAAACCAGTTTCTGTTCCTATTGTTACGATCACCGGGTTCGCTGGTTACTCTCGCAGACGGAATATTTCCCTCGGGTCGTTTTTCTTCGGATTCAACGCGAGGGAAACGCGTGGGAGTCGCGTAAAGCGTCGTCAAACAGCTCGATGAAATCGCGATTAGAAATTAGAAGGAATCTTAAGGTATATCCGTGTACGCCACACGATTCTTCGTACGAGCGTTGGATAATCGCGGAAGCTCGCTCTTAACGGTGTGAAATTTTATGAAGCTTGTAAGATTAATGAAAGATGACGTGTAATTTATTATTAGGGTCCTCGGTGAAATTAGGAACGATTCTAAACACAATCAAAGATTCCTAGGGCTATTAGAAAGCTATAAATTCTAGTCACACGAGTGTTCACCTATGTCACCTTCGAGGAAAACACAAGTCGCGTGCGCGTACGCGATTAATTAGTTTGTTGATCGTCGGTGAACGATGCCGGGAGAAAGGCAGGTAATTAATAAACGATTACGCCGATCCTATTGCGACATGCATACCGATCGAACACGGTCAGAATACTATTTGCTGGCGCAGCAAATCGCGTTGGGGATAAAAATGCGAGGCCGTAACTGACCCCGCGTTGTACGTCGTGTGTGCACGCGACTGGCGACTAGGAACGTGATCGAGCTGGGATATTAGTCCCTTAGGGACTATTGGCCTGCTTCGATGAAAGAGAAACCTTCCTCGTGACGCGTGTCAACGATCCCATTGTTCTTATCGAGAGACGTATACCTGTACTTGGCGCACCGTTTCGATACGCTCGTCGAGCCGCTGTTTTCGCACGCAGATACGCGATCTGTCTGTAAAGTTAACGGGGATTCTTTGTGCTCGAACACTGCCCAGACATTTGCATTTAAACAGTTCAGCAAGAGGATGGCGACCTCTCTTCTTGGTCAAGAATAAAATAAATAAAATCAAAGGAGCTAGCGACTTGTCCGGGCAAATGAAAGACAAACTTTCATTTACCTTTGCCTCTTTCTGAAGTTCTTTTCATCAAATATTTAATTCATTATTTACTTCATTAATAAGGAAAATTTCTTTAACGTAGTTGCTGAAAGATCGATGCAACTCATTCGCTGTGAAAATTTCAAACACCATTCCGATACCCGACACCTTGCTGCCGGCTGAATGAAACTACCTAGCCGCAAGATGGCCTGATTATTATCCTGATACATTCTCCCCGTGTTCATAGCGTGTTCGATCCGTTCGTTACGTCTCTGAATGGATCTAGAGCGGAACAGGAAACTTCTTTTCTTTCAAGTTTTTTCGCCAAACTTCGGGATCCAAGCGAAACACGAACAGAAGGAAAGCAGATGCGAAAAGCCGAGGCGGGAGGATGGAAAATGTTACCGAAGTCTAAGTGTCTGGTGCGAAAATATGACGAAGCGTTTTCTGGAAGCTTTCCAAATGAAATATCAACGATTTCTATGGTACAATTAATTTCTTTCCCGATTTTACAACCTAGCCTTCTCGAAGAATTTTCCCCCGCGACTTTCGTCGCAACATGCAAACGATCGATGGAGAGAACGCGGGAATCGTAACCTCGTTAGTTCGATTTCGTGACTAATAACAGAAAGAGAGCGTCTAGCGCGCAGTAAAACGAAACGGAGCTGATCGAACGATTATCAAATGCTGGATTTATGGCAAACGTGCTCGCGACTCTCCTAGTTCACCATTTACAGCGGGGATCGCGTGCAGGTACAGTTATGCCGAATGAGATTCTCGGGCTTTGGCCAACTATCCGACAAAATTTATGGCCCACAGTATCGCACTGGCTACCCAGAGAATCCTCCTCGTCTGTTTCTCCGCGACGATAACTGGTCGACTGATATTAACCGAGGATTTCGCTTCACTCCACCCCTTTCGAGCTTTAAAATATCCGCGCTCCTTCTGTCGAACGATTCGCGGGTAGACGCGTTTAAAAGCGCGTGAAAAACGATATTCAAGTACAAAAGCAATCGCGGATCGGATTTGTTTGAAGATCAGAACTCGTTGGAAACTCGAAGTAGCGGCTCTTCGGGGCAGATTGAATATCTTAGCAGACCGGTATTCATGGTCAACGTACGCGAATAAATACGTGGTCAGTGTGTTAACGCGTAAACTTCACGGTAAAGTAAATTCGATGAACAGCACCTGTGTTGTTCAGCTTTTTACGATTAGCGATGACACGGTGCTGGTTAGCAGCCCGCATTCGGGACGCAAAGTCCTGATGCGATCGCGACGTCGATAAATTTCATTTATAAAAAAGAAATAAACTTACCGGAGATGTGGTAGGTCCTCCAGCCGTAGCCGACGTTCAATTCCTTCTTCCCCTGAAGAAGACCAAAGTGAACCCGTCCGGAGCTCACCTGAGGGTTCAGCGTTCTCAGTGGTCGCGCCTCGACCCAGTGTTGGGTTACAAGGGCGGCGCAAACCAACCCTCCGCCGAGCAACGATAGGAAGAAAGTGGCGAAGATGGTACCTCTTCGAAACATCGACGTCATCCTCGGGTCACGAGGCAAGCCAGCCTTCGGATAGTTCGAGATCACTGGACAAGAGAAAGGTTGAAAGAAATGAACGAATGGCGAGAGTCGTACCGGATATGCAGCCCCGCATTCCTCTCGTTCCGCGAACAAGTTTGCCTGGTTTGTTTTTACGTGGCGACAAAGTTCCAGAGTAACGATACGAAAGGAGAAAGCTCCGAGGAGATATTCTTTAATTCATCGGGAATTGGTACACAAATGATCGTTGCATCGGATACTTTAATCCCGAGAAAGCTGATAGGAGATGATCTCAAGTTCGCGGAATTCGATACGAACGTCGTTGGATACAAGGAACTCGATATGGATGGCCTAACGGCTCTTATTGTTCAAGTTCTACCGGCAAGGAAATTCTCGATATCAATGGAATCTATGAGAATCTATTGATATCGCGATACCTTCGGAATGCCTTCGACCTATCGCATCAGAATCCGAATCTTCCTGGAACTTTTGATGCCCTTCGGAACCTCCGAGGTACCTTAAGGTCCGTTACCTTGAAACTTCTGATCCGTGGAAAGCTTCCGGAACGTCTGATATCTGGCTGAAGTTTCGACTTCCATCGGAGCGTCCGACGTCTTCGAAAACTTAGCAACTACGAAACCTTTCGACACCATTGCAACCTCGAAACCTCCTTAGGCGCTAAACTCATGGAATTCCCGAAATTTTCAATATCCTCGATCTTCCTGAAACTTCTGACGTATCTCTGAACTCACGACCAATAAGAATTTCACTTTCGAACACCGAAGAAAGAATAACTCGCGCGAAAATTTCACCTTTCTTCTCGATCTTGTATCAAACGATTCGTTTTCTTTTGCATAAAAATACAAAGACTGTTTGTGAAGCGTATCTTTCGTATAAATAAGAGATACTTGTCAACGAAATAACACCTTATATTTGGAGAATGTTCCTTTCTCTCGAAGCGGTTTCTCTTTCCAACCAACGAACGCTTCCATGGACGGGAAGAACGAGGGACGCTCCGGTGTGTGCATCGGTTAGTTTACACGACAGAAACTATTTAAATTATGCCACGGTAAACTATGCCACTTTCGCAACAATTATCCGGTCTGCTAGAAAAATCTCTGCCTGTGAAAGCGTCTCAGCATGGAAAACCGAACGTTTCCACCAACTATTTCATCTCGATGATGTTCTTTGTAAAAGAAAACTCTCAGTCTTCTGTCATTCCCGTAATCAACGACTTAAAATCCTCCTACGACATCTAAACCAATCAAACGATCTACCAAGAGTACAATTCAGACAGCTTATAGTATCCCTCGTTAAACGAGCAAACGGCCAGAGCGAACGACCCTCTAATTATTTCCAGCATTTTCGTCGAAAGCAACCGTTCGCCGGCTTTCTACCATTGTCTCTCAACTCGGACGTTTCGCGTTGACAAATAACGCACAGCGATAGATGAAATTCGAAGAAAAGCAATGCTTCGATTAACAAACCGATAAGGCAAAGTTTCGATCCACTCGGTCAGTTGCTTCGACAGGCAACAACCGCAGGGTGTAAATTCGACTTTAATGCTGAAGAAGCTTCCTCACTCTTAAACAGACTGGCTAATCACCGCCCGGAGCCTGTGTCCACCGCTTTGTGCTACCACGAAACTTACTGTGCAGACCAAAACTTCGGGCTAACGTTGAAAACTTTGCGCCAGATACAGTCCGGTGGAAAGGTTAACGCGTGGCTGTTCGAAGAAAGCATAGGGAAAATTTGTTCGTTAGTCAAATATTAAGAATTATTTACGTACCTTGCCCTTGGTTCTCGACGAAATGCACCTGGTTCAAACTCCTCGAGAACTCGCCCCGCTTCACCTTCTCCGAGAAATCGTGGTTGGCGAGCCTCTTGGAGAATTTCACGCGACAGTTGCTGTTGCGAGGCTGTTTGCCGGGCCTCGACAGTGACGACGGTCTCGGCCTCTTGGCGAACGTATACGGGATGGTATACGGTTGGGCTACGTAAAAGTAAATCGGCCGATAGTCTTCATGGAGATGAGGCTGCTGGGCGAAGCCGCCGTTCGTCGGGTAACCACTGTACACACTCGGTGCCCCGTTGCTGTACGCGTACGAGCCCGTGTAGTGTACCCCGTACTGGTTCGCCGTGTTTCGTGAATTCCTTTCCACCGTTTTGAAGAAAAATGGGGATCCCTTGCGCGCGATCCTCTCGTCTTTTGATCCAAGTTGCACGATCAGCCTGGCAATTTGCCGTTTACCTCTTCTTCTTCTCGATCTAATCTTTTCCCTTACGTTTCAATTAGACACTCGAGGATAAGAGAGGAAGTCTCTCGTTTGTCGATCTTATCTAACCAGTGTTGCAACCGATTTCCCTGCGAGTTTTCTATTAAACTTGAGCTCTTCGATCCGTATTAGTCGAGGAACCGATCGAACGCAACGAGCTATTGTTCGTCCCGATTTCCTTTCACCTTTTTATCAACGGTGTAAAGAGAACGAATCACAGATTTGATAGTCGGAAGATTATAAACCGGAACTGACCTGGTCAAGCAAACAACGGGACAAAACCATTTTCCTGCTGCCGTTCAACGAGATTTCTTTCCCCTTTGTCGACGATTCTTTATCAAACAGTCGTGATTCAGCGGCGCAATTGAATTTTTGCACCCGACTATCTCTCTTCGAGCGGAAGATTGTTTTCCCCGTGAACTTCAGCCGGTTACTTTCGACGAGGAAATCGTCCTCTTCTCGTTCCCTTTTATTTTCCTCCCTCTCTCTCTCCCTGCTGCTTAATTATCAATTAAGCGCGCTGGCATAGGTGTTTGAAAGTTTTCAGCTCGACTACCGGACACGCTTCGAAACGCTTTATTTGCATGCGACAGCGAAATTCACGAGGTTCAGTTTCCTCGTCGCGCGTGTTACCTTCTCCCTGCTTTAAATGATAAAGGGAGAAATCCTTTGAAACTTACAGGTTTCCAGTGTTTTTCATGAATATTCTCCCCGCTACTTCCGTCTCATCCTCGAAAGGTCCACCCTTCTTGATTCTCTCTTCTCTTTTTCTTTCTTTCCCGACGACCACTTAGGCGAACCGAGCGGTCGGTTGATTTTTCCACGAGGTTAGTTAAAAATCTCAAGAAAAAAAAAAAGGAAAGAAAGAAAGAGAAACAGCTACCCGGGTTGCTCGTTCGAATGAAAATTTTAACGTTACCGTCGGAGATTCCAGATGATAGTAATCGCGTTAATTGAACCACGTTCGTTCCTTTATTCGTTCGAGGTGAATCGTAAAATGGAGCGAAGGGGATCTTAAAGGACACGTGTCCTTCTGTTAATCCTGTATCGCCGTTGAGCTGCGGGTAAACGAGAATAAGTGCAGCGCTGGCAGGAGAAATGGAAGTGGATAGAGGACGGCTCAGGATCGTCGTATCTTCGATTTGTAATAAACTGCAGAATCTGTGGCGAACGATCGGAACGCGTACGCGTTTGAAATTGTGTCAAGCCATGTATCGTATTTAACTCCCTCTCTCACCGGAAGTTATTGTGCCGAGCGTCGCACGATTTTGTATCTACGATGCTTCGGGATTCCTCTCGAGTACCGCTCGATGTCCAGGTTCCTTGGAAGCCGTGTTGCAGCGTACTCTTTTCTTCCAGCCACACCGTTTCGCGTTGTGTCAACTGTAAACAATGCAGTCCACGTAAGTCGTTCGTTTCGAAATGATACATCCACAGGGTGGTCCGTTTCTCTTATACCTGTCCAGGAGATTTAAAAAATTAAACACTTCATTTTCATTTAAAAAAAAAGACAAAGGCTATTATGCGATCTTGAAGCCGGTTCCATTTGGACGGCGTTTGAAATATTTGTTGAAGGATGAATAATTGCCTGGACAGATTAAAATGGGACACCCTGTATATAACGTCGCATAGAACAAAGTCGGACAAAAGATTTCACGTGGAGAGAAAAGAGATTTTCAAGAAATGGCTCGACGTCTCGCATTTAAAATTCCTCATCCAGAAGTCACGGTAAAACTAAATTGAAACTCTGGAATTGAGATATCAGAGAAAAGATACAAGACTAAATAAATGATACATTAACGATTAATCAATTTCCAGCGATTTGACGGCGTGTTATTCGATCGCGTTTTTCCATCGCCAGTTATTTTTCAATGTTTACAAAATGAGTTTACGTTGGTATTCATGAATAACAGCGTCGAGTAGGATTCTTGACGTAACTGGAACAGCAATTGCGCGAACGTAATATATTGCATTCACACGTCCGCGTGTTACGCGGCGCTTCACTTTTTACAAATTGTTTAAGTGTTACTCCGTTACCGTCCATTTCTGTTCCGGCGCGGGGGGGCGGGGGAATTATGCCAACCGGAAGTAACTCGAACTAATTTGCGAACGGGTCGCGGGCGCGCGCAACCGAAAGGAAAAAAAGAAAAAAGAGAAACGCGTCCGTTCGGTGTGTCACAAAATGGTAGAAAATACCGGCGACGAATTTCTGCACGGGTAATCCGTAATAAAGTGTACGGAACGTGCATCCCTCGGTTGCAAATGAGAACGAGTTTTCAGTCCCGACTGGTCTCCGCCATCGTATCGCGTTGATTTTCGTAATCGAAACCTTGAAGCGAAATCGCTGACATTAATACCAGTTCTGTCGATGAAAAACGATCGCAACAGCTGCCCCGATTAATCTCGAACGGGGCAATAAGTTGTGATTAAGAATAAACACATGCTCGACTAAACAGTTTCCTTTTCCTCCGGCTGCGCGTAATTATTATGTAACCATTATCCCATCCTTCGACTTGTACGTCCTCGCGTGAACTTAATTCAATTTTCTTCACGGATACTGGCCATTCGCGCGAGTAGGCAAGGGTCAGGGTTGTTCCTCTACATCAGAATCCTGATTAATCTTCGAGAACGATTAAGATTGATCGGGATTTTTAGCAGACGCCATCATTGAAAGGACGTTCAGCGTTAATCGCCACTCTTGATTTCTGTCACGAGCAGAGATACGAAAGAACCGAGGCTACAAAGAGATCGCGGCCGGTGAAGACCGGGGAGACTAGAGAGATATGAGAAAAAGATAAGAGATGTAGCGACGAAAAAAAAAAAAAAAAAAGAAAAGAAAAAAAAGAAATGAAGGAAAGGAATGAAAGGTAGAGAGCTGACAGCAAAGGAGAGATGAGAGAACAAAGGGACGCGAACGAGACAGAGAAGCAGAAATTGGCAAAATGTAAGAGGTAGGAAAATACAAGAAGAGCGTGTATGTGTATGTGTGTGTGTGTGGAGAAGCGGGATGATGAGGTCGACTGAATGCCGTTAGACCGTATCACGATGCAGCTACATAGCTTCGTGTGAAACATCATCGCTCGGTAAGAAAAAAAGATGAAGCAAGCGAAAGGCATAAAGGTACGAGACAAGAGAGATGATTTGACAAAGAGCCACCGACGATCTGTATCCGTCTGCTCATGAAATGGAACGCGTCACTGTGTAATTCTATTGTGGCTCCGGCTAACTGCCCTCTATCGACACACTGGCTTCGTCCCTTTTTCTCCGTAGAAAAAGAGAACAGAAAACGAGGATAATCGAGAGGATCACGAAAAACATTTTCATTCTAGTTTCTCCAGTTCCGTCGCTTCGTTTCTAAGACATTGAAAAATGGAGGAGTTTAAAAAAGAGTCGCTGAGAGACATCTTGTGTTTATAGACAAAATAATTAGAGCAAAGGAGAAAGTGTAGAGATTACGTTTCGAAAGAGATGCTATCTCGAAACATTCTTTACAACAAAATTTCCAACGTAATCATACTAGTTGTGAACATTAATTACCGTACCGCGGGTAGAAATCTTAAGATGATATATCGTCGAGTATAATTTGCATACGAGTGGATATATGAGCTGAAAATTTGAAGGAGATCATTTTTCTTTCTAACGGGCAATTTCTCCTTTCTCCTTGTGCATCAACACTGGACCAAGATAGGTATCTCTGGTACGACCATCCCTGAAGGTAATGCGATTCGATCTCGAGGGCGATATCTGGACATTTTTTCTCTACAACGGATTGACTCGTTGTTACAACCGGTTCGGTTCGCAGATTTTTCTTTCCAACTGACGCAACTCTTTCGACATTACACCCGGCCGCTAGCTTCGAGGCATCGGACAAAGATGCATTGCGGTGGTCCACCATGGCCTGTGAAACTAGGACACGTAACCGTCTCCCACCACCATCTTGTTAACCAGTCCCCTTCCAACGTTCATTCGACTCGCGTAACACATCTTCGAAGATGATAAAATTACGAGGATCGCTGATTCACGATAGCGAATTCATTCCCATCATCGATTTTCTCGTCTTCTTTGAAAAAAAAAAAAAAATAAAACCATTTATGTTTAAACTGAACCGGTTCGGTTGGTCACACTGACTTAACGCGTGTGAAATCAGACAAGGATACTTTGACAAGGATACGCAGCCTACCTTATCTTCCAGCGATAAACCTCTGTTTTGTTCTTTCCTTTAAATATCACGGAGTAGATCGAAGCTACACGACAGGATTATAGATAAATTCGATTAAACCCCGTTCGAAACGATCATTTTCGATTCCATAGAATTAAAATGAATAATCGAACCGCGTTCCTGTTTTTCTTCGCGGTTGAATAAGAGGATCCGTTTGTCCGCGGACAACCATCTTGCAATGATAAAAAGACGAAACGAGAGTAGGGGAACGATGAGAGAAAGGTAGTTGGAGCATGTACGATATGTAATTTCCTTATGGTTCTTCTAGAAATAACTCCATTACGAAATCCTTCTCACGAGATACTTTTACGACACACGGAACATCTTCGATTCGAACGTGGATGAACTTTTCGCGCAAAAGTATCTGAATAAAATTGGCAGGATAGTAATTAGTAGGAAATTTCGATCGAGTTTCAAAGGGTTAAACGCAGTTAGTTTCATCACACATGAAACTGCACGACGTTTGAATCCGCGTTACGATGCAACAATGACCTCATGAATAATTTAACACGCGCCATTGTCTCATCGGTATGTACTAATAACATCACGTCAGTTGTAGCGTATCTGACACTGATTCACTTCGTGAATGCGTTTCTTCTTTATTTGCTGTCCAGTCATTCACGCCGGATTGTTTTGAAAAATTCTTAAACCCGGATGTACGCGATTTTTATCAATCTTGCGGTATCGACCATTTCTCTACGTTTTAAAAAGTTTCGCGTTATCCCGGGGATCGGAACGAGTTTGCACGTGATTATCAATCTTTCTACAAAGCGATAAAGGATAATGAAATTTATACAGAACCGAATAAGAGAAATAACATTAATCTCGCTAAAGCGAAAAACGTATTTTACTGTAGAATTAAACACGTGTTTAAAGAGTGCACCGTCCAATTAGTAATTCGGTGAACTTTCGTCCCCTTTCGAGAAATTAGATTCGAATTAAACTCGAATAATGTGTGGTAAAAAATGGTCTCGCTTTAGAAATGAAAAAAAAAGGGGGGAATATCTTCCGTGTCGCGACCGTAAACGTAACTTTTAGTTAATAAAAGCAAAGGATCTTCGAAAACGTGTCGTTAACCAAAGTTGGTAAAAAAGTATTATGAAAAGAGGAGAGGAAAGGTAAAAAAAAAATATTTACCTGCATTGCTTTGGCATCGTTTGCCACCCGTTCCGCTTCTCTCCCACGTCGCAAAGGTCCCCTTATTACTCAATTCAAACTTGAACCAAGTGACCTTCAACATCCACCAACCAGGAAATGATTCTAGATACTTTCAGTCGTATTTCTAGCACAACACTCTTTTCCTCACCGTACGAGCACAATTTAAATGGTAACGATTTTCAAGTGACCGCGTCGGGACCGATCCACACCTTCTACAGCGTCTCTTGAACTGAATATCAGACTGAGGCCCTGACTCTTTATGCCCACCTGGCTCTGGCAGGTGTTGCAGGTGGCACCACCATTCAGCCACCTACTCAACCTCACCTTACCGGTCCCTTACAGCTTTGCGAACTGAAACCAGGGACCTTCGAATTTAATCAAATTAAAAAACTGTTTAAAACAATGAAAGGAGGAGATAATTTATTAATTTTCTTCAAAAATTTATTCACAAAATCATATGTACCATTAATTAGTAGTTGGCTAAGAATCGTTTTTCAGCCTCGCTACTTTTTACGAATATTAAGAACACCGGAGTTCCTCCGCGTACTATAAATCTGAAATTAAAAAAAAAATGATATCTTTAAATATAATATTCAATTCTTCTTTAACTTACCGTTCATCTTGCAATATTTTCTCGAGGGAATGATGGGCGTTCACCAGGTGTATAGAGCATTTATTTTTATTCTCAAAATAAACATTTATATTCTGAAGAGTATAACGCCGTTCCGTGTCCCATTCAGGTGGTTCATTAAATAGTTGTTCTAATTGTTCAATTAATCTGAATAAGCAAATATATTTTACATCAGATAATTGTTCATTTTCAGAGTAATGTAAAATCCTTTGTAGCAAAAAACATACAATGTGTCCTGATGGAAATTTTGTATGAAATCTGTTTGATGTGTTTCTGGATATAAAATCATTACAGGCCAAATTAGCTTATTTTCTGCATCCAGATGAACCCTACTCTGTGCTATCTGTGGTACTTGAGGCTCTAAATCTTTTAAATCAGGATTTTTTCTCCCCTCAATTAACTCCAAACTGATACCTTTACTTTTTATGATACTTAGTAACTCTTCTTCTTCTTTGTCTAATTTCTTTTCTAATCTTTCTTGTTTTCTTTTGTCTCTTTTCAAACGTTCCTATAAATATTTAAATGTTTCATTTCTTTTTTGAATAAATGTTTTCACATAGGTACTTTCTAAAAAATATATCTTACTCTAGCAGCTATTGCCTGTGATTTCAAATTTAAAATTTCTTTGTCAGTTGGAGACTGATCAAGTAATTGATCGCAAAGATCGATACATTGGTCATAGACTTTTATATGAAAACAACAAGTGGCAGCTCTGTTTAGAGCTTTTGTATAGTTTGGTTTTAATTTTAGAGCATGTTTACAATCATTGAGACTTGATCTGTAATGTATATTATGAGAATATAGGACCTATTAAAGTTTTATTAAACAATCCATGCTTCATTTCATACACATACCGATAATTCTTTAACATAAAATGTGCAGCAGCTCTATTGTTATAAAGCTGAGCCATTAAGTCGTTATCTTTGCATTTGGTTCTTATGCCTTCTGTGTAACTTAAAATAGCTAATCTATATTTTTTATATTTATAATTAAAGTTCCCATCCTCTTTATAATTATTAGCAAGTTCTAAAAAATGAATACAGATCTACAGCTAATGCTACATACATAAAGTTTACATCCAAAGTCCCAAAATTAGATGTAAAGACAAACGAAATGCAAACAGTAACAAATTAATTCAAACCCTCAGGTGTGTTCTCATTTGCTCCATATTTGAGTTGTTGTAAGCCTTCCATTAACGGAGAAAGCTCCTCTCCTGGTTCTGGAGCCTTTTTCATAAAGAAAGGATGCTTTTCCATCTCTTCTTCCCACCGATCTTCTGGCCATCCTTCTGTATAACTCTTTTTTTCTAAATTACTAATATATTCATCTAATTCTGCATCTAATTTTGAAGCAAGTGCCAGTCGTTCTTCGTCGGTCCAAGTTTTACTCTGCTTTCCATTTGCCTTCTCTTCCATGGTTAAAAATATGTGTAACGATATCAATAATACCAATTTGTTTTTTAAATTGAACTAATTTTGATGAAAAATAGATTGTTTTTACACACCCTAACCTTTAAAACTACACGTGACACAACGTATGTCATTTATAAGTTTCATAGAAAACGCCTTTATCGACGAAGAAAGCTTCTTATTTCAACGCTGTGATGGCGTCATTTGTATTTTTGAAAACATTTCAAAAATCATTAAATTTTACACTTATTTGTACAGTTTTTATATTACATCTTTCATATCCACGAATTATTTCATAAAAAAATAGAAATGAATAAAATATTAAAGAAAAAATTTAACAAAGTGTGTGGAAACCAAAAACTGTAATAATAATTGAAAAATTCGACAGGCTTTAAAAATGTATTAAATAAAAAAAGGACATTTGAGTATCTGGATTATTTAACCGTAATACGATCCGAAATGTTTCCTAAGTATAAATCTTTTTCTGTCAGACAAAAAATGAAAAATGATAATTACAAGATTTATTACCTAAATGCGATGCTTAGTTTCGAATTGGTTGGTGAAAAGTAGAAAAAGCGAGGGGCGGATAATCCGACAATAAAATCTGTATTGAAAATTAGGGATGAGAAAAGCTAGAGTAGATACGTCGATCGGGAAGGGGTGGTTAAGGTTCGGACGTTTACGCAAACATTCGGGTTTTGGCCCCTTTGTGTTCGGGTAGGCAAGATGGCGCTCGGTGAAAGCTGGTATACGATTGGTCGATGAGACCGCACCGCGAATCTCCCGAGAACAGTCGCTTCCACGGCCTCGGAGCGGGCGAGTTGTTGGTCCCTTTGGAAAAAAGCAAAACACGCTCTCTCGTTGCGGAGACGAGTGTAATGGCCACCGTGGGCCTAGGATAGCAGTGGAGGAGGTTCGGATTCTTTGATCGAAACGCTGGCAATCGCAAAACGATTCACCAACCGGTTAACATCAGTGAATTTGATTCGCGTGTGTCGAACTGCCGCTCATTCCTCTCGATCGTGGCTTCTCTATATCCGGTGAAAGAGTGCGTGTACATCAAGTAGTGCATCAGTGTACTTAAATGTGTGCCAGCCATTGTCGAGGGTGCATCGTAGTGCCGGTCATCTAATCCGTTGACTACACTGGATAATATTGCTTGCTTCGTTTAGCCTATTGGATTCTACCCTTCTGACAAT
Organism: Osmia lignaria lignaria; assembly: GCF_051020975.1. Taxonomy (NCBI): domain Eukaryota; kingdom Metazoa; phylum Arthropoda; class Insecta; order Hymenoptera; family Megachilidae; genus Osmia; species Osmia lignaria. Next base: position 14,453,846 of record NC_135040.1, read on the forward strand.
CCACGCAGCAACGGTGAGTAGAAACATACATATACATAGCTAAATGAAACCGTATCGCACGATGTCGACGACCGTACCCGTACGTCGAGTTAGGAAGTTCAACATTTGCTAATGCTTGCGTGTATACATCGTTGTGATTCGTTTAGTTCTTTATACTCCTCCTTTTCAAAAGGTAGTTGTCTATCGATGCTTTCCAGTCTACGACTAGACGCACCCTGGTCGTTTCTTATCGTACGTAGTCGGTTGTCATCGTTGTCGTTCGTCGGTTTTGACCGTAGAAAAATTTCTGCGCTACTTCGAATCGCGTCGGTTCGCTTCTACGTTACACGATCGTTCGCACATGTACGTTTAACCATCCCATGGGGGAAAAGTCCATTTATTGTCATATGCAAGTAGTAATGAGAGTATGCGCGTTGCGAAGCACGATCAATTTCGGAAGATCTACCACCACGCTGCAAAAGATGTCGCACCACCCTTTCCGTGCTGGTTTATTGTTGCTAAAATGTTTTCGAGCGTTTCCATTGAACGACACGAAAGGGTGTATCCCCGTGTATTTTCTCTATTTCTCGCGGCTGCCCTGCTGTTGGATTTTAAACGTTCAACCGCGCAAACTTGTTAAATGGCAAACGACAGTTTCTATGGAAACCTAAGCGTTCATTGATACCGTACATACATCTTGGTCGCTCTCGTTAGACGCGTATTAAGGTCAGCGTTGTTTTTTTTCCATTCTCGCATTTTCACTGTATGCGTATACGACGAGTTTACATATACATACCAGAGGATCGACAGAGCGATATCGGCTCATTACCCGTTCGGTTTCAATGAACGTCGTCCTTTCTGTACATCGTTGTTGTTGTTGTTGTTGTTGTTGTTGTTGTTACTCCATTAATTACCATGGATGGGCGTATTCTTTTGCAAACAAGCACACTCCGCGTAATCTCGTTTACCGGGGAGTATAAACGCGTCCTGCTACCTGTGAATTACCTGGTTCAATAAATGTTATTTATTGCAATGGTATGAATACGGTGAAATTATATTTATTGCATATCTTTTCCCACGGTATAAAACGAATGTACGTAAAATATATACCGTTCTAAACAGAGGATAACGGTAACATCATCGTGCTCGCTGTGATCTGATTCCTTACGTCCATCTATGTATACACGGTGTATTAATAATACAAATACACTTTAAATTATTAATATATGTTTTGACTGAAAATGGAGAACGCGTGTTTGCACGTGTCGTTAACGAAACTCGGTATTATATATCCCGTCCAACAGCTCGCGAATTTTTGATCGTCACCGGCTATCGATTTCGTTTCGCGACCAGCGAAAACAAATTTTTATCGTGAATGGATTTAATTAAATTTTGCAACGTTTTAATTTATCCTTTGAAAAATCGAGGGGTGTATTTAACCGGTCGCCGGTTTAATACACTCCTGGGCAGGGGATAAAAAATGGAACAGAATTGTACGCGACGCGTGTATCCTTTTTTTTTTTTTAAATTTTTATTTTCGTTCGAATAAATTACGTTTTCTGGGTCAGGATTGTCAAGCATTCTATTTCGTGCACTGTATCAAATATTAGTGATTTCGCAGCGCGCGTAAAATGAAACCGTCGAAAAATATAATTCCATTAGCAGTAAGGAATGAAAAATTGCAGGAGAGTGAGAGGGTGTTAAAAACAAATATTGAAAGAATTTTTAACCGCGAATATTAATATTGAAATTTAAACATTTAATATAAATCGATCTCGTTGAAATAGAGCATAGATTTACCGCGAAAGTATTTCATATTTGATTGTGTGTTTTATTGAAACCGCACGCTCTAGTTATTGACGAGCTTTTCACGAATGTCAAGAGTGAGTCCACACGTGTGTATACATACATAGAACGCAAGAATGAACTTCAACATTCGATTATCGAGTCCTCGAGGCTTTTCTTTCTCGTACATTCAAGCACCAATCCATTTTTTACGATAGATATTTATACCGCACTCAATATTTCACTATCTATTTTTAGATAGCATTCCCGCCACTGGCTGTTTATAAATGGTCTTATCGAAAGTTCAAAAGGTTAATCGTGATTCATTTTTTAAGACAGACTTGGTAAATTTTCATATTATTCCAGGACAATTCGTTTAGATTTAGTGATTTGATAAAACGGTACTTGGAGGGAAATAATGGCCCCGTGAGAGTAGCTATCCGAATAAGCGTTGAAAATATTTTCTAGAAGCAACATAAACATTATTCAAAAGGTGGATAATGAAAAGACTAACGATTATCGATCAGTTTGCACAAAGTACCTTGTCGGAGCGACGGGATGGGCTCGTGATGACGCTTGGAACACATTCGACGATCCTCTCGTGAAATTCTTTTTGACGTTGATTGCGCGTATTCGTCGGCGCAAATCGTGTTCGACGTCGACTCGACTTCGTTTCTCTTCTTTCAACCGTTACACGTATTCGATGGAAGACTTGCTAAATTACACCGTGATTCATAAATGGAAAGCATCGTTGATACTAGTAATACATTCGTCGATACAGATTTCTATAGACGAGGATTAACGCGTAGGGAATTCGCTGTGTAAACAACAGGTGCGCGAACGGTATCGGAATTATTCTTTCTTCGAATCGTATATCCGAATAATGATATTAATGGACTGTTTGGTCGTCGAATCGTTATGGTGTCGTAAATGTCACGCGTGGTGATAAAAATTTCCAACGGCACGCATTATCCCTTCACCGGTTAAACATCTATTCTGAAAGAGTCTTTGGAAAGGAGTCATCGAGCTGAGTTTACGTTTCCCGCCGTATATGTACATATAAACAGCTGATGCTGATATAGTTTGACGAATGCGAGTCGTATGGGTAAATGAATTCGTTAGTCCGGGCATCGTAGCCCTGGAGGAGTAGGTGGTAGGGAGTCAGCATAAGCATCGTCGTTTCAACTCGTTGAAATCCAACGATGTTTAATGAGACGTCAAGAATTTGATTCGAGTTTCGGAGCCGGGTTTCATAGAGTAGACACAGACTGGCTCGGCACGGCGGTCTTTTATAAAAGGCTGCCTTTATATTTGACCGGTTGGAAATTCAGTGAGCATGTGGCAACGTTGGATAGCCCTGTGTGTTGTTTCTTCCTTGTCGGTCGAGCGAAGGGGCCCGGGGATTTCGTTGGTCCGGGCGCGCGTCTCTTTTTCCAAGCGGGGGCCCCCGTGCCTGTCTACCCGTACCAGAATGTTTCTTCTACCTTTGCCACGCCACCACCTTACACCCCATCCAACCGTACCATCTTTTATTTTATTATTCGACCCGACCTCGACGAGTTAGGCTGTTCCTTCGCCTCCGGTCGCTCCACCTCGTCCCCATCCGCTACACCTTTCTCTTCCAGCCGAAGCTTCTTCACGACTAACGAAGAAACTGGAATTTCTCGTTGCATGGATACACGGGAGAAGAGTATGCCTTTGCTCTTCTATCTCTTCGTCTCGTTACTCCGGACCCCGCAGACCCGGCGCTGATATCGGCTGCTCCCGGGCCCCCCGGGCCACGGCGTCGGGCAAAGCCGGTCATTAGCGCTTTCACGATCGCTTATTTTCATCGGGACCCGGCAATTTTTTCTTCATTTACTTCTCGTCAATTTCGAATACCCGACAAGCGATTTCTCCTTTTCCATTCGACGAAAAGTCACCCTCGGTCCTTAGGGGGTAATTAGCTGCTCCGTCTGCGATAAGACGGATCGCTATTTTCTATTTATGTTGGACGCGTTATCGATAGTCGAGCCAGAGACGGGCATATTAAAAGTTGACGAGGCTCGCGAGGAATCCAGGAAGAGGCGGCGAGGCAACGCAACGAGTAAGGGAATCGTATATACCCGGAACGGAGGGAAACTTTTCATAATGTAGGATGCTGGATCCGTTTAGAAATTTTTCAATCGTGCCCCCCCCATGGTATCGTGAACTTTGCATTCCTAGCATCCTCCGCGGTTATTCCACGTAGCCAGATCCTATGGAATAATACTGGCTCGACTAACCCTTTGCGTTATCCTTATTTTTATCCCCGGTATTCGCTTTATTATTCCATGTTGCCATGGTATTTTGATATCGTATTATGGCTATTTTTTGTTCTTTCTTTTCTCTTCCAACCTTTCAGCCGCGCATTCTCACGTATCGGCGCGTTATCAAGCGTGCAAGATAACGCGAGTAAATTTCTATTTGTTTTGGCGTGAATGTACCTCGATACATCTATTTACTATGAGATCATGGGAAAGCTCGCTTCGACTATTCTCTACGTTACGAAATCCGTCGTTTGATGCGCAATAAGTTAATGAAAAGGCTATGCTCGTTAGACAAGGCGCGAAATTAGGGAGATTGCAATTAAATCGTTAGCTCGGTAACGCAGAGGCACGCTTTTCCCGTCTTTGACACCGTGTGAAATTCAAGATTCTCAGCAGATACCTCGAATTCCTAGAATTTCTAATCAAATCTCCTGGCTGCGATTTAAATTCACTGATTTATATTTAATTTCAAAATTTTTCCCCCCACCGTTGTTCGGGGGTCAATCGCATTTTCATCGCGATTTATTCAGAAATCGTGCACGCACGACCAGTTTCCACCAACGCGATTGTACGTGACTCGCAAAGGCCTGGACCGTTGCCACGTTTTCGTTGGAAAGGAGCGCGCGATCGGTTAAATGTTAATTAACATTCTGACCTTTAACCGTGCGGCTGGTTGTCGAACTATGCGTGTGTACATCGGGATAATGGTCGATCGCGAACCGGTCAGCCGAGCGACCGCTAATATTTTAACGCATCTGTGCGTTGGTACGTGTATGTACGGCTCTCTACCTGTACTGCTGGTTTTCGCGTTTCGCCTTTGGATATCCTCTGGATTTTGCAGCGTGACGCTGTTCCAGCGAAAGAGGAGACGCGAACAGCGTGGACGTAAAAAAATTCAACTGGCCAGAGGTGCAGAGGTCTGGAGCTATCGTTTCTCGATTCTCACGGAGGGCCCGGTATCGCTTCCATTCGGTTCCTTCCTTGCCAGCAATTAGAAAACACGTAAACGAGTTTTCGGTACGTTAATCCCGAAGAAGGTAATTCCAGCGTACGGTGCATCCTGGCCTCTGGCTCTCCCTCCATGCCGGATGACCCCGTGGACTTTCAGCCGCACGAACAACACACACACACATAGAAACGCGCGCGTGTGCACCAGGTACTTTACCCACCTATCGGTATACACGAACATGGTTTATCGAACAGAGACCGGTCGTTAGAAGCTTGAAAGCAAGCAAGGGCAAGCACGTGCGTCCATTTCATCCTTTCTTTTGTCCAATAACGCGCTTTTCGGATTTCCCTGTATATACCTCATTTTATCGATTTTTTTAACGCCCGATACACTTCCCGCGTTACATTGTTCGAATATTATTCTCACGAGCTGTTGTACTCATCGTATTACCATATAATGCACAATTACGTAGAAATGATTGCGTACGAGTCCCTTTCAGTGGTCACCCACGAAAAGTAATCCGTTCGCATACTCCGTTTCCCTATCAGTTTGTTGCCATCTCCCCGAACCAATGACAAATTTACATTCCTCAATCATATCGTTAACCATTGTTAGCATTCGTCATCGTGATTCAACATTAATAACATCGCGACACAATCGTACGGTGTTTGTACAGCACGGTGTTTCCACGGTAACCCAGTTACATTCGCCGAATAAAGTAACTCTTTCCAATAAATTTAATATCCGATTCGTATCTCGCAATTAAAAAAGAATATACTACACGCGAATTTTTGATAGTTTCGATCGAGTCCGAAATGAATGGTCGGCGATGAAAAAATTAATTAATTTTCGGTCAATTACCGGCAGGCAGAAAAACATGGCCCGTGGCGGGTGACTCGCCTACAGCGTTTATCACAGGCGCATCTCTAATTAAGCGAAAAATGATATTTTTTTCGTCGAAACTCGACCAGTTTTCTATAATGAAACATGGAAATTGCATTTTTCAACCAACTTGTATATCATTTCATTATTCAAATATTCGATCGGTGACGCGTTACCTTAGTCGTGGGATGATCGATATGCATAAACTATCGAGGTTCTTTTCGCGTGTTAAAATTGGAGGGGGGAAAAAAAAAAGAAAGAAATGCATCGGATCTAGCGGCGCTCGCTCGACCGCGTTGTATTATGGAAATCAGTGGGAATCGGAGTGCCGAGTATGCAAGACACGTGAATTAAACACGTAATACACCGACTCCGCAGTGTGCACCTGTCGCGCATGCAAATCACTTAAGCCGCTGAGCCTGCTCCTGGCCGGTTTCCGAGCTTTTTCGGTCGCGATGCATATCGGCATGCTTCGTATTCGCGATTCTAAAGGTGAAACCTATCCACCGAGATACCTTTTCTTGCCGATTCTCGGTAAAAACGAACGATCGAAAGACAGAGCATTGAAATATCCCAGCGTGAACCTAATCGATATCGAAACTGATAGGCATTTATCGACGCAAGATTTAAGGGCACGGTACTCGTTGCATGTGACTTACGACGTATCGCATTACCGCGAAAGATTGCCCCCGATCCACGTCTCTGTTTTCACAGAAACAAGCAATAGCAACAAAAATATTGCCCTTTGTTCCTGTGCTGGATACGTAGCTTTAACTTGGCTTCTCTTGGCACGACCGAGCAATCTATCGACCTTACCCTCTTCCTTCCACTTGCCACTTTTATCGTTCCGTCTCTCTTCCTCTTCCGGCCGCGTATTCCATCGTGTGCACTCGCGGTAAGTCTCGTAGAAATTTTGTAGCAGTCGACAAAGAACAACTGGGAGAATGGTATATTACTTTGCCCTTTTCCACCCTTATCCCTCTACCGTCTTCTGTTAGTAGAAGATCCAGCTCGTTGATAAATCATGCTTTAACCAGTGTTCGCTTTCTTCCGTCATTTACCATCCGCGATATTATTCAACCGCCTGCTTATTTTCTGTTTCGTGCAAAAGCGCGTTTGTAAAGAAATTCTAATTAATCGGGCAGGTAATAAAAATATACTTAACCAGGCAAAAGTTTGTTTATATCGAGCGAGTAATCCTTTGAGAAAGGATGATCCACCTTGCAGGTTAGCAAATGACCCCCGAAGGGACTATCGACACGGTGCCGCATAATACCCTCGGTATGTTGCGTTATAAATTCGACACGCCTTGAATTCTTAATTGAACGAGGAAAAAGCTCCGTTCCCTTGAATAGCGTTAACATTTCGCCGATGAATTATGTCCCTCGAGCCATACTAATCCTGCCCTTTCAGAGCATAGCGCACTAACGCTACAAGCATGCGGGTGCGTGCACGCACACGGCACGCATAACGATCCCTTCCGCCACGCATAAATTAACGTCAGCCAACAGTGGATGCCATGACCCACCGCGTACGAGACAATTTTCTTCGAAATTTGTCAAACGTTAATTCGGTCGGCTTTTTTTTTTCCTCCAACGTGTAAATTCACCGCCTCCTGTTCGGCTGATCGCCTCGCTTCGGGTCGGGTATGCAAATAAGTTGCTCAAAGATACGGTAGGAATGGGGGACAGAGGAAAATCATTATTCCGATAGCATTGTTTGTATTTCATAGTATAGAATATTATTTTCGAAAAATAATTGATATAAAATGACCTTCGAACGTTTCAAAGTAAGGAGAAACGAGACAAGGATGTTTCAGCAAAGTAAATAGAGAGTACGGGGTAATGGACATCTCGGTACCGGTCTGTTTAAATAACTCCGAGCTCTCTTACGACTTTTCGATTGTTTGATGTACGTCGCGTATGACCTCGTTCAGTTTCCTTTTTGTTCCGTCTCTCTCGTCTACTGCTCTCCATCCTCGTGGAGCAAAGTAACTTTGTAAAAGCGATTTAATGTTTCCACGTTCTATCGTGTGTACGTAACCTTGAATGGGAAGCGTTAATATTTCGAGGAGAATCGTCGGAAAATATCATCGAACTCGAGCAAACACGCGAGAGGAACATTATTGCAATCACGAAACTGGAGTATCCCCGTGTTTCCTGGCATCCATAGTTTCGAGGTGGAGAGAGCAGGTCGAGAGACGGGATCTTGTTCAACATCCACTCGCGAGACGCTCTCCCATCGTTAAAAGCCACATTAAAGAGGAGCCTCAACATAGATTGTAACCCCTTTACGAGTTAGCTATCCGCGCCCCCTTCGTGTTCGCGTTTTGTTATGGCTGAAAATTGTACGGCACGGGCTACTTCTCTCGTGGAATTCGTAATGACCGTCGGTAGCTCGGTTCGGCGTTTGTAATAATTAAAACGGCTCGGCACCCGTTGCTATGTGAAAATTCCCGAAATATGAAATCATCGCGGTTTATCCGCTCTTTCCGCTATTTTCAAACGACCAACGCTCGTGTGAAAGAAATTGCATACCTTCGTTATTATTAGTCGGCAATGTAACCTTTGTACGCTTCATTTTTTATTTTTTTCGATTCTGTTTGGAACAAACGCAATCGCGTTTCCTTTAAAATTTGTTCAATTTTGAAAATCAACCGATAGCCAAAACGGCTGTTTATTTTTATGCTGTCAAACGACTTTGCTTTTTAAACTGACCGGTAACCAATGGAAATTATTAAAAACAAATAACGTTTATTGGGTTCGGTGTCAAAAGCCATTGGTATCGTTCCATTTGGTCCTTTATATCTCGGCGAGCAACTGTAAATTTGCTCTGGCTCTGATGATCGGTTACGCTCGAATGGTGCTAAAAGATTCCTCTTCGCACATCTCCGCGATCCGTAATGGGGCACCCATAGGCCGGTGACACGGGAAATCATGGCACACTTTTGATGTATCGTTTCGTTTCGTTTCGACGTTTCGTGGAACTTCCATCTATGGTACACGGTTAGGCATAGGAGAGAAAAATCCACAATATGCCCGGGCTGTGCACGTGTTGGAAGGTTCGGCTCTCCTTCACCTGCCGTCCATTTGTCACCTTCGAAATTGCATTACACGCCGCGTCGAATTTCTATATAAAACTGACCCCTAAGATACCATTCAACGTGTCGCCGTTCCGTTTTCCGTTTTACGTCTCTACTTCTCTGTAATCTACCTCTCTTTCTCTCTCGCCCGTCTGCTTCTTTCTGGGTCTTCATCGTACGCCTGTACAACCATATGGTTCACGGCTCTGCTCGGCTCTTCATTCATAATACACACGACCCTAAAAGTTGAACGCGTTTAGACCGTGCGCCTGGCGAAACTCGGACAGACGGTTTCAAAAGCAACGCGTCCAGTCGGGCTTTTGAAATTTTTAAGGACGACCTCCGAGCAACGCCACGGGCGATCTTCTCATCTGGGACCAATTTGTGGACGGTGACGGACATTTGTTTCCACGATGAACGGTTTCGTGGAAAAGTCCACCGAGAGAAAAGAGATTGTACCGATGGGCGACAATTTTCAATTAAACTTACATCCATAAATCTGAACAACATTTTCTGAAATTTTTACACCGCTAAGAATCCCGTAGTGAAACGTTAGCTTCTTCGATCGGTACTACCAGAATCCGTACTTATGTAAATGTTATCTGGGGTTGTTCGGCGAACGTAGGACAGGGAGCAGCGAGTCATAAATTCGTTGGAAACCCTCTGGAAATCTGTGTCAGGAGTTAAGAACTAATCCGGTTGCGCCTTAAAGACGGCAGACGAGTCAGCGAGGAGGACTGCACCGGGAGCCAAATGCGTTTTAGGTTAAAAACGGAGTTAAGATAGCGTAGGTAAGCCAGCCAGAAGGCCTGGGCCAGATTATGTCGTCAGACGAGAGAGGCTCTTCCTGTCGTCGAGCTAACTCGACAAAAGGAAAACGAGCCGGAGTGGCGATGGAGTGAAATTTTTCTGCTACCATCCCTAGAGAGTATTTCCACGGTTAGATACCTGAAGGAAATTCTGAAAAGGAACAGGCTTTGTAGGCTGCAGGTAATCGCGGCAGGATACAGGGCAAAAGGAGCAAGGTCTATTGTGAATGAACCAGCTACGTCCATCTGCGGCATCTGGTAGTTGCAGTGACCAGAAGTGGTGCTGGTGGTGGTATAATGGTGGCAATGGGGGGGTTTCGATGGAAATTGGCAAGGAAAGTAGTCGGTTGTGGCGTTCCTAGTAAACCGAGTATACTTTTATTATGCCAGACCTGAGTAAATACTGCCCTTTGGTTTAAGAGCTCGTGGACAATGACGTTGGAAGCCATTAAGAGGAGCAGGCAGATTACCACCCTCTTAGCTTTCTCTTTTTTTTTTTTTTATTATCATTAAAGCTTAGTCGAAGTGAATTTAAATCAGTAAGGGTTGAAAATAAAATAAAATAGAACATCCTGATAGAAATAAAAATCATATTGAAAGCACGTTGTAATCTCGGTAGACGCAATTAAAACGCGTAGCAGGAGAGAAACAATAAAGAGACAGGGGGAAGGGTAAAGTTTCTCTAAACGACACCACGTTATACTCGTTAGCAAACGCGATTATTTCCTGTGAGAATGTTGCAAAGTATGCTGTTAACGTGATACCTAATAGAATCGTTAGAACGATACCGATAGGTATAATTAAACGGTGAGGACGATGCTAGTTTTCACAGAGGCGCGTTTAACTCGTTAGAAGGAACGTTTTCCACCGAAATTATTAAATACGACCATGGGAAAAGTGGGCTGGGTATCGTGTCGCGGAGATAGACGCGCGCTAAGAGGCCGTGTCGTTTCCGGTTTCATTAGCTTGTAAACCCGGCTGAAAATTTCCACGTCCATAGGTTCCACTGCCGCCGGAGTGGAGCTTCAATATTAATACTATAATTGGCTTGATATAGCAAAGTTGTTACAGTTCTCCGAGGGTCTCTCCTCGCGCGACTCCGTCGTCGATAACCATTACACATTCATAACAGCAATTTAAAAGTTCAGGAAAGTCTCGCGAATGGTAAAACCATATACGCGTGTGTGTTTGTGTGTACGGTCGATGACCAGAGGGACTCGCTTCGTCATCGAGACAATAGCTAACGCGAACGATATCGCGATATTTTCTTTTCTTTTCTTCTTTTTCGTTGTCGGTGATATAAGCACCATTGGCATAGTACCAGGAACACAGAGAAAAGAATCGAGGGAAAGAGATACATATTTTGAGTAATGACCCGTTTCAGAGAACGTTAACCTTTCTTTGGATCATGGAGAACGCAGCAACCCCTTTCTATCATTTTTCTAATACTCGAAATTTTAGTACCGTTTTCTACGTTTTTCAAATCAAAGGATCAATTCATCTGCATCGATAGATAAATAGGAAATGCTTCGAAACTGGTCGATGATCGATTTTCTTCTATACCAAGGTAGCCAAGTTTTACCTAACTGTAATTGGAACGGTTAGATTCCTTTTACGTACTCGAAAGTTAAATCTCGCTGGCTACCTAAGGCCACGTTTCAATCTTGGCTAATATTTGCTCGGGAAGGTGGTGTGTTTCGAGTACTCGAGAGATCAATCGTAGAAATAATTTCAACCGTTGATAAAGTTTCGAATCGATGTTTAATCATCGTTTCCACGTTGCCGAATGAAATAATAACGACGATCGTTCGGGGAGAGTTGATTATCCCGAAGGATCCTCGATTGTCCTCGATCGAAAGACCAAGCTAGTCACACGGTAGTTGGAGGAAGTTATTTAGACAGGAACGTCACCTCGCGGAGACAATTGAATGACGAACGTCATGCATCACCCTCGTGACTGTACGAAATGCTTCTTGCTCACGAAACGATCCAAGTCATAGCTCGACCACGGAACACTCCACCACCACCACGGTACGTCTCGACAACGAGCTGACATTTATCAAGACGTGATTTCGGCCCGGACCCGAGCCAGACCCGAAGCCGACATTTCTAATGAATCTCTTTGGTTAGTCGGATTGCGCGTAACAGTGATGGATGGCTTTTATCCTATCGATTCATTGGACTTAGAGATGGATATAATGTAACGTTATCGGAGGGGGTACCGCATGGGGGGTCCGGTTAACCGAGACCAGCCTTGATTATTATGTATAAGGGAAGTCGAATATTCCAGTCAACCCCTTTAACGAGATACGAGAACGCTAATGAGCGTATAATGCGCATTGAATCGTGATCGTTGCAGCTAGGTGCGTTTACCATCCACTAATGCAATGGTATAAGTGCATACAGAGGGTGTCTCTGATAAAATCATATCGATCTTCTTATTTGAAAAATTAATTCTATTTTTAATTCAAGTATTCGTACACCCCCTATTTTTTATATTAAAGTGAAATTTTTATTTTTCAAATATCTTTGCTGATAGTCGAAGAAATATTCTCTATTCGCAGTTTGAAACGAGACACCCTGTATATGCGTTCCCCGAGAGTCGAGTCCATTTAGGGGTATACTGTCCTAACCGAGGGGAGGTAAAGCTCCTCTGTCTATCTCTTTCCCTCCACACGTATGCAACGATCCTCTCTTTCTCTCTTGCTGTTTACATCTCTGCCTATTTTCCCCCATCAATCCATTCCCTTCAAGCAGATCTACCTCGTGCTTTGATCCTGGATATCTCGCGTGCATTCGAAATCTTTCGTCTCGCGTCTGTGAATTTCAAAGCACGGTATTGTAACCAGGTAATAGTGTTTCATCTCCATATTACCGGTATAGTTTCAGCCGAACGGAAGCCGCGTCGATAAAGCGTCGTAACACGCGGGATTTCCAAACTTTTCAAACCTATTACCATCGAGATTTTAGTATTTAATTATTTATTATTTGTATTGTTCGAATAGAAACAGGACCGGTGGTAAAGTGATTGCAGGGGTAAACGCGGAGATGCATCTTGGAATGCATTTCGATGGCATTCGCCTACCTTTTTCTTTTTCTAACCGCTAACCACCTCGGAATTTAATGATAAATGATAAGCCTCGCGCCGAAAGAAAAGTTGGAGTTCGAGTTGCCGAGAAATATTACGGTGTTGAGTCACGTGTTAGGAAGGCCGGACGCGGCCGAGGTAAGCGCAAATGTCGAAGAGTCGAGGGTAATGAGTGAGAAAAGATGAACCGTGAGCATTCTTCCATCGAGAACCCGTCCTTTCCCCTCTTCTCAATAGCTACGCAAACATGCTATTATAAATCGAAGAGTTTCGAACCTCTTAGAAATCATCGTTCATCGATGGACTTCTATTGAAATCTTATATTCAACCATGGCGAACCGTCAGAGGCGCTCAATTTGAAAACGAATCCTTGATTATCCTTGGTAATAATTAAAGTTTCAGCCTGTCTGACTGCGCGTCTATTTCCACCGCAGCGTTAATCACTGCAAGTGGAAACGGACGCGCGTTATAAGACGCGTTGAAAGTCTAATTCCGTACTTCGCGAATCCGTAATTCCAGAACTCGCGTTCGTGTGTTTCCCGTAATCAAGATCGCGATGAATTTGGTGTTGGTAAATGTTTCGTTAAATTCGCATCCTCGAGGCGGTTGAAAATGTTTATACGTCCCGAACAATCGTGGACGGTTGTTACTGGCGGAAGTGCAACTCGTTTAACTGAAATACGGGGAAACAAAAGCGGACGGAAAAGCTGGACGGATAGGATTGCACACGTTTGGGAAGAGCAACAAAATAACGTGGCAAGGTAATAGGGTGGGTTTGGAAAAGTTCGTTAAAGCGGTAACGAGCCGAGCATAAATATTTTTCGATGTTCGACGCTCTATCACCGTCGACGGTACGCTTTTATTAAGCTGCCCGTCTCTTACCACTAGCGACCGGTAGACCCTTCGATATTTAACAAAAGCGGAACAAACGAGTTTCATTTCTGGAAAATGATATTTAAATCGTGGTCTCTGCTTCTCGATAAAACCGATGCCCCTTCCGTGCTCCTGCGGCCATCGAGTCAATTAATGTTTAACAGTGCACGGGATATCTAATTTTCTCCGTTAAAATTACTCTTCGATAAAATTGCCTTTCTGCCGATTCGATCTATCCCCAAAGAAACGAACAGCTCTGTACAAAAATATTTCTCCGCCGTTCTCCCTTCATCTCGATGTAATTTCTCGCTGAACTTTCCGCAACGCGTTCCAATTGCGCGCCAATTACCAGCTCGGCGAATGATGAAAATTTTTCTCACGAGTGCTCGTCTGTAATAACGAAAGCCGGTTACTCCATATGCGGAGTGTGTCCCCGTGGAATCGAGAAGGCGATTAACGGGTCAAGGGTTCGGATCGGAGCGCACGAGTTCGAGTGTAAAGTGTAAGGGAAAGGAAAGGGTCGCGATCAGATATCGAATGTTGAACAGGCGGGAATGAAATGCAAAGTATCGTTCGAGAAGCTCTCTCGGCAAGGTAAATTCGATTTCATCGAATCGCGAGGCTGAGTCACGCCGATGACTAGCCCTCTCTCGTTTTGCCATTCTCGTTCTCGGTATAGAAAAGGCGCGGCGATACAAGTGGCCTGGTGTGCCTTCTTCGTCAAAAGGCTGAGTGAAAATGTCGGCGGAGTCGAAGGTAACGAGCGAGAGGATGAAAAATAAAAAAAGAAAAAAAGAGAAAAAAAGTCTCGACGAAGAAGAGGTATACGTATAGACGGGGGAGGCTGTGAGGAACTCGCTCTTTCTCTCTACTCTTCGGGTCGAGCCCCGAGCCCGTTCACCGTGAACAGCACGATTGCTGATGCTCTCTTCTCGCGTCATCAGCAACACGATGCGTTTTATACGCCAGCCTTCGTGAAGAATGAAAGGTACGACCTCCTCTAGCCGAGTAACGAGCGTCGCGTGAAAGAATGTGAAATAGCCTAGTAGATAAAACGCAAGAAGACGTAGATTTCAAAGTCTAATCAAATGCAATTTGTCCGCTTGGAAATATTTCACGCTTCGACGATACTAATCGGAATTTACATTATCCTGAAAATATGAAAAATTACAATAATTACAATAAGAGGACTCGAGGCTAAAGTTTAGCAACGGAACACTCGTTCTTCGAAGAAGAAGAAATTAGATAAAAGTGACGCCCTGATGTGTAATTACGACGATTCTGTGACTGCGCGGCGATATTATTGCGTGTGCGTCGGGACTTGCGCAAACCAAAGGTCATCGGTGGCTGAACCGAAGGTAGGCAATCGCTGCAAAGAGAAACGACGGTGGATCTGCTTCTCGGTAAAGGAATACGCTCCTATATACCGTGTTTGTTTCATTCGATACCAGCATATGATCTACTACGCTAAACTCTGTTTATACTCCGCTTCTCATGCTCTTCTATCGAGTACCGTTCCGTTTCATCGCTTCGAACGGAACCAACAAACGATAGTCCGGAAATATTAGAATTATTTCTTTCGAAATATCTTTTCTACCCCGTCACCGAGGGGGATGTTTTCCAACTGCGCGACTGATTATTATGAATGAAAAAAAAGAAACAAGCACAATGGAAGATTGTAATTAGAGGACGCGAAATATTTCGGGGAAAAAGTCCCGAGCTTTATTTACGGGGAAAAATATTTCGCCGATATAAGGGAGAAAAAGAGTTATTCCTTGAAATCGCGTTGCACGCTTCAGCTGACGCGCAAACAGCGGAGAAAGAAGAGCAAGACAAAAGGCAGACGGGAGATAGAAATAAAAAGTTGGAGTCCGATAGCCCAGCCACCAGCGAGGAACGTTCGATCGCGTCGATGATATATAGGTAGCTACAGGGTGTCCTATTTAAATCAGTCAACAAACTGTAGGAGAGGGGTATACGCCTGCCCCAGACACCTATCGTACCGCAATTCGGAACTCCCTATATGTATATTTGAACTGCATGCCGGGCGACCGCTAGCGAGAACACCGATCGTCTCGTCGCCACCTAGCGGTCCCCGGTCCGTTAAACGCCTATCTCGACGATACAGTGAGAGCCGATTGCGCGATAGAAGGTCCGTGTTGGTTCTTTCGAAGGAAAAAACGGAATACGTTTGTACGTAGCTGCGAGGCTGGTGATGCATCGTCGAGAAGAGGCTCGTCAAGGTAACACGAACTGCAGCTGAACGTGAAATCCGCGAACCTGGAGGTAATACTCGAAGCGATAGCGATGGATACGAGCTTGGATCTCATTTGGGAGCCAGAACAGTTCTCGTCCATGCGAACGAAATAGGATTAAAGGATCAGCGAATTAGTATTTCGTAATAGGCAATATGAGCGGGAGGATGATAATGCTGTTTGATAAAGCGTGAAATAAATAGCGCAAGGTTGTTCCTGCTGGTGGATAATTGATTTTTAAAACTCGATGGAGTTAACCGTGTCAGGTATATCAACTAGAAAATTTGCTACTTGTACGTAAATTATTGTTTGTTCTAATTTTTTCTTTGCATTCGCATCGTAATGGAAAAACAACTGCATCGCACTTGAAACGCATTAAGCCCGCTCCATTAATCGCGTTCGATAATGTACCGTACTGGTATAAGTGAATGAGTTAACAAGTTATTCAACTATGGGAATCGCATTGCGCATGTAAACAGCATTGAAATGAAATCGTTGTGCATATATATGTATATGCTGCTCTTTTCAGTTCAGTTACTTTGCAAAAGTTCCAATCCATTCGGTGCACAGAATCGAGAACATCAAAAGGATATCGACGATACAGCCGGTATAATGGGCTTGAGCGCGTCCACAAAGCAGCTGCATGTAACAAAGTTCAATTTTTTATTCAGAAATCGTTTGATACGTTGGAATATTGCTAATATTCGAATTATTCGAATGATTTAAAATACTCGCGAGTGTTATTTTCCCATTACTAGGGAACGGGGATGGGTATAGAAAGTCACGGTATACCGTAGCTACGGATCTAGGAAATAAAACCGGTACACCGAGGAACGATGAAAACCACAATTCGAAGTGTTCCTTTCTTTCAGCGACGATTGATTCGCGCACGGATAAAAATGTAAGCCGCGCTTCGAAACGGTATTTAGAATCGTCTTGGAAACGCGCCACCTACTGTTTACCGTTAATTAAGCGCACGTGAGCGAACAGAAAAATCCTGTCTGCTCTAATTAACCGGCCTGCGAACTGGCTTCTTTAGCTTTACGTGAAACGTTAGTCCTTCTGCAGGTTTTCGAGATTAGGAAAAGAGGCGACTGTTCGTAGCCATCGATCTGGGTGAAAAGTAAACTTTCCCTGGATATGAATAGTATGGAGGTTGATCAGGCATGTCAATTTACTGTGCTATCGAGTACCTACAATTAGCCTGGATTAAGAACTTTTTTTCCCGACACAAGTGAACTGACCATAAGACTGGGCAAGTTTCAGAAAGAGAGAGGCACCCATAGCACCGGTCGCTTCGGTTCGGTTCCTTTCGTTTCATGGTGTGCCGTTGCCCCGATGGTGCCGGGGTACCGAAGGCGTCTTTGCTGCGCGAACAACGACCACGTAGCGTGGCGAACTTCGATCATGCTTCAACGGGTGGCTTCCTTTGTTTAAAATCATCCCGTTTGCCCGCTCGTGGGATTATATCTGCTTGAGCGATCAAGCATCTGGGAATCATCTTGGAACAAATGCTTGGCCGTCGATGTGAATCTCGGCCTTTCTCCGACCGCCGCATCCTCTTTTCCCCTCCGTCACCTCCTTCACCCTTACCTCTTCCACCTCCGGATGCCGCCGGACTAAACACACGTGGAAAATCCTTTATCTTTCAGCGTATCTCGTGGAATTCCACTAACCCGAACGAGATCTATCGTCCGTAACCGGTGAACACCTTTCCGACGCGACGCAGGAAATCGTCGTCGATTATTTTTAATTTCCTTCCCCCTGCCCTTTGGGAACTGCTTCTACGCTCGAGGATCACTGCAGGTGGTGTTTCGTTATAGATCTTGGTTATTTTCCCAACGCGGTCGTTTAGGATACCTGGGGCTATTTAACGAACCTCGTGCTTCTATATTTATTTCTAATTATTTCTTTTATATTTCTCTACCTGCTGTAAAATTCGGGTAATTTCAAAGCGAAATACGCGGAAAATTCGTGACTCGGTTGTTCATCAGGCGAATAGGATTTCTTGGAAAAAATGGGAATGGTAAAGGGTTTTCCAGGAACGAGTAATCCAAAGGTGTATTAACATCATCGGTTATCGCAAGGATTCCTACGTTTGTTTTGAATAACAATGACACCCCATTTACACCGATCTTCCGAGATAAGGAATTTTATAGCCTGTACCGCGAACAAGCGCGTTACGCGTTCCCCGGAACCTGATATATTTACGTTTCTCGTTCGAAAGGCATTCACAGATACTGTTTGTTTTTCCAACATGGAGAAAAGAAGCCAAAGTGGTTGTTCGTTTCAACGGAGACTGTTTATTGATCAGTTAAGATCGGTGTTTTAAGGTGGCGCTTCACTTATCCGCGGCCGTACGTTTCGTTTTCTTAGAAAGAAGACATAAATTGTTCCGTTTCGTTTTATTTTATCCTTCTTAGAATCGAGCAATCTTTGAGAATCTTTTTTCATAGCTTGATATAAAAGCAAGTATCACTTTTATATCGCAATTTTTTCAAAGTAAAAACATTACAGAACAGCCGAGTTATTCGTTAATACCCAAAGTCCCATCTGCTAGCGGTACACTCGAAACGGTTCCATTTTGTAATCGATAACAAAATGGCTATCGAATTACGAGCGGAACTACGTATCGATATTAACAAACCGGTAGCCGTTGTATTTAATAAAGTTTAACGCGGACAAACATATTTGTTTGCTGTCAGACCAGCAGTTAATACGTGCAGAGGAGTAGTAATGCGATCCGCAGACCTGTGGTTAGGTTATGTTTCGCTAACCGGGCAATATTTATGCACCGAATGTGTAACATACCAACCACCCGGTAACCTTAATTTTCTTAATCGAATACCGTAACAACAGTTTCATTTTTTTTTTTTTTTTTTTTCTTTTACTATCTCCGCTAACTTCAACGATAAATCTTGTACCACATTTTACAAAGTTTCAAACTTAAAATGGTCCCGCATCGCGAGTCCAGTTTCATCGAGATTGAGTTACCGTTCCACGGTCGAGCTCCTGGAAACAGTTAAAATAAAATCGTTCGCCATGCCTCCATTGAATTTTCAAGCGATATTAGATTGCCCGACCGTATTCCGTCCCGATTAAATTTATTTTTTACATGAGAAAACAATATCCAAGATAGTTATTGTATCTTCGCGGAACGTTGTGTCGTGGATAGGGGTATGACTTAACGCCAGGCGCAGATGTCGCAGTTACAACGGAATCCGTGTACCGCGAATCCACTTTGGACCGGAAACGCATTAAACGCGCGATTGTTGGTGCTCGAGCCGCAGACACGCGAAACATTCGGTGCATCGACACACGGGATGGGGATTGGGGGGGGGGAGGAGGAGTAACTATAATTATTTTGATTCGGCATCACGCGACCCAGTTAAGACCACTTTGCTGTGCCGTTGCACGCACTCGTTCGCCGTTAATTGGATTTAAATCATTGCAGCGGCATAAACAGCCTTCTGACCGGGCACCGCACCGGCGTCGAGTATACACGTGTAGACACGCGTTGATGAAAATTAACCTTAGAAAAATAGAATTATCAATTTTCATAAGCTGGTATCGCGTGCTCTGGCTCGATCCTTTTCCAATATTTTTCCGCGGGATTTATAAGCGCCCTTTCACCTTTAGGGAATAAATTATGCAGAATTCGAACGTACGTGGCTGGATTCTGGAATCGAATATCAGAAAATAATCAAGAATGAATTATTTATCGGATCGCAGACGCGCCTGCTTCTTCGCGTCGCGTCGCGTCGAACCGAAAGAACGAAACGGAAGAGTAATAACGAAGGAACGCGGAGGAGCAAAGGTGAAGAGAATGCCGGATGTTGACGAATTTACCCTCGCGCGGCAATATGGTACGAGACAGGTAAAACCGAAACTTATCTCCGAGCGAATGGAGATGGTTGATAGAAAATGGTGAGAGGCGGAAGCGGAAGAAAGATACGGGTAGAGAAAAGGCGGTGAAAGAGGCGGTGACGTTCGCTGCTTATTACGCGGCAATCTCTTCCTTGAAATCGCAACATTTCGCCGGCTAGCTCGCAGGTATTTCATTCTCATTCCGTGAATCCCATTATTTCCAATTGCGACCCCGATGGAACCTTGTCTTCTCGAAGCTTTCTCCAAGATTCTCATCCCCGTCCTCTTTTCATCGTTTCCATCCACCGCATCCGTCGCTGCTCGTTTCCGTTTTAATCGTCGAAAACGAGCCGGGTCGAAAGGTAATATCCACGTCGAGATATCGAATTCTGTAATTTATCCTTCGAGCAAAAGGAGCCCGGGTCGAAGGAGAACGACGGGACGCGGGTCACCAGGGTCGTTCGGTTTCGCGATACAAAGCCGAAACGTTCGTTAACCGATTCTGCATAAAATATAACGAGCCGTTCGCGGCGAGCTGCGTTCCACGATCGTGAAACGCGAAACGAATTCATGGATTCCGATGGAACATCTCGGATTACTTTTGCTCGTTCACCGGAATCGATCATCGTTGCAGTTTAAAGAGCGCCTTCCTTCGACCGTGAAGTAGCCACTCGTTTCAGACGTGTTTGCATTTCCCGAAGAAAAGGTTCTGCCGGTGTTAAATTATGGACACTCCGGGACCTTACCTCTTTCTCTTTCTTCTTTCTGCTCGAGTGCTAGCAATTATCGATGCAGAAAATAAATTGCTGCGCGTCGATCTCGAAACTCGGAAAGTTTCCTATCATTTCCTGACGTAAAAGTACTGCAAATTATCATTTATGATGTATCAATTAAAGGCTTAAAGTTCAATGAAAATCTTTAAAAAAAAGCAAACATAAAATGGCAAAATCTCGTATTTAACTATTTGCGATTCTTAGATTTCTACATCGCCAAGTTTTTTATCGCATTTTATAAGTAAAAAAAAAAAGAAAAAACAGTGATCAGCGAAGTGTGATAGAGAAATATCTCTGCTCCCATGAAATCGAGAGGATTAACGCAACGCTGTACCTTGAAAGGATAAAAAAATATGGAAAAACAGCGATCGCGTGGAAAAGTGAAACGTTGAACTAAAATGTGATATTAAATATCTAAAGGAATATCGCTAAGATCAGCCACGATCGCGATTTGCTAGGAGGCGCCAGCGATTGATAATTCTGGCTAACCCTCGCCGTAAACCGGAAGAAATGAAAAAAAGATAAAAATGGAAAGAAAAGAGAGAAAGGGAACTGGCCTTTCGCGCATCAAAAAACACATTCTCGTCGTGTAACGACGCGACGCGAGAAGAATTTTAATCTTGGAGCAGGGCCGGAAGAAGAAACGCTTTCGGCCTGGCTCCGTGACACAGTTTCCCCGCGCGTCTCGCATTCACGATAAATTTTCTGATTTAGAAAGGCAGAAGTCATTTTTACCCACTTCGCCTCCGTTTCTCTATTCTTTTCAACGTTTCGCATCCCCCTCTCATCCGTTCTGCGCCTGTTATTCTTCCGGTGGCGCGCACCAAGTCGAAACGTGTTCCAGTTACGCGTTTCCGCCCTTCGTTTAGGGTGACAGCAAGCGAGGGAGGGTGGGAGCGAACAAGCGTGAATAAGAAGACGAAGACGAAGAAGAAGAAGAAGAAGAGAAGCTAGGCTGCTGTAGACTCTAGAGCCAAGAATAGCAGGCGTAATCACGTGCCGCCACTTCTGGTAAAACAGTTTTAACTCTGCTGGACTTGAATGGAGACGACCAGGCGTGTCGTGTGCCTGGCCGACTGCTCTGCTCTCGCACGTGCGCTGCCAAGCCTGCTCTTTGCTCATTGAACCTTGTATTTTAGCCATGTAATGATTCACGTGAACAGACACTCTTGTTGCCGAGAATAGTTTAACCCGGCAAGAGCTGTCTCATTATTTTGTCGCCGGTTAGGCTTCGTTATCGATCCTAGCTTTCTATTGGAACCTAACCCCAGTTATTCACCTAACAGCGAACTTTTGTTTCCATAGTTCACTCGTAAATGTTACATCTGCAAACTCGAAGATTCTTTTCAATAGAGGTGTAATTTCTCGGAAAACTTTTCCTTGGAAATCGTGCGCCTGTTCGTAACCATCAACGGTATATAGTCGAGCGATTCTTCCGATGGCTGTAACGATTTCGAACCAGGCTAGCCTGTAATGATCGCAGTTCTCAGAGTCTCGCTTCCTGTGCGATTACGATTTTAGGTATCCATGACCTGTGAGTCGCTGCTGGTACCCAGACGTTTCAGCTGTCTATAGGTTCAGTAGTCGTAATCAATAATAGATGCGATACAGCAGGATAGGGCCATTAGTCTGTGCATAAGTCCATAGTTTGTAACGATTATCGACGATGCGTCCGTACATAGGGAGGTCCGAGCCAATAAGGGAACGTTTTAGGACGATATCGTAATGATACCGATCGCGAAAACGGCTGGTATTCGGTAATGGAACGGAATCGAATTCGAAAGTCGCGTCTTCACAGTTTAAGAGGAAATTATGATAATGAACGTTTCCGATACACGACGAGTTGTATCTGGCGTGTTCTCGCGATTCACGGTTACAGAAGGAGAAGCTCGACCGTATAATTACTGGCGTCGAAGCAATTTCCAATGTTTCCCCCCGTTCCCCTTTTCTCCCTCGCTGTTATGCGAGAAGCAAAACCCAGAGGCCCGGGGGCTGATTCCTTGAAATTGATTCTCCGCTTCGAACCCACCATCTGTTGGCGGCATCCCCAAACGAAATAATCGAGGAGATTAAGGGTTTGCGAGACGTCGGGTCGCGGCTGGGACCGTTTTCTCAATAAAATCCGAACCACGTTTCTCTCGGTTATTGTATCGAATACCGGCGAAGATGGGAAGACAACGAGGAGCAGAGCTCTCTGGTCGAAAAAATCGCCTCTGATCTGCCAGCAACGTTCGAATAAAAAATTCGTTTCCTTCGTCGAAAGAGGGTTGCGTTTCGGTGGAAAGAGGTGCGTTCATTTATCATTACCGGTATAAAAGCGGAGAGCAGAGAAGACGGGGAAGATACGTACAGACGCAATTCTGATGATTTGTCCGCGTTATTCATTCCGTTGGACGCGTACAGGATTTTCGTGGTGTTTGATAAACGGCGACCAGGACGCACGAAAATATTTTTGGAATATACGGTACGTTGGAATAAGCGATCCCGTGGAAAAGAGGGTCGATTGTATAAATTAATCACAATAGATACCAAGAGAAGGTTGATTCTATAAATTGATAACGATCGATTCGAAACTGATTCTGACAAGGCATTATTGCCTCCCTTTCGCATTAATCATCAATTCAAAATTTTCAACGATTCGTTTTTAAAAATGTTCGCAATTACAGTGAAATATCCATTTCACGAACAGTTATTGGAAAGCGTAGAATTACTTATTTACATCGCAGTAATGCATTGTTCGAGCGTATGTTTACCACGGTACTTTATAACATAACGATAGCAATTATCATCATTATTCTGGCGTGCAACACGCATTAGCATCGCGCACGGATTACAAATAAAATGGATGTATTCAATAGAGCCGACTAATCGAATATACGTTTATCGTTGGAATGCATACTAAATGCTAGGGAACCCTAGACAAAAATTCTAGTTACATTCGCTTATTTAACAACTTCCCTGTGAAAATTCCTCGAGATGAATTCACGGATAGGATAATTGATTAAATTTCCCATGAAATTCGTTTCCCTTTTATTGTACTTACGTCTTGACGAACCGTCTATCTCGTCGAAGACATTCCGAGGAACAATGATCGTTACTGTGATGAAAATAAATCCGAATGGATCGGCTAGTATGCGGGAAGAGGAGCGCGTTCACGCGAAATTACCAGTCGTTTACAGTGGCTCCTTTGTGCCCGCGCGGAGTTCTCTTGAAAATTTGACACCATCCAGACTGATTCATCGTTTTTAACGTCGTTTTCAGTACTAATTTCGTCCCGGTATATTTGGACGAACGGAACGTGGCAATGGCGCGAGCGCAATTTAACACCAATGAACTCGACACTGGACCGAAGAATGTCCCCGGATGAAAAAAGTTATCTTACTGCTCGGGGGGGGAAAAAAAAAAACAAGGTTTAGGGTAAACTCATAATTCTTCGACCTCTTATCGGTTCGTGATCTTCGAAAATATGGCGTCATAGGTCGAAGTAATTTGATTTAACACCCCCCTTTTTTTTCTACCCGCTAGGAATGTTGACATAGTATGCTACTTTCGGTAGGCTTTTTCTTATTACTTTACAGAATGAATCACGGTGACGGTGATTAGAGCGTTTGTTCTTGACAGTCATCTTTATGGCTGGAAAGGCAATTGTACTGTTAACCCTTTAGATAAGATCCCATTGTCCGATGGAATCTGTTATTGTCGTAGTTTCTAAAGGAATCCTATTTCTGTGGCAATAGAAAAATAGAATATTTATTATCCTTTAGTATTCGCAATTTAGTGTTACACGGAATTTTGTACAACGATAAGGGGTAGAACAGATGTCGAAAGGTGCCGGTAGGGTTAGTGAAAAAAGAAACCACACCATACGGTCGGGAATTATACAGACGTCTGTCGCGGAAGGTTGCCTCTTTTTCTGTCTTTCCGGCTGGTAAGTTGCGGGTAATTGTCCAACCGAATTGCTATGTTCGGCTTTCCTCGGTTTCCGGAAGCTCGAGACAATCGTTCGTCCGCGATTCGAACGTCTAGCTTCATTTTAACCGTCGACTTCGTTTTTCGATTCGCGGACGATGCACTCGACCGACGCAGACCGTATTTTTATCTCTCTCTCTCTCTCTGTTTTTTTTCTGTGTGTGTGTTTCATTAAACTGGGTCGAACTGTCCGCGTTCGATGGATGTTCAGTTTTATATTGATCACACTCGGGACAATGTACCCCTGAATAAAGTTTGAAATAAAAAAAAAAGTCCTCGAACTCGTGAAAACAGATTTTATCCAGGGACGAATAAAAGAGGTGTCGGTGTCGAGTGTGAGGAGCAGACGAACGTATGAATAGGCTGGAGAATTCATGTAACAATTTTTTCCAATAATATCCTCCCGAGCGAATCTTTTCTTTTTTTTATTTCCGCGGAGGTTACAAAATTATTTTTTGACGATTCGTGAAAGCGCGAGAAATAATTGGAAAACATCGCCGCGAGCGAGCCAGGGTGACATCGTACCCCGCGTACTTAAATCCTTCAGAGCCACAGTTCTAGATTAATTAAAATTCTTTAATGAACGATAGAAATTAAAAAGCTGGTTTTAATCGCGAGTAAACATGAATTTCGAAAAAATTTCCAACGTTTAGTATAAAAGGCAGAGAGTACCGTCATTTTGAATTACGAGAGGTAAATCCTTGAACATCCAGCTGGAGTTTGTAAAAAGTTACTAAACTCTGCAACAGTTGTAAAAGTTACCAGGTAATCTCAGCGTGCCGGTCTAAGCGAGTAGGAGGATGAAACGTGAGAAAGAAGTACGAAAAAACGAGATTGTTCTTGTGCAATTTTAACGGGATCCTATAAAACGAGTCACTCTGCTTCCTGGTGGGTTTCAATTTTCTCCCTAGATAGCGTTAGCGAGGGGGCAGTTATCAAATTTACCCTAGGCGACAATTAGTTTGGCGGTAAACGAAAAATTTCTCTGGAAGGAGAAACAATTCCTTTTTCCCACCTGATGGTTTTTCACGAATGTTTTTCACGAATGTGAAAATTGACAGGGTAAATGAAAAATTCCCGGTAGTACGTTGCGGTGACCGATCATCGGGAAACGTTATCGTTGTTTCGGAAGAAAATAAATTGCCCTGTATACTCGAAGCGTTAACAGGTTCGTTGTTTCGCAATCATTCGATACATTTTTTCCCCCCTTGTCTTTCTACGAGTGCACGCAAATGATGTTTAATTAAATTCCAACGAATAATTGCTTTTTTTTCGCCCCCGCGAACCTATCCCGTTGTTTTTTCCACCGTTATTAGACAGCGACGAAATGGAATTATTGATTGACGAATCTTTCGATGGACTGTCGTTCGGACAGACACATTACCTTTTTTCTACGAGCGTCGTTTAATCTTCTGCTTTCATAACGTATGTGTCAGCTCGATGGGCTGTCGATTCCGATGGGCGCACCCTTCGAACTTTTGCATACAACATCGACAAGTGTTTTTCAATTTGTATCCTTACCATTCAATATTCTTTAATCTATTCAGAAACACGTCTGCTATAAGTTTCCAAGGACTTACCCGGTTGTTCGCTTGGTTCAATATGGATTCGCGTTTATCTCCGAACAGTATTATTTATTCAAACAATCTTGTGAAAGAAACGAGCCAGAAGAACTCTTTTTCTTTTTTCTTTTTTCTACCATCTCCATGAATGATTTATGAACGCAAAATGCCGTTAGGAGCTTCTCGACGAATTTCTTTTCCCTCTCGCCCGCGAGAACTTGCAAAGTTTCACGCCATTTTGTATTTTCATAATAAGTGGCGGCGCCGCGAGCGCCCTCTAGGCAACCTTTATTCGAGCGAAAGCTACGATAAGCAGAGAAAATCCGCCGAATAACGGATTACAGCACTCGAATTGTCCGTGACCTGGAAAATACAACAGCGTTCGCTTTTTTTTTTTTTTTCATCTTCGACACGTGATGTTTCACTGCAACCGAGTAAATAGGTCGTAGGAAGGCGGAGAAAAAGGGAAATCGTTGGACCATCGACGATACTTGGGTTCACGCTCAAATGAAACTGAAAATTTACGACTGCTGAAGGTAACAGCCCTTCGACGTTGCGCGCACCCGGTTTCTAGAAGAATACATTCGCCTTATTTTCCTCTGGTTTACCTGTCAGCCACTGTAAAGTGGTTACCAACGCAACAACACCTGTTGTTCCACTTTTTTCCCCCATTACCCTAGAACCCATTATTCCCGTAACGATATTAGCGGTCGAGGTTGCCATTGTCGCTAACCTGGCAGCAGACTTTTACAAGAAACGGCATCATTTTCCTTCCATCAACGTTCATCGTATTTTTAGATCACAAAGGTTATCTATTTGTCTATGCTTCTGTATAGGTACCACGTACCCAAAATCCGTGGATAATAAAAAATATCTTTACAACAGTTATATCAGAAACATAAAACGTTACACGGAGTGGCATTGTTTTTTCAGCCGTTTCCTCGAAGGGGTCGATTATTCACGGTCGAATAATCGCGTCCGTGTAACCGGTGGCCGGCGTACAAGCGATGCTTTCACAGTGAAAAAAATCGCGTCCACGTAACGGACGCAGAAAGCATAAAAACGTCGGCGGAGCGGTTGGCGATAAGATTCGTCGAGTCACTTTTTCTCTCGCCGCGGAGACAAACGATTCGTTATTCCGGCGTTGGAGAAACGCGAGGAGAGTTTACGGTTTTCCGTGACGATAGGAACCGATAAAACCTGAGGAATAGGAGGGTAGCCCGAGTCGAGCGGGCGCCTTTTTCGGAGAAACGTTTAAAGTGGAAACAGGGGAGGGCTGCGCAGCGTGAGCAGAAGGCGCCCCCCCGACTCGAACAGCTTTCGTTCCCTGACTTTGTATGCATCTCCGTGCATGGAAACATCGGGCCAACACACTCGTACGGAAACGTGCTGACCATCGAAGCAGCCAGTCGTATGCACGACTGACCTTTCGAGTCAACTGCACCAGCCCTTTCATTGGTCGCCCGTATTCCCTGCTTGCGAGCAACATGTTGCCGGCGCTCAGACCCGACGATTTTTCTCCTCTCCACGTGGATACATCGAAATGAGAGAATGCATGAAAATTTCTTGACTTACGGCTTCCCAGAAGGGAATCATTGATGATTGTATTTACTTGTTACCTCCTAGGCTCCAGATGCCTAGCTAGGGATACTTAAATTTACTCTGCACCATTTAAATCTTCGATTAATCATATTAATACTCCCTAAAGCGTGTTTACTTGACGCTCTCCCGAGTTATGGGTACCTAGAGGGCGCCACCGCCGCCTCCAACGCCAACGCTGCCTTTAACTTTCTCATTACCATACCTTGAACACTTCTTTAGCGTTTTCAAGATCCCAGTGTGTCTATCGAGGGTTAAGACGTTCCCCTCGTACCCAGAATAGAAGTCACAAGCTGGCTGTTAATTGTTATTCATCAAACGACACGACATTTGCATAAACTGAAACGAAGCCATGGTTCGTTCGCACCTGAACAGCTCTCGGGAGCCGTCTATTCAACTTGAACCAGAATTTCGTTTTTTCTTTTTTCCTATTCAAGATGACGTTACGGTCGGGTATTTTAATCATCCGAGACGCATCAAGATATGTAAATACATTATACGCCGAATGTGTTCGCGTTATACCTGCTACCGTGACTGCAACACGCCTTCGCCATAGTTCCACGTTTGAATTACACGCGAACGCACGTGTGTCAGAGTAGAAACGTGTTCATCGAGCGATCAAACGTTCGTTCACGTAGCTCGTTTATATTTAAATGAACCGTTGATTCGATATTGTACCGAGTTTCCTCTCCGCTCGTCCTAGACGAGACGAATACGAAAGAATTCCTACGAGCTTGGAATATATTTATGTATACATATATATTTTTCTACCGTCGCTCTTTTTATTTTCCCTGGCTCGCCCTGTGTCTTCGTATGCAGGAGGAACGGTAAATAATGGACGCAATTATCGCAAAGTTTATCCGGCTGAAACGTAAAACATCGGAGAGACGAGAGGTCGTCTATGAGAGTATGCTTGCGAGGAAGAAAAATCGAATAAAAGGAAACGTCTCGCTTATGTAAATTAACAGGACGGTGAATTTTATGCTGGCTCGATTATTGTTAGTATATCATTCTGTGTAGTGCGTTTACGACGTCGCGTCGTGAAGAAGACCGGCTCGCGATGACAACGCGAACGCAATTTCCCATAAAAATGATTATTTTGCCCGGGGAACAGAGGGTGGCTCGTTAGGTTTCGTCGGTGCTTTCGTGAACGAACCAGGGGAACGATAAAATCGGGAAAATTTCGCTAATTTTTACAACCCTCGTCACGCTTCTTTTTTTTTTATATACTTGCTGTAAATTATAGAATTTGACGATCACCAAAGATAAAATTGAAAGTTTGATCTATTTGCATAAAAAACGCGATTTTATCCTTCGGAAACAGAAGGTCCACGTAGCTCGGTTATCGTTAAACCAATTCGGCTGTTTGACGATCGTAATTGCCACCTTTGAACGGCTGGTTACACTTAATTTATCGCCGGCATTTACGAGCGTCGAGCGTTAAAATCACAATGGAGATTTGTTCCGTGGCGCCTCTGGTGCTGTTATCCTTTTTCGATTTACGCGGACGCGACCGTTTCCGTTCACGAATTTTCCCAACCATTCTGTCCTTACGATAAAAGGTTACAATGATCTCGATGCTTCTCGGCCGACAAGAGAGCCGGTAACGAGATTAAACGAACGAAAGGAGATAAAAAAAGAGGGGAGCAGGACACCGTATGCCGCGCAAAGTTTATTGATTGTCCCGCTTGCATTTCATGAATTATTTATCCTCGATCGCACAGTCGCCGCGGTCGAATTTGATATTTCAATAAATTTTCATAAAAACGAGCTGTCACTGAGGGGCGAGAAGGGGGGATGAGGGGTGGGAGGAATGGAGGAAGAGAAGAAGAAGAAGAAGAAGAAGAAGGAGAAGGAGGTGGCGTTCTCGTTTGAGACGCGTGATCGAACTGCAGAAGCGTTCAATTTATCACCAAACCGAAAGGATACTTTTGCCAGAGCGCGTCAGCTTACGAGTCCAGAAAAATGAAACTTTTGTTCTCGACGTACTTGAAGAGCAATTTTGAAACAGACTCCGGAAACGAAGAAACTTTTCCACCTTGGGAATCCGAATCAACCAACGTTTGTGTCCAACTTCTCTGCAGACGATGGATCCGCAGATTGAAATCAAAGTGGCCGCCAATGAAATCAAAGGGAAATTGCGCGACAACTTTCCTACGGCTCGGCTAATTAATTAAAGAAGGAGTTACACCGAAATTTGTCTGGCAAGTGATAATAATTCGATGTACAGCTGCAGCGTCCATCAATTAGTACCGCGAGGGATTCTGTTAAGCCGAGACAGGACGTAACGCGGGTCACCGATGACCCGAGTAATTATAGATTAACACGAAACCCCAGCCTCCTGCTGTCCTATCGCTACCCGACCGCTTCCTAACTTATAATTGCTCGTGAAATTTCAAAAACCGATTAATCGCTTAAACGGACGGCTCTCCGGATGTATCCGGCATATTTTAATTGGACGTTAGACACGCCGGCTGAGACGACCAGTATGGAAAGATTAATATTTAACTGAGACAGAGGACGTATCCCTGTCCCGTACGAATATAGCAGATTTAAGAAAGGGATAAAAATGAGAACGAAAGATTGGAAACAAGGTGAAATTCTCCTTGAGAATTTGCTCATTTGAGAGATTCGCAACGAGATTCGAATCGTGCCAGAAGGAATACATTATCATCGATTGTGTCTCGCTCATTGGCGTCGAATCGAACGCGTCGATGCTGGGTGCTGGGTGCTGTTGTATCCCCATCAGTGTAAGAGGCAGGCAGCCGGGTTCCGGCTAAACAAGCATCCGTTCCGCGTAGCCCACGCACCATTATCGGCGCATCAATTAAGGCCGAAAAATATTAACGCGTCCCGAGGACGGACAGGAAAACGAAGTGCAAACAACGATAATTATTCTCCATAGCCGCATTCACGGCAGACGTGCAGGCATCGTGACGCATGGCGGCATTGTTCTACCTATTCTCCGCGTCCCAACAATACGTCTACGATGACTAAGGCAACGACCGTCCATCTCTCTAATACTACTTTCACCTGTATACCCGTTTGATATTCAACGAACGCCCGCCGGCGACACGAGCCTCCACGGGATAATCCAACAAAAATGCACCGGCAATCGGTGAAGGATGACGCATACTTTACAAAGAACCAAAATGGTTGCATTATAAAATGAGGAAAAATAGAAGGGAAAGGATGAAGGATCAAGTAGCGCTTCGTAACAGCAGACCTTTAACCTTTGCATCGAACCTTTAATATTTTATTTTCCAAACGTACAACTGTCCCGGGAATGGAGATCAGAGACAGTTTAGCTGATATTTTCATAAGAACCCCGACTCGAAGAATTATTATGCCAGAGTGTCGCAGCGCATTGTTCACCAAAAGGAACACGGACGAATTCCAAAGCATTTCGATGAAAAAAAATTGATGGTTCATCGGTTAGAAATTAATTCCCGTAACGTTGCTTGTCAAAGGGGGACTCTCGAGTGCCTTTCTATAGAAACGACCTTCTAGTTCTAGCCAACAAGAAACACATCGGAAGGATCGTGATATGGCAAATGTTTGAGATGACTCCTAACAAGGGAAGGATTCCAACGGATTCTATATAGAAACGTAGTTACACGCTTGCAACACGACACGTATGCGTCCAGCTGTGTAGGTAGACGTAAACAGTGGTCGGTAGAAACGCGACTACCTTGATTGGACGATGATGCAAAGGTTTGAAACGTCGCGGCTGCAAGAAAGGACGACAGACAGGAGCGAAGGGATAGAGGGATCAAACCGGGAAGAGGGACAAGAGAGGACTCCGACTCGTTGGCTTTTAATTGCTCGCTTTTACTTTATTTCCTTTTGCAACTGAATGGTTCGCTCGGGGATCTACCGGCTTTGATGGTCACGTATCGTTATTACTGCCGATAGGTCCTTCGACCGTTATTCAGGACACGCTGTGTTCTCATGCGAGAACCCTGCTGCTCTCGAGTGCTTGATTAGTGGAAAGTCGAAAAGAGAGAAAGACAGAAAAAAAAAATCAGAGTAAAAATTTCGAGCACTCGGAAAAAGCAATGAAAGAAGGAACTTTTCCTTCCGAACAACGGCGCCGAAATATAAATGCATCGAAATCAGGCGGATAAGCGGATTTATTAAATCGATTAGTCACCAGTTTCCCCCCTCATCAACGGTGTATTGACTTAGCATATCTACAGAGGGCTTGGTCGCTCGACGGTGGTAACGAGTCCATGAAATTTTGCTGACTACAAAGGTGATAACGCGACATGTCGGATGATGAAAAACGTGCCCTCGAGGATTTGCCCGGCGAGGCAACCGCGAGGGAAAGGAACAACAGGGTTCAAAGGTCAAGCTAAGTCGCTTCTGTTGCTGGCGACGTTCTCCAGCCCGTTTCCATCGCTAATGCACCGAGGATATAGTGTAGAGGGTAGGGATCGGTAGCAGCCTACCGTAAATCTTCCATGTAAATACACGGCTAGGCCAGTGTCGTGGCAAACACAGTCGGTCCCTTAACTAACCCGTGTACCTACGGAGACTGCTTCTTGTCTGGCAAAGGATTTATTTACCTTTCCGTTAGTTAGTTAATTATGAAATTCGACAATTTTCTAAATCGCTGACGGATGGTCGAAAATATTCCATGGTTCCGCTCGTATCGTACTTGCACCCTCGTGTCGAATTATATCGTTGAATCGGCTCGCTGGAGCATGGAACCGGGGGTCGAGTTAAGAAAATTTAGTGGCTGCCAACTTTATTAGGCGCGATTATATTAGTCCCATACGGCTGGCAGTGATTTATACAGTCGGCGGTGTTGAGCTCGCGCACGAATCCGTGGGTACACGGTCCGGTACTGTGTGTTGGTGGTTGCCATATGGCAAGGAAACGTGGTAAATCATTCCTCGTTAACCGTGCGAGGTCTTAAGCTCGTTATAAAGCGAAGTTAAAACTTTTTAACCGTGCAAAATCCAGTGGAGAGGAGATGCGCGGAGAAAAAATGAAATAAAATGTTCGCCTTGCTACCGATCCTGCACTGTTTATCGTATCGCCGATGGGGGGTCGAAGAAGAACGCCTGCGAAATAAAATTTAATAGATGAAACTATCGCGAAGCTACCGTGAAAACGTTTCTAGAAAATGAAATATGTAAAACGCGTGAATACTGTTTAAAGAGAGTCCCGTTGCGTTTGCACGAAGGGATTAACGAGAGCATTCGGCAAAGGGGTTGGTTAGGGTGTGCGTACAAAGAAAAACGTTCCCCCAAGTTTGTCGAAACAATTGCCTATCGAGCGATGAAAACGACAAGTAACGATCAAACGGAAGCTGACTTTGTGCCTGCAACGAGAATTCTCTGTGTACCGGTTTCGAGTGCATTTCACCGCTTTCTCGCGAATACTATCACAGCGGAACGACAATTAGCGATGAAAAAAAGGCAATTGAACCTCCGATCGAGAGGTGGCGTCATTAAAATATCGATCCCTGGACCCGTTTGAAAATCGTACGGGACCCCTAATAAAGAGGGAATTAATTTGTCGATCGAGATCAAAGTCATTTCAACAGTTTTCCTCCTCTTCAACGTGATCGAACGAACATAAAGTGTGTGTCTTTGAAATATCGAAAAGGAAGAAGAAGAAGGAGAAAGATGGAGATGACGAGGAGGAGGCAACTCTTAAAGAAGCCGTCGTTTATATAAAACCTAACGACCGTTCTATTCGCTCACTCTCTCCCTCTGTCCTTCCCTTTGTTTAATACCAATTACACAGATTTGTCTCTCGAGCCCGCGCAAGTCCCGCGTTTGCGGACCATACAATCTGACCGTTCCTCTTCGTACCCGAGGCGCATCTCTTGCTTTCAGCGGCTTCATCGTTTGGAATAAGGATAGTTAATTGGTGTGGGTGGACGTGGCTGGCTCGACGAGCATTTCCCTCTCTATCCATTCAACCTTAACTCATCCACTCCTTCTTCTTCTTCTTTTTCTTCTTCTTCACGGTTTTCGAAGAAACGCCGGTGAACGCGTGGACGAGGGAAGAGGTAGAACGGCACGATATAATGAGCAGCGAAAGGAGGAGAATGTCGATTGCAAATCTCGTCGATGCTGAATAATCGAGATTCTCTCGATTCACCGTCTCCTTCTTACCCGATTCTTTAAAGGCTTCCACTTCTTCCATCGACGCTTCTCTTTCCTCTCTCTGTCGCTCGTTAGCTCACCGACTATTTCTATTCTTCTCTATTGGCCGGATGGTAGCTTCAGCCATCCGGCTACCACTTCTCTCGATTCTCATCGATATTCACCTGTGCCCGTTCGCTTGCATACCTTGGCCTATCGCCTGCTAGACGAGTACGCTCGTTTTTAACCCTTCCAGCTGGAAGCTGTTCACCCGGCCTGCCTCTATTATACACTGCTTGCTTAATAATTGATATCGACCGAATAATTATTACCGTTCAAGCGAAATCACGTGCTCGAAGGTTAAAAAAAAATCGTAGGGTCTCGGAAGGGTTAATCCCGGCTGAGTCGAACGTTCGTAGAAAGCGTACGATTTTACGCCGTGAAAGAGTGCGCCTTTTCCGATATTTACGCTCGTCTGTTTAGCGGTCAGACGGTTCGGTACTTTACCCCTTTGGGTAGAGAGGATTTTAAAGGAGCGCGATATACCGTCGCGGTTGGATCGTAAAAAGCCGCGTTATATAGGCGGCAGTGTGCATTTACTTTTCTGTTATTGCTCTCGCCGACCACTTCTGTTTCCACGGCCGCTAATTAAAAGGCTTCCGTATCTCTGCCCGGTGTATTATCCGATACACGAGGCTCCGCGGAGCGGGACGATTCGCGCGCCTGCATCCGTGCAATTGATATCCGTGCTGCCTCGGATCGCGATGAAACTTGCAATTGATGCTACCAAATGGACAAATTAATTTCAAACCGCTACGACCAAACCCTTTGCGTGTTCCAACGAATTACCACGTTAGCTTTTGCCTCTTCGATCGAATATTGACTAATGATCAACTCTTTATCTTTCTCTCCCATTCCGCGCGACTTCTATTCTTTCGAAATACCGATTGATCCGTAGAGGAAGACGATGCTGATGGAAACGGGTTAACAAGTTGGCCCGAAGGCGAACGAATTCGATGCAACAAACACCGTCCTGATTTCCACGCTAGAAGAAAAGGGGCGAAAGAACCCGATCACCCGTTCAAAATTCCCCTCGTTACAAGAATGCATTCACGGATTCAGGCGACGTAGCTCTACGTCTGCTTTGTACGGTCAGCTAATTATCATTCGCTTCGCTCGGTCGTGCGCACCCTAACGAGTCGCGTTCCACCGTAAATGGAATTACAGTATATCTCGAATTAGCGCGCATCACACATGACATTCTCTACCCGTAATTATCGAGATCATCTGTCGTCGTCTTGCTGCCTTGTAATCGTCCTCCGGTTACCTGGGAATTAAACAGAAATAATCCCTCGAACGAATAATCCAACTTTGACGAACGCCTGTCTATAATGTTACGGTAACGAGAGACGACTGTTATTACGCATACAAATGGAATATTACATGGAAAATTCATAGTTAATTATCTCCTTTTTCTTGCCGTCTCTCAACCGTCTTTCCGGTTCTTTTCTCTTATTCGAACTTTGGTAAACGAACGAAAGCTGGTTACGTGTTTTCATTAAAGGAAAAAGCTTTGGTTTGATCCATTTCCATTTTTTCTATATATACATCTGAGAGAGCGAAAACGTACTAGCAAAGGAGCAATCTTTTGAGAGACAACAAAGAGCGAGGATAATCCGGACTGAAAAATACAGATTTTTAATTAAATTGCGTTTGTTGAAGGCTGTTGAAGAGACGAGCACGGGAACGTGATTATTCGCAGGATAGGTTTGTTTGGGGAACACTTTGTGCCGGTTCAAAGCAAAGATTTAATTTCGCACGAATAATCGAAGTTATATATACATCAGATGCTATTCGATTCTCCGTCGGATATTCGTTTCACGTTCTTCCTCTCTCTAACGGGAATAAATGGAAAAATTTATTCGTCGTTCGTTTGATTTGTTCAACATCTCTGCTAGACAATGAATGCTAGTGGAAACGTGTTCATCGTTGAACACCTGCCGTTTCATTCGTAACACGATATCACCGGCTGCGTTTACGCGATAGATAGAAATTGATGAGAAAAACAAAAGGGAAGAAAATTATTTAAAAACACGTTCGCTGAACGGTTGTCGCGCGTGTACGCGAAATCTGTTACCGAATTGATCGTAACAGCTGACAAAAAATTCGTTTGCCCCATCGCGTCGCAAGTATAGTATCGCAGGGCTAGTTTTCGTTTATACGAATGCTACAGGTTACGGGTTAACTAAATGAAAAAGCTCAATTACCGAGCTCGGTGCATTGGATCGGCGCACGGGGCAAGGCAGGTGCTCGTTCACATTCTATACGCGGGCAAATCGCCCTCTGAAAGGTTTTTAACTCGCAGAGAAACCGCATTCGGTGTTTCGTACCGTCCCGAGTCACGTGGTTCTTTGCCTTCGGACCTGACCCTTTCTCATTTTTTCCTTTCGGATAAGAAACGAGAAGGGAACACGTAACCGTCCCTCGGTATTGGATAAAACACATCTCCGAAACCGAAAGGTAGCACACAAGAGATGAGCCAGCGTTTTCTTCCCACGAATAAAGAAAGACGTGTATTTCGTTTCGCTTAATTTTAACGAGCGTGCCGAATCCGAGAAATTGGTAGGGAAGAGGGCGAAAGATATAAGGCAATTTGTCGTTCACGCTGGATACGCTGGTAAAAATAATTGCCCCAGCTACGATATTTATCGCCTTTGCTACTTGGACCGATACCGGCGAACTTCGGAACCGTCTACGGTAATACCTTGGTTGGAATCGGTGAAAATAATTCATCCCTAGATCGTCTATACCGAGAAAGGGCTTCGCGTGTTTCATGCGATACTTTACCGTTACCCCTCTCCTAACTTTTCTTTCGTTCCGTCTCTTCCCTCCAGCTGAATTTCATCCTCTACGAACCGAACGGAGAAATTAAAATCTTCTTCCTGGTTCCTCGATAAGAATTATTGTGTTTTCAATTTCGACCCGTTGCTAAACAGCCGAGAAGCTGTAGTGGCTGAAGGCGACAACGCCGGGTCTCGAGCGTTCTTGCCCCGATGCCCCCCGGTATCAAAGTTGTTGCACCGAGAGCAAAAGGACACGTTGCCCGAGGAATTGGCGGTAGTGGTCTGTTCTTGCGAGTACAAGTGAACAGAAGAGTGGAAGAGTTGGTGGAGGAAACGCGAGAAGGGAGAAAGAGGGAGAAAACAAGGAAGAAGAAGAATCCCCCCGAGGAATTTAACGCATGGATGAAGCCGTACCAGCATGCAAGAGATAGGTACTTCTTTCACGTGTGTGCAGACATATGTATACCTGTCTTTCTATATAACATCAAGTAAATAAGGTTTCCCTTTTTCTCTCGATTCTCTGTCTCGCCGCGTTGTTTCGAGGCGTCCTCTTTCCTCGGAAACTTTACCCTCTCGTTTCCTCCTTTCGCCCAGCCGTTTCTTCCCCCCTTCCGGCCAGCTTTTCAAACTTTTAAGCGGATTTCGTCTCGCCTCTGTAAGGACGTACACGCTCGTCAATCTTGTCTCCTGTAAAATTGGGCATTATTCCCTTGGCGTAGCAACCTATTGTGAAGGGCTACGTGATTGGCTAGATGGCGGCACGCGAGTGCATCCAGCTGCACGCTCACCGCGGCTCTCCTGCACCAAGAAGATGCACTTCAGAATTGGACGTTCGACGACTCAATTCCGTCAGCCTTCTCTCGCTCATTCGACTTTTTCCAACCTCCACCCGCGCTCTTGTACATATGAAAGAATGCATCGACGACATTCAGCCATTAGGGGATGAATAATGAGTCGCGCGTGCTCGAAGACGCGTTCAAATATTCCTTTTCCATTGCATCGAGTTCGGATATATAGAAAACTATACAGTTATCTTTTTACCGAAAGATAGGAAAAGAACCAGATGGCGGTGTAAAAAGGTGTTGATCCGTTTTCCTGTCTCTGTTTTTCCTTCCGACGAAATTTATCGTGCACGTTTTACCGCAGTAGCGTTTGTGTTTTTCATTGGCGTGTTTGAAGGAAATCCGCAGTGGCTGGTACAAACAATCGCGAGGGGAGAAAAAAAAAACGGGGGTGGTAGGGATAAACGAGACGTTTGAGAGTCAAGACTCGGCGCACCGCGAAATTTCCAGGGCTTTCTTCTTTTATATCCGGGGACCGAGGGCAACCGGATATTCATTGGACGGCTTTCACGCGTTCATCGCGAATCGGATCCATGGAGAATCAAGGGCGCTCTAACAGTTGGAAGGACGTTTGGTCAATTGGACGCTCGGTTTGCCACAGATTCCGATCCTTCTCAACCGTTGAATCCAGCTTTACCGTAAAACCACCGCTCGCACACAGAATCCTCTTCTCACCGATACGTGCGCACCGCTCTTAGCACAGAGGAGCCGTGATCGAGATGATCAGACAGACAGAGATAGAGAAAGAGAGAGGTTGAAGTGTAAAGTAAGAAACAAAGGGAAAGGGTGAAAAAGAGCGGAAGAGAAAAGAACGATGGAAAAGTGTGATCGTCGAATGGGAAAAGTAAAAAGCGGAGCAGATAACAAGGCACAGAAATAGAAGCAGTTAGAATAAAAGGGATAGAGAAGGAGATAAATTGTAAGGATAAAATGGTAAAAATACTTACCTGTTCAAGCTCTTTTTTAACAAGTAATACGGTGTGACGAATTAAAGAAAAATTTCATAAAATGTACAGCCGTTGAAAGAGGGAAGGAAACTTCGAAAGGCAGTGCTACTCGCGCGCAACATCGGACAATGAAAGTGCATAAATAAGAAAGATGGTAAAATCGGGAAGAGGATAGAGTGTAAAAGAAGAAAGAGAAAGAGAGACGGCGGCAAGGATGCCACGATACCTTGAATGCCTCAGCGCGCATCCCACAACAGTTTGCGAAAATTACTGCTGTCATTTGCCGTCGGCTTTGTTCTTATCCCCTCTCTGGTATTGGTGAGCTTCGTGCACGTACACGTAACCCATTCGGTTGTCGAGTGCACACGTAAACGAAACTTGGTACACACGTAGACGAGCACAAGGCATGGGTATTATTGTGAGCGAGCATGCTCCAAGCAATTTCCGATCCGCCTTCCTCGCTCTATCCTCTCTGTCGCTTTCTCTTCAACCCTCTTCTTCCTTCTACTCTTACTCCCTCCTCAACTCCATCTTCTCAACCACTTACCCACTGCTGTCTGTCCTATCTTACTGCCGTCTAACCCCCCTGTGCGGGTGCGGATGCACCTTCGTCCCAATCGCTTGTATTTGCACTTAATTGCATCTCCTAAGCTATTATTACGGCACGTTAAAAAGTACGCGCCGGTCCTTTGCATAGGAAATGCACAGCAGGGGTTAGGGAGCTTCCACTACCCCGACGAAACGAGAATAGACAATTGGGCACCCGCCTCGGTGGGCGACACTCGTGTTAATAGACGAGGTTAATCTTACCGTCTGGCGACTTTTTGCTCTTGTACATTTTGCCAGGAAACGGTAATTCTATACGATGTTTGGACGAATAGTTGGGTGAGCACTAGCAAGAAAGTACCGTACTTCGAATGACCGACGATCCATCTTGCGGCGAATAGAGAAACTACCGTCACAGCAGCCAAGTTAAAGCCTTTTACAGCTTTAATGATTATATTAATTATCGCGGATGAAATCTACAGAAACGTAATTTGACGCTGTCAAGCGGAAAAGTGGGATTTTCAAATTTTAATCAAATCCGCCGACCGTTTACTAGTTTCACCATCACCGCGTCGGCCAATTAAACACTTTACACCGTCACCCGAGAGTTTCTGACGCGAAATATTTTATTGACGCGAGCCCCTGCATAAAACACCGGGAGAAAACGAATTACTATCGCGAACCAAGTAAACTGCAGCCGGATACATTAATTATAATTTCCGTTGCATCGAAACGACTAAAATCGCAAAATCTATTAACGGTAATTCTGAATAATTTCGGTCAGCTGTTTCATTTTAATCGCCGTTTAACGACTTTTACCGTTTCCAGGTGAAAATTTTTATCTATCGGCTGGACGGCAATTCCGAGCTTAATTCGTTAAATTTGTAGCGGATAAAAATTCGAATTTTCTTTTTTTTTTTTCTTCCTGATAAGAACAATTTACGTCGCGTCGCGTAATTAGAGAAATTTCTGAAACGGTGTAAATATTATATAGCCGGGCGTTTGATCGATTTTCGCATTGGTAATTTCCCTCCCGATGAAATCGTTCAACCTCAAAGGGAACTTATACCTTTGAACGGTATAAAGCATACAGGGGAAAGGAGAAAATCGTGTCCGCCAGTGGCGCCCAATGGAAGCATTAATTGTATCGATTCTTCCATTATTCGTTGACTGATCTAATTCGATATCTCTTTCTCTCTTGATTCGTTAGCCGGTCGAAACTTGCCGATTAATTCCAATATATCACTTGGCATCCTAGCCCCAATTAAAAGCTGTCGTCGCTGTTTTAACTACATCGTACGCTTGGCTGGAAAATCCGTTTCAAGTGTTCCATCGACAGTTTCCCTGGCTGGTACGCGTCTCTGTCCATTGACACGCAACCCCATTCCGTACGTTTCCCCCTGCTTCCTATTCAAATTACCAACGATATATTTATACCTAGTTCAACGACCGATCGAATGTGTTTATGGGTAAAGAATTTCTTTGGATCGAAACGATTTCGAATCGACAGAAATGGTTATTCGTTGGATTTCAATGGAAACACCAGCACTCGCGTTGGTCTGTGCTATTTTCAATTTTCATTTTTATCAACGAAAGGGGAAGGTCGAGCGTTGATACCGCGGGGAAAATAATAAATTACAATGACATTATCGTCGATGAGATTTGACGATACTAAGGGGTAGAATATTCCAGTGGAATATACGCACACCTCCTCCCACTGTTATCGACCTTAATTTGTACGGTGGCTAGCGAGCCGGAGCAAGAAGAAATCCGCTTTTCCCGCGGCGGAAATTCAATTTTTCAATTTTTATAAAACCCGTTCGCATAGTAATAACCGTACACCTCGCGATGCAATTTCCGTATGAAAATAGGTTAAGTGTAACCCGTGTTAAACTAGATCGACAGATTTGTTGTTTCGTCCCGATTCGCGGCAGTCGATTCATCCACCGCCACCACCGCTACTGTCTACGTTTCCCCGTGAACACGCGACACGTGAAATAACAGACGAGAATTGTTATTATGTCACATTGGTTTAAACTTCCGACTACTTGCCGCTACCTCGAATCCTCGACAATCAGCTTTCGCGACGGAGTCAGAGGGAAAGACAATGCTTGAAAAAAAAGAGTACTACCGGTGTGTTGGTTTGTTGTGTAGAAGTTGGTAGTCGAAGTTAAAGCTCTGCTCGAGCCGATCGTGCTTACCGATTGTTAAAAGCTCGTGTCATTAGCAGTGTTCGCTAGCACGAGTCATCTCGACTCGTTTTATTCGTGGAGGAGCCGAGGCTCGACGGAATCGTAGACGAAAGTTTCCACGATAAGCTCTGCCAGTACGTTCGCCGAGTTTGCCTTTTCTTTTCTTCCCAACTTTTTCTTCGAATCTTTTTTAATTACGATGATTTTTTTTCCTCATCTCCTTCTTTCCTCTCGATACCTACACCCACCTCGAGAACCGCCTCTGCGTTTAAGTTCATTCTCCAGTTCGATGAGATTTATACATCGTTAAAAGACTGAACATCGATAGCATTTTAACGCTTTACGATCTTGAGAGTTGAATAAGTAACTTTCTCTCGGGAATTGACAAGATCATTAATATCGGTCATAACTGATCAAATCCACGCGTGAAACGATACCATAATGGCGTCGTTCATAAGTAAAGTATCAATTATTCCGTGGTATTATTTTTCAACGGTACACATCGGAGAATTACATCGATTGGAAATACGATTTCAGATACGAATCGGATAGAATAACGTAAATAATTAAATGGCCGATGTATTTTCCATAAAATAGATTGAGATGTTTCCTCGATTTCCGTCGCGACGTTCGACCATCGGATTCGTTCTATACGTTATTGTATAAACCAAATAGAAACAGCTATAGCTTCGATTAAACCATCGTCCGTGTATTTATAGGTTTCATTAAAGCGGTTGTACTTCCATTTCAAATTTTCATTAGCGCGAGATAAAGTGGCTCGCCATCCGGCCCCGTTTATCGAAGACATTTTTATCGTTGTTCCATAT
The DNA here is from genome assembly GCF_051020975.1 of Osmia lignaria lignaria. Lineage (NCBI taxonomy): Eukaryota > Metazoa > Arthropoda > Insecta > Hymenoptera > Megachilidae > Osmia > Osmia lignaria. The sequence goes on from NC_135040.1 coordinate 14,495,904, forward strand.
ACAGGTAACAATGGTATATCCCTGGCGATCTAAAATATTTTCAACCCTTCGAAAAAAGGGTTAAATACCGCGCAACGTTTTTCTTAATTCCCACTTCGTTCATCGCGGTAATCGTTAACGCGTTAATAGCTTTCCGTGAAAACAAAAAGTTCAAAGCGAAATTGTCGCGACCGATGGAAACGTTAATTCGGTTGTAACACGCCGCTGGATGATTTTCCTTTCATCCGGCCTGAAATTCATGCCTTTTGACACGGCTGAGTTGAGGCGGGCACGGATAGAGAGCTGTTGGCAGCCGGTGCGTTAAATATTGAACAATACAGCCGACGGCGCGCGGTTTTCCAACAGCTATCGATCATAAACACGGAGCATGGTAGCTCGTCTCTGTTTACAAAAGCCAGAGGCACATCTTCGCCGGAGGATGGGACGAGTTTGTTCCGAGCGAGATTTCGTGAAAGAGAAAGAGGCCAATGGAATATCTCTGTCTGCTCGATGAAGAAACAACGAAGCAACCAGAGACTTTGATAAAACGTTTTGCACTGGCGAACGTGTAACGCGACCTCGATAGATCGAGATAAAAGTTTTCGCGGCATCGCCGATACCATTGCTCTTCTATCTCCAATGCTATCGTCATTTGCTACACCCACAGGTCGTCTCATCTAACGAGGCCATTCTAACGAAGTGATCATTTTTTAAAAAGGTCCGAGAGCGTTAGCGACCACCCCTGTTCGTTGAGTTCACCTGGAGAACGATATTTCATTCGAATCCGAATTCTTCTCTGTGAACCCATCGCTCCGTTAATCAAAGCGTCCGATCGATTAGGTAGATCGAAGCGAGAGCTCTGAATGGTAGCAGTGCGGTTTTGTTAGACGAGGATTAAATCGAGGAACAAGGGGTTTCTACGGTTTCTAGGACGGCGACCGTGTCGATGGACCTTCTAGCTGGATGGTTTATGGTGGTCCGTGGCGTAACGTAAACCAAACGAGAGCAGCAATTCCGTTGCCGATTAAAATTCGATCGCGTTAACGGTTATTAGACGGTCTACCTTCTCTGTTTCTTCTCTTTACCGCTTCGAGCTTGAGAATAGGTTTAATTATAGAGAAAAAAGATCGACGGGATAGCTCGGTGAGATAGCGATGTAATTTTATACAACCGGCTTAACGGTATAATTTTTCATTCCGGATAGATTTATCGATTGATATTTTATCCGTTTCCCAAGCTTCCGTACATAGGATAGCGATTTTAATTAGTCGAATTTGCGCAAATTGGAATTCGATCGAAATTAACCAACACACAGTTGGCTTTCGTAAATGCAGCATCGAATCAACGGGTTTCCTATTGTCTGTGTTTCCAGTTTAGAGAACGTGTCGGTGCTTCGAGCGAGCCGGCCGCTTAGTTAATAGGAGAAACAGCTCCTGTCCGATTTACTTAATTGCTAAACACGTTTCTCCGAGTCTATTTCTTGAATGATAATATTTCGAATAAACGAAAAGATATAAAACGTTCGTCGGCGGAGCTCTTTTGCGGTACGCCCTTTACAAATTCCAAGTGAAACTTTAACAGAGAGAGAGAGAGCAATTATCTAAATTCCTGGAGGTAGATGGACTTCCGTTCACTTGGGACGCGTCCTGGCTTTCCGGTAATGACCCTCGATGTCGTGTAATTGGACGCACTCTACCGGACACAATTCATTTCTATACTCGAAACTCACACGCTGTTTACGATTAATTTTGCTAATCCTATCGTTCCTAGTCTCTCTAGACGATGTTTCTTTCGACGCCATAATCAACGAAGATGGATATTGAAACGGCAAATGGTCGGCGCGGAAACGGGGGTGAAGCAGGAACAGGGAGAGGAGTATCAGGGTGATTAGTTGGCGTGTAGTACAATTATTGCAGAATTAAAGCGGCCTCAAGGGAGGGCGGTTTAGCGAATTACGGTATGCTCGAAACGATTATTGCCGCATTAATTTCGTTGTATGTGCCTTGTTGCAGGTCCAAGGCGCGGAATAATTCGGAGCAACGACTTCCCTCGCTTCCTTCCACGAAAACGGCCTCCTATTATTAGGCTGCCGTTGAATACCAGACGACCGCAATAAGCAGGACCACCAGTCTTTTAAAAAAAAAAAAAAAAAAACAAGTAGGTATACACGTATATATGCGCATGTACCTATGTATACCTTTTTCTCCGTTCGCAGTCCCTTTCTTTGTTTCCTCTAACCTTACCTCCTTTCTTTCTTATTATCCTCCTTGGTCCGCTGGTTATACCCTTGTCGCGAGGAGGTCCACTCTCGGTGGACGTTAGGCGTTCGGTGCTGTTCGACAGTAAAATATTCCCCGCGAATTCCTTTATTTCCACGCTAGACCGTGTGAATTAACGACCGCGAGAAATATATTCGAGCTACGAGCCTCCTCCGGGGGAATTATTAACAGGAGCAACGAGCGCGACCATCGGCCACCAACCCCTGTATTCTTTCGACAGTTATTAAATACCACTGTACGCGTACTCTTCGAACCCTCGAAAGAAGAATTCTTTTGTCTTCGGAATCCTTGGACGGTTGGTCCGAGTTGTCTAGAAATCGTTAGAAAGAGGAAGGAAATTAATCGGAAATGTAGAATCAATTCGATGCGACGACAAGGTAGGGAAAACTCGATCGGCGAGTCGGGTGAAAACGGTAGGACGGTAACAAATTCGTCAGGTGCAAATTATATACTCGACGGTGCCGTTCAATTTGCACGAGAACAGCTTTTCTTCCTACGGGCAACAAGCGAACGAGCAGTTTCAGGAGGGAATAGTTATCGCTCCAACTCCGCCACGTTCTCTCCACTTTCCACCCTGTCTATCTGTTTCTGTTACCCTGTACCTCCCCTCGCTGATACCGATGTACCGTCCTTCTCGCCGGCTCCTGCCCGCTACCACGTTTGTCTCTCTGTGTGTCCCGATGAAAAGCTCGGCTCAGTCGAGCACAAGCAATGGCGGCTATTCAAAAGTGTATTGCAAAAATTCTCTACCGATAGAGGGTGGTGAAGGTCCCCTTCTCTCTCTCTCTTTCTCTCTCTCTCTCGATGCATAGGCAAATCTCGTTGGGTGAAGTGACTCGAAAACGTAATTTCGACCGGCAGCCTGAAAGAGGAGTGTGGGCGCTGAAAGAGCCGGAATAGTTAACCCTGATATTCACTGGGATCTCCCAACGATTTTTTTTTTTTTTTTTTTTATTCCCCAACTTCCTAACTCCGTGTCGTTATTGGCTGCACACCTATCCACTTCGCTCTCTTCGTTCTACGATGATCGATCAAATACGAATCAAAATTTTCAAAAAATCCATACATCAATTATATAATTTATTATCGAAACACACTGGTCGCGGTTATGGTTCACCTGTACAGATAAAAACGCACCCTTTTGTCCGCGTTTCCCGTGCTACGCGGGAACAATTGTCTTTGCATTTATTTGCATCCCTCCGCGCACGTGCCTCTACCCCCGTGGCCGAAAAGGAAAAGAAGGGTAGGAAGGTGGAGGAGAGACGAGGAAGAAGAGCCATGGCCGAACGAGAGTTATGAATAAAGCATTTAATTATATTTTTTCGAGTGTTCTCCTTTGTGCGGCGAAGCGTAACCCTTTATCCGCGGCATTCGTTAAGTTAAGTGGTTTCAGCAGCTGTAACCCCCTTCCTGCCGCTCTCCTAAACAGAGTACTGGAAAAGAGGCGGTGATGGCGGTGATGGTGGTGGTGGATGGGAGGCAGCTATAATTTCGCCTGCACTTGCTTATTTACTACGCCCATTATCGCCGTTAACGCAGTTTGTACCGCTTTTGTGAGCGTCGCTGGCGCGGACCGCGCGGTCGGGGGTGACAAGGAAGGGAATAACACGAGAGGAACGAGTAGGGTACGAAGAGTATTCGAGCAATGATTGCGGAATCGCGATCGATTAAAATGATGATAAAAACAGAGGAGGTTTTTCCTAGATTATTGTCGTTCTATTTGCTGATACGCGTTACGTCATTCGCGAAGTGGATGCATCAAAGAGAGCGATGAAAAGAGAGATGCTCGAGTTGAAAGAGGAAAGAAAGAAGTAAATGAACGAGGGGGGTTGAAAAGACGGGTGGAAAGGAGATAAGACGCGTAGTCGCACGCGCTCGGTTATCGAACGAAAATGTCGGCGCGAGAAAGAGGGATGGCAAGGAAAATCGGGGTTGCAGAAGGAGGGCGTCGGGTAGAGTGGGAAGGATGAAAATACCGGGTTGAAGCTGTGCCTGCCAACGAAACTGGCGTGATTCCAATGAACAGAGAAAAAGAAAGAGAAGGATATAACACACAGGTAGATGTCGCGACAGAAAACGGGTCCAGTCATTCTCGAAATAGGCGGCTGGAATGCCGGTAACCGATGGAAAGGGACGAAGAAGGCGAACAAGAAGAGGACGATGCTTTTCTCTAACCTATCCGTTCCTGCTACGCTCCCTCTTCTTGCTGCCTTCTCGATTCTCATCCGTTCTTTATAATGCGAGAGAGCAAAGGAAGGAAAAGGCCACCCATGTCTGCTCTAGGGCCGGGATCTTGGAAGGCGATGAGCACAAGCAGTCAGCACAAAGGAGAAGAGAACGACAAGCACGACAAGCGGGCCACCGAGAAAGATACCGATGCCATTTAATAGCTTACCTCAGAACGTTTTAGATAATGACTGGACGGACCTCGAAGTGCCTTCTTTCGTTTGATTCCGACTCGAGAGAAGACGATGGGACGGAGAAGAGCGCGAGGGGGATACGGACAGGATGAAAAGGGAGAAAAGAGCGCACCTGGTGGTGGTGAGGATGGACGCTTGTATTAAACGGAACGCTTGATACACTTCTCTTCTTCTTTTTATCGACGTCTGTTCGCTAAAAAAGGAACGAACGAAACGAGTAACGTGATTGGGAAAGTAAAATTAATTGCAGACGGTGTTATTATTCGGCACGCCGGTGGGGTCGTTCAATTTTTCTTTCTTCTTTCTTCTATTCACCCTCCAAGAGTCACCCTGCTAGCCTTTTCTTATTCTAGAATTCAATTAGGACAACAGAGAAAAAAAAAAGAAAAGAAAAGGCAATTAAACGTTCGCTGCGAAATTCAACCATGATTGCCTTTGAAAAAATACAAGGATACAAAAACGATTTATAATCTGTCAGTAACGATGAAAGTGACCAGTCGATGTTTCGTTTGACACAGTTTCTAGCGCGTTTTTAAAGCGATCAGGCGAGACAGCGAATTCGGTGAAGTGAGAAACCGGGTATTTCAGCTGGGAACAAATAAAAAATACAAAAAAAAAAAAAAGGAAAAAAATACTCTACGCGGCAGAGAGATGTTTCTCGCGTTCGCTTGAATTGAAACGCTGTGCCTGAATAACGAAAAGCGTTAAAAAAAGTTTAGAACTCGCAATAATGGTTGGCAAAGTTGTCCTCTCGCCCGTTGAAATTACTCTACTCATCTCGAAGAATTTATCCCGCTCATTGATGCTCGTTTCAGTGAAATTTTCATGACTCAACCCCGACGTTTTTATACCCCTTTTCTCTACTTGTTCGCTGTTTTTTTTTTCTTTTTTTCTTTTTTTTTTTCATTTGGAACACGTAATACTTTTCACGTACCGGTACAGAGTCCAATCGAAATTGCAACTGGAGGCGACATCTGGCAATTCTGACGAATTGTGTTTGACAGGAGGAGGGTACAACCAACAGAATCGTTCGTATTTTCTCCTGTATTTACGCCGAGTGACGTATCAATGAGTTATTAAGTTCTTGTCTAAAACGTCAACCCCCTTGAAAAATTGTTACGACGGAATTACGTCTATTTTGAATTATATTCCTTTCTACCTTTGGAATGTTCCAAACAAATGCGATTTCCTGACAGAAAAGTATTGCGAAATACCGCTCGTGACGCATCGATTTGAAGCTTCAAATTCGACTGCGACTGAAAATAACTGCATCGTGTGTGCAGCCGCAACATTAAGTAACTCGCTGTTAACCGACAAAAACGTAGATCTACGGGAGTTGCAGTTTATCATTGAGTGAAAAAAAAAAAAAAGAGGGTAGCAATACGCGATCTGCGGTTCACCGCTTTGCGACAAAAAGCTTTGCACCAGGTAATTTGCAATTTACCTTGGATAAAAAAACGAACGTATTAGTACGTGATCTTAGATTTAACGAAAAGAAAAAAGAAAAAGAAAGGAGTGATTGAGTTGTAAAATCGCATAGCGTCACGATAGTTGCGGTTCCTATCAACTTTTAACACCTACTCATGGAGAACGTAGTAGCACATATTTTGCAACCGATCCATCGTTGTATAACTTCGTTATTTAATTCAATTTCTTTTTTCTTTAATTAAACGTAATGGAAAGTATTTCACACGACGTATTCCGTGTTGAAATTTCCACGTAAGAAAAATAAGGCTGCTCGTCTACGGCGACGTAATAATAAGGCGTGAATTTCTAGTGTTTACGGTTATCCTAGCGGAAGTCAGCAGGACCATTTACGTCCTGCAGACGGCGCGGACACGTAATCGTTAAGGTGAAAACACGCAATCGCTGGTTGACGTTTAAAACAAACACGTTGCGAGTTTCTCTCTTTTTTAATTCCCACGCTGCGGAATTAACCCGTGGCAGCCTAATACGCATCTGTGATTCACTGCCAATTGAAATAATAAAAGAAAGTAGAGTTAATATTTGATCAAATGAATAGAAAGGCCGCAATCAGAAATACGCGATAGGAACCGTGTAAGTTTGAAGTGATACCGGTTATCTGTTTGATTTGCTCCCTGTAAATAATGTCAGCAATTCTTTGCACCATTGGGTGGTATCCATTTATCGTGGCATCGCCATGCGAAAGCTCTTTTGCCTGGAAATCCTTGTAACACGTAATCGACATGGACGATATCGTGACCTGTTATAATCCGACCCGGGAATATGTTAATGGAACGAGATCCTTTTTTTTTTTCTCCCCCATTTGGTTAAAGCACGAGCGTTCTTGATTATTAAGGGCAGAAAATCGTACGAGAAAGGAGAGAAAGAAAACACTTCTTCCTCTCAAGGTTTCTCGATTCTCCTTTCAATCGTTTCGCTCTTCGTCACGTACTATCGTTTTTCCATTTAATTTTCTTTCTATGACTGCTCTGTTCCGTGGCTAATCGTCGCTTAATTGTAACCCGATGTCTCGTTTCAATTTCACATTTACAGAAGCCGGGAACTTTATCGGATATCCTAAAATTGTCAGAATTTTTCGAGAACCTAATACAGTGGAAACGACTCGCTTTGCCTACAGAGATTAAATACGATATCCTTGATTTTAACGAAGATACTCGTTTCGTTTTTATAATCGCGTCGAAGTAAATTTGCATTTATAATTTTTACAAAAACAGTTCGAAAAATATTTAGCACAGGTAGGGTTAAAATCTGAACGCAACCTTGGGTGTGATTTCCTTGCGAACGAAGCTACTTACAAGTATCGCTCTTCAATTTTCAAAGTACTTATCAACCCTTCGAGATCTATTAGTATTACACTTGTAACTTCTATCTACGCGAAAGGCAACACGTTTGATCGGATAATTTGTAACGAGGCAAAGTTGCGAATCGCTAGCCGATATTATCTCGGTTAGCGATGCTATCAAGCTGCGAAGGTATTCCATATGGAGGATATCGCGACCTGCATACATAAATTTAACGTGTACGAAGGAAGGATACCGCTAGGATAATCTATGTAGGATAGTAGAATGCAGCGCGGGTTGACAAGTCGGAAAATGTAACGACAAGTAACACAGAAAGAACTATAAATACAGTAACGATCGAATTCATCACTTCTTGATTTCTGATTCAGCAATCGAATACTTTAGAAAATTTAAGAGCGAAACAAACTTCCGAATAACAACATTGATTTATTCCTTGACACAGATTAATTTTCAATTTACCTTCGGTACTTTCCGTTTAATTATAGAAGTGGCATCGCGGTACACGCCACTTATGCAAAAACCGAGCTGAATTTTGTAACAGATGACGACGCTTGTTCTTAATTAACGTAGGAAACATTGAAATTTCATAACCATTAAAGCTTCTTTCATTTTCATGAAATTTCAGTATACCTCCCTTAACAAGTTTCATCTTGATATTAATATCCTTATCAATCACGATTATCGCTGACAATTTTACCGCTTCCAATATTCGTACTTTGAAAAATTTATTCAATTAGAGCTCGTTTAATTGGAACGTTAATTAGGGAGCCGAGAGGTCTTAATTTGCCTCTTTTCAAATTGTAATCTTTATTCCACTTAAAACACAGGGAAACTTGTGGCAGGGAAATTGAAGAGAAAAAAAAAAATTACGATGGGGGTAATTTAGAATGCATAGCAAGAAAATGCGTGCGAAGTTGTTTAACCAGGTAAATGGTATTTGCAGGTTGCGACGCATTGCTGAGCTACAATTGAGTGGCTCTTCAACGAGCTTACGCTGCTGAGTATTATACTCGAATGCATCGCGGTAATTACTGTTATATGTATAAGAGCTTGTCCACGAGTGGTGCTTCGTTTATTTGATTAGTTCGACGCGTCCGTTCTGTCTGGAATACGAATGCGTTTCCGCTATTCTCACCCTTATTTCCTATGTTTCTCTCGCGGCTGTTCAACGCCCCGTTTCAAAACTGAAACTTCTTTCAAGTTCAGCATCGACCGTTAACGTTAAAAACTAACGAGTATATAATCAGTCGCAACTGGCGGGCACGAAAGCGTCGACGGTGATTAAGAGAGGACAAAGCCTGGCAGCTATTTTCAGTGGATCTTTTTTCTTGTACGTTTTAATCATTCGCCGTGTACGACGCTCCCATCTGACAGTGCTGAGTAATTCCTGAGAGGGAACAGAACGATTTTTTCGTACGGCGAAACGTGACGGAGCTAACGAAAATAGCAGGTTACAGGAGACAATAGCCCGTGACGACCTTAAGAATCATCGTACAGAATTTTATTAACTCTTTGTTTCGTCCTGTACAACGCTTCGCGATCACACAGACTTTTTTTTTTTTTTTCATCGACCCTGCCCATCGAACAGGAAATATCAATGAATCCACGCTATCCGACGTATACAGAGATGTGTTTATCCTCCTCGTTTCGTGGCAATTAATTACCCCTGCAATTACGCGAAACGTTTTTGAATGCAAATATTGAAAAGCGCGCTTCAGCGAACGATTAATTTCATCGAAAAAGTCCATTTTCTCGCTCGTCCATTATTTTATTCATTTATGTATAAAACACGTATTACTTTATGAAAGAGACAATAAAAAAAAAATAAATAAAAAAAAAACAAGAATAACAGGTGGAACGTATAAAATATTCGTAGATATGAAATTCAAAAATAAAAGTTCAGTTTTAATAAACGTAATTTTCGGTCCGATGACTCTCGACCGTGACACCCGCGCTCGCGTACGATTTTCCGAATTGCCAAATAAATAATACTGTTGAAAAAAACATAGAGGAAGGAACGCGAAACTTGATTATCGGTTTCCCGTAGATTAAAGGGAAATAGAAGAAAAAAGGAACCAGACGTGCCTCCTTGCGTTAACGCGGCAGATTGAAAAGCGTATAATTGCGCGGGAAGATTGTACAGGGCGGTGCAAAAATCACGTAACGGTTTTTCAAAATCAACCCCGTTAAATTTAACTTCCGTTTATTTTTTCTTATCAGAGCTTGTAAAGAACATCTTGAAAATAAAAGAAGATGTTTCTTTACAATGGGTCATCCATGGTCCACGCGACATTTTACGCATGAATTTCTTCCTCTGAATTTTGCATCAGCCTGTATTAACACGTGTAGGACACACAAGTATCCTCTTTCATGGACGTCGGCGTCTGAGGGTGGAAAACTGTGCAGAAGATGAAGAAGCGGCGTCGCTTTGTGCGTACCTTCAGCGCTCTCCTACAATTAGAACAACCCTCGTACTCATTTTTCGATCTTCTCCCTCTCGCACCTGGTCGTTTTAGCGAAGGATGAAAAATCGAAAGGAAAGAAAAGGCGTACGGTTCGTGAGAGCGAAGAAAACGATGAGAAACGATTCGGAGAAAAAAAGCAGAGACGTCTAGCTGGATATCGTTTCGGCAGAAATTGCGACATATATAACCCAACCTACCCTAAAACGACGCGTGTATACCGCGCCCTTGGTCGATACTCTTACAGGCCCATATTTTCATTAAAAAAGCCAACAAGTTTCTGTTTGAAAATATCTGAAATTTCACTTTGGCGTTGAATTACATCGTGAATCGTGATTAAATATGGCTGTATCGTTAACGGAATCTCTACAAATATTCGAGGAACGCGAGTCCACGAATTTATGGGGAAATCGTTACGCGATATCATCGAACTGCTCGATTATATTTGAATCGGTTACAAGATACTTCCGATCGTTGCAGTTTGCTCGCGATATTGTAAACACTATTAGTAATTCTACACGCTGCTCGTTGATAATTTGTCTGTTAGTTTGATCCGACACGAGTAAACGTTAAATTAACCACGAATTTAATAACAACATAGAAACTGTATACACTTGATGTTCTACGCGCACGTTTTAGCGGCGCGCATCGTTTGCACCCCTCGCCGTCATCAAGAACGATAGAAATATTAGGGGAAACTGTTTCTATGAGCGGGAGTGACGCTGAGGAAAATAAATGTTGGAAAACAAAATGAAACGGAGAGTCTGATATGCATAGTCGGATACTCGTGCTTATGCAAGCGTGACCCCGATGCGCGTTCATACATGTATATACTACGAATTTAATTGAAACATCACAAAAGCTGACGCCTCGTCTTTGATTTTCGGACGGATAATTAAAAACGAAACAATGTTGCGCGAAGCAATAGAGGTCGGTAAATATTGTTTCAAACAAGAGTCGCCGTGATGAATGTACGGTTAGAATAGCGAGAATTTTTTGTTAAATAAAATATATTCTACCCGTGGGAATTAATGGGTTAAGAAAGGCGTAGGTTCGCCACGGGGTTGGAAAGAGAACATCCTCGGTGGGTAATCTAAAGGGAATCGAAGTCCTTTTCGAAATTTCATGAGTTTCCAATGATTCTGGCGGATCGCTGAATCGGGACTGTATTTCCCTTAATTCCCAGGAGAATTCTATTCGTTTACGCCGACAGGCTTGTTCGACGATTTCTTTTCGCGCAATCGAGCGCAAACTCTTTATTTTTCTCCTTCGTTTAATTGATTATAGGAACGATGATGAACTCGATCGAGAACAGTTCGCTGAGATAGAAACGCGAATGATGTATAAACGTAGAGCGGTATTAATAACTCTCCGGTACGAATCAATTACGCCTATTCGTTTACCGATCGTTATCGCACGACAATTTATCGATACGTCCGCAGTGCCTAGCGATAATTTCAAACAAGCACCGATGTTGTCGCTGAAAGAAAAGAAAAGGGGTGGGTGGATGACAGACCGAAAACTTGCTTCGATAAAGAGCTTAATAAAGAAAGTTGGTAAAGTTCTGGCTTTGGTATTTTGTTGCCTGGTTAAATGGCGCTGAGGAGTAGGTGTTTGCCGATGGGCCCGCGGACGTTATAAAAGAAATTCCATGGCCGAGGCTGACACCGCGCCGGTTGGTTGGAATAAGGGCTGTGGCATTAACTTGCCGAAGTCGGCTGGTATCGCGGAGCTTAATGAAATTCTCCGTCTGCTAGGAAGACTGCGGGAACAAGTTTCGGTCTTTATCGTGAAAACGGGCAAGGAAAGCTGCCAACTCCATTTAGGGGTTGCTATCATTGCTCGGACCCAGATATGCCGGCAACTCGTTACGCCTGCAGCCAGTCGGCATTACTGCACGGAAACTAGCGAGAGACGCGTTTACGATCTTCAAAGAACACGAGCTTGCGCGATTTGTCTTGCTCCGGGTGTTTCTATAGAAAGGTAATTTAACGATAAATAAGGTATACGTAAGAGAGAAGGAATTGTCTTGTAATTACATTCGCGTTCTCCTGTTAATTCGTGTTTACACGATTCCTTGTCAACGGAGCTCGGGGAATCACCTATATCGAGGACAGCGGCGCGTTATAACGGGGGTAGGATTACAACCCGATCGAATTGGAAATATGTAAAGTAGCGTGATTAACATTCATGGTATGGTCGTTCGCGATTTGTAACCAATGAACGTTATAGACATTTACGCTGCCATTAATCCATCTCTCTCTCTCTCTGCTCTCTGTTTTGCGTTGGTTCGCGCGCAAATAGAGCAACCACCCGGCGTGTATCTCGATGGAGGGAAAACAAATGGAGCATCGTGTAGATGGAAAATTCAACAGGTTGAGAAATAGATCTTAGGACTTCAGCTGTTGATTCGAAAATCGAGGGAAAGTCTTACCCTTCTTACCCTCGTTTTCATTTTTTTTTTTCTCTCTTTCACTATTCCCTCCGCTTACACGTCCGACATTGATTGCGGTCTCTTTCTTTTTTCATCTTAGTTTCTCATCTTTACAGCTTTTTTTTTTCCTCGTCTCCTTTTCAAGTTGTTTCGATTCGCACGGGCTTTCAGGCAGCGCGCAACCCTCGACGGGTTGGAACAGTTGGGAACCCCCTGAGAGAGCCTCCTACCGGAGAATTGCCAACCCCTTTGAGTAGCTCTCGTAACATCTCTCGCTAATACCTATTATATTAAACTGTCGGTGTAGCGGAGGGGACGGATCGCAAAGGCTATTGTTAAGTGCAAACGCACAAAGCCAATTTGAAACGGTACCTTAATCAAAAGTCGTCATAGTAACCGTATTACGCGTTCGCCGATTAAAGCGTAACGATTGCTTCACAATATTTTCCTACCCGTGTCCCCGCGCTGATTTACGCGGGCCAATTAAGAGTTAGGACAACGCGGTACGAAACGAGAGAGCTACTCAAGACAATAGCTCCGGGCGTGTTTAAAACGTAATTTTTAATACGTTTTAAACGTAACCGCGCGAGCGCACTTTCGCAGACTAAATATTTATCCACCTTTCATTCGGGCTCGTTCTCTCTTTGCGGTGCTGCGCTTTTGTTCCCCGCCAGGTTGTTTGCCCTGCGTCGACGTTCACCATCGAGAACGTCGATTAGTTTTTCAATGGTAATTAGGGAAACAACGACGATTGTTTTGCCAGTTGTCGATCCAAACAAACGCACCCCGTTCGACGTGCAAGTTGTTTTAACGAGTTTAAAGTGCACGGATTCGAGTTGAAGTAGATTTCAGGAACGCGTTTGACAGTCTCTAGAGTATTATTTTTTCACCCTGCAGAGGAATTAGTTTGACAGTAATATTTTCGGTGAACAAAGTTAATTAAAGCTCGCGCGACGAAGTTGCGTTCGATGTTCCGCGAAACGGTGGAAAGTTATCCATTGAAATTCAGAGTTCCTGTTGGCCAGCATCGAAAGGATAAGCCTCGCTGGTTGCCTGGAACGATCCTAGATTTTTATCAGGCTCGTGCAGGCGGCCCTAGAACAATATCATCGAAAGCAAATTCATAGCTCGTGGGAAAGGAATGCGCGGATACCGCGAATAAGAAGAGAGGGGAAGGAAGCAGCTGTAAAGAAGAGGGGAAAAGATGGCGGGAAGAAAAGGAAAAGGAAAAGGAAAAGGAAGAAGAAGAAGAAATAGCAGTGGCATCGTGCCAGCGATCGATTGCAAGAGTATACAACCGTGTGGCTTTCGGTTGAACATTGAGGAGGAAGCAACTCGTAGGGAAAGCGCATATATCCGGGCTACACGTTCGCCGAGTGGTCGAGGGGGTTAATAAAACCTGTCTGCGCTCTCTGTATGCACTGCAGATCTAAAGTAAACGTAGTCTATGCCTGTACCACGAGACAAGTTGCATATCGCTGCTTCTTCTCTCTTTCCTTCTCGTTTTCGCCATCCCCTTTTCTTTCCTCGTTATTCCGTTCTCTCATTTTCTCTCCTGATTGTTCTCGTTGTTTGCTTTTCTTTTCTTTTCTTTTTTCCCTCTATTTTGTTCTTTTTTGTTTTGTATCAAAACCCCCTTCTCTTTCCTCCCCTCGTTCGTTCCTGCAATTTTCTTCCTCGCTGTCTCGATTTTTCTCCGTCTCGTCTCATCTCGTCGATTCGGTTCTACCCCATTATTTGCTGCTTCTTTTTTCACTCTTATACGTTTTACCTTTCTTCAGCGTCGGAAGACAGAGCCAGGTCAATCGTGGCGCAGACCTCCGATGGTGCTTTGATTAAAATCGGATATCAGCCTTCCTTAGTTCCAGCGAACGATCGGCTTTCGCATTAGAATATTAAAAGCAAGGGGTGGAACTTCCTGCCTCGGAAGGATCGCGATTAGGAGTTCGAGGAACCGATAAGCAAAACATCGATAGTTACATTAAGCGGTCATAAATTACCGTCGATCATTTAGCCAGGAGTTAAATTATAGGCGAACGGTAATGCTAGTGGATCCGATCTGTGTAATTAATGATTTCGTACGCATCGTAGATGTCTCGAAGACGCACAATTTATTAGACACGGTATTCACTCCCCTGATATGGCAATCAGATTTTCAATTAACCTTGCGAAATTTCTTCGTCGAAATCATCGCGAGATTCAACTTCGTTTCTGCTCATTGTCACGAAACGAAAAGGCTCGACTTTGCGAATCAAAAGCTACCCCTTAAGGAATCCAGACGGAGCTAAGTCCGATTTACAGTGACCCAAAGTGTCGCGAGAGGAGGGCTATCTTTAATTCAATGCACCATAAATTAGGCTTAGTATGACTTAAATTTTCCTGATTGTAAAATCACCACAGTTGGACAACCAAGGTGTGCGCGTGTGAGAAATTTATGCTAAATTATGGCGTGACTGGTGTAACGAATAATTAAATACGATAAAAATGATTATTTTCAAATAACATAATACCTAAAGTTTTGTCTATATCTTCCTATTTTTTGGGATTCAAGAGAATATCTTGGAGCGTAATTTTATAATAGCTCGAGGCAAAGTAAAGGTAAGGAAAGGGAGGCAGAGAAGAGGAGTACCGTTTCTAGCCCGTCTGTGCCTCGTCTCCGACAGGTTTCTGACCCGAACCTGATCCGAAGTTGGCCCGAACTTGGTTGCTCGTCTTCTTCATCGTCTACTATCCTTACCCCAACTTCGCGTCCAGGCTTCGGCTTACCTTTACCTGCGTGTCTTCTCGGTCAGTTAACTCAATTACCCTACACGCTGTAACGAAATATTCTTCGAAAATTATATCCTTTTCCCGTGAAACATCACCCACCATAGAATTACCTGTTACGAAAAAATATTCTCTTCCTATATTTTCACGAATTTTCAAACTCGTCCTGTTATACCATGGATAATTAATTTCATATTTTCACGCCTCTGAATATTTAAATGTAAATATTTGAAATTTTCACGTATTCAGCATTTTCGTGAGCAACACGTGGCTCTATACGCGAATACATTTTTTTTCCCCCCGTTCTCTGTGTTTTAATCATCGACGAGGATATAAATAATAATTTAAATCGATCGAATTTCTTATTTACATTTTAATTAGTTCCGTTTTCGTACGGCATTAAACGAACGCCTCTGTTGAAGCCTGTGCATTGGGAAATGTAGTTTAAGGCCAGCTTTTGAAACGTTCGTCGTGAGCGAGACGTGGTGGTAGGGAAGGTGGAAAGAGAAGTTCAAAAGATTTTCGTTTCGTTAAATCGCGAGTGCACCACTTGCCTTGTGAACGATACTACATAAGAAGAGGGGAAGGTACAGTGGCGTGCAACTCGGGCTTCCTTCAATTAAGGGAAAGTGGGAAGGCAGGATGTATTGTGCGAGAAGTAGAGAATGCGCGTTAAGTTTTCCTTAAATTCCCGAAAATTCTCAACTTTCTTCCTCCGTTATTACCGTCGACTAAAAGAAACCTACGTCTAAAAGAAAACTACAATTTCAGTGGATGCGTTTTCTGTTAAATTAAAGCAAACGTGCGACAGTGGTGTAACCTCGACACGAGCCACCCCCGCCTGTTACGAGCCAAAGGAGCCCGATTTTCGTTCAACTTTCAGTTAACTCCGCCTTCTAGCTGGTAAATCGAGGCAGGAGAAGGTATAATAGCTACGCGAAAAGGTCTATTCGTTGGCTCCTGCTACGTATTTCCCTAGTATAAACGACGGTTTAATAAAAGCAGTCTACGAGGTCGGCTAGCTGAAAACGGTAGCTAAAATGCGACGGCTTTTATGCTTGGCGACGTAGCCTGCTACATATCGACGGTGTGCTACTCGCACTCTGCCAGCTTTTATATAAACCAGCTTCGCCACCGAGTGTTTTAATGCCGGGTGCAATGTCGTCCGAGTGGACGTGCTCCAGTCGTCTAAGTAATGCTCGAAGGTGCGGCAGAATTGTGCTGTAACGTTGCCAACGACACGTTACTCTTCCACCGTATAACGATGCCGAATAGACGCGGCTCGAAATTTCTCCTTGCGTTTCGTGGGAAAAATTTCAGGAGTTTAATGGACTTATCGGTGGAGGCATACCTGGTAGACCCTTAACTTTAATCGAACGGACAAATGAAGCCGAAATTCAACTTTCTTCAAAGATATCGAAGAAAGATTCAGAAGAGAGAACGAAAAAATTGTGATTCAGCTTGGCTGCCGTATGAGTCACCGTATTTGTATTCCTCGCATGCGATTCCTCCATAAATTAATGTTATTTACTCGTTTGTAAACGACGAGCTGAGAATACTCGCTTCGAAAGTATTTTCCCCCCAGTCGGTGTATAAACGAATCCCGTTGAGATATTCAATTGGCATTGTTCACGGGACTTGTACGAGCGAGCATGAACAAATGTTTGTGATCGCTTGCTTATCCAACGAAGACGCGCACCAATGGCGACGAATCGATACGAAACGATCCGCGCGAATATCTTGTCACACCTACCCCAACGTGTGCCGTTCAGCCATCGCGATTGATTCGCTCTGTAAAAACGATCGCTGTTATTACCCCTCTCGTACGACTAATTCGACAAGGATATTTAATGAAAGGAAAAAGCATGTAAACACGACGTTGACCGAGAAACCTGTTTCGCGACAAAAATCGAATTTATTTTTCTCCCATCTGTTCTCCGTTTAAATGATACTATTACGGGGAAGAAATCGTGTGTATATGTATATACTTTATCGGCGCGTGCTACGGCTGAGAACCGGTTAAACCGTATCAGCTTTCCGGCCATCAATGAAATAACGCCAACTTCCTTAGGTAAATGTAGGTCGTTCCACGATAAACCGTTTCCTTCGTTAATTCTTCGACAGAATATGAAGGGATAATACGTTGCTAAGTAATTCACCCCATAAATACGTATTTCCCAAAATTATCCACGGTGCTCTGTTGTTCGTTAATAAAGTCTTTAAACGGTTATTCTCTCTCTCTCTCTCTCTCTCGAGTTGAGAGAATCGAATTTCGAAACTGTCGCCTAGCCGAGACAACTTGGCGCGATAAAACTTTGCCGAACTAAGGCTCGAACTGTGCACCGCTCCTACCCTTTTATCGTTTCCGCTTTTACTACCTGTACCGGAAGCTGAGACACTGAGTGCTAGCTGCTCGGCTGCCGGAAATTCGCCCGAAAAATCGTCTTGCCAACGAGAACGACACGATCGATCGTTACTTATCGGCGCGCATCGAAAGAAATATAAAAGTAAAAGTGTCCTAAACTTTTCCCAAGATCGAAGACAAATAAACGCGTTTCATGGTTCGAGTATTCCGAGAAACGAAGCGTGATAACTGTCTGAGATGAATTTTTTCTTCGGGCTATAAATACGAAGCAATCTTGGATGACCCCGTTAAAAACACGTTCCTTGCGCGTAACGAGCCATTTTTACGCCAACTTCTCCAATCAGCAACGGATTTTCCTGTCGTGGGGGGAAGGGCCATCGCGACACACGTGACCCTGCCATTAGAAGCATGTAGCGCCCTTGGTTCGATAGCCAGTTAAAGAACGTGCATATACTAACACACACGCATACTCGAGCAGCGCATGTGCATTTCCCTGTTTCTAGTTTCTCGTATGGCCATAGTGTCGGGGATTCGGGTAGATGGCGCAATGATCGTCGCGAGAGGAATTATAGGGATCCCTAGGAACTTAAGGCATCGAGATGTTCCACTAATTGAGGCGTTGTAATAAATTTCGTTTTATTTTACTGCTACGAAAAAGAGACGATAAACTCGGTTTAGTGATGTATTAAATAAAGGGCGATTCGTTTCACTGGCAACGATTGTTCCGCCGTGTTCAAGCGTTAAATTATATTCAACGAGTTACCGGTACGTTTTAAAGTTTTTCATTTGAAACTTGCTCCTTTTTTCTCTGGCCGATTTACTTTCGCCGAAACGCTTCGCGGAAGGGAACGTTTTGTAACCTTTGTTTCCAGCGAAACGATTTACAGAAGGTAAGGTGGAAAAAAGAACAGGACTGTCTGCAAAAGAAGTTAAAAGAGCAACGGAGAGAGATGCTTTGTTTTCCGAGGCGCGATTACGATGATTCTTGCGGCGATTTAAAATCATTCCACGAAAGTTTATATACAAAGGAGAATATAAATTGAAGCGAGTTTTAATTTTATTACTCGGACGAGCTCGGTGCTATTGTGCATCGGCCGTTCGCTACAGCGGCTTTGTTTTTCAGAAGAAGCGACGCCTTATGCCATGGAGTTTTCACCTCTCCCCTCGCCTCACCGACCCCTTTCCGAAGGGAAATAATTCGTTGCGAAAGTAAATGTACCGTGAATTCATTAGAGCACGGTTGCAGTGGCTCGGTTAATTATATCCAGGTGTAATTAATTATCTCCACCTGGTCTGCCGCATCACTCGACGCAGAAAAGAATCAGAATTATCAGCATACTTTCGATATTACCATCTGTTCTGAGCGACGTAATCGCTTGAATTCTGATTTAAATGTCTTTTAATTGCTTGGAAAAATACCTATCGTGCCGGTGATTTAAAACCTCCACCGGTCATAGATAATGCAAAGACACGGATCACGAAATAACTTTCGAGGAATTTTCTAAAATAAGTACTTGAAATCCATTCGTTTTCCAAACATAGAACACGATGTAAATGTTCAATTAAGGAGAGTGTTATTTGCTCGAAAAAAACATTCATACTTGCTTGCTTGTTTTTTTACGTTAAACACATATTGTTTTTCATTCTCAATGAAGAAACTAAAAACACCGGAGCATTTGTTCAAACTCGATCGCAGAGGGAAATGCCGTAATAAAACATATCTGACATATTTACGTAAAAAGCGAGTCAATTCTTTGCTTGAAATTTCCCAGAAATTAATAAACAATAGCCTGGAAAGCTTTTGATATATCGATGAACGATAATGGATATCGTTAATAGCGGCTAGTCATTTCAAAGTTGATTTAACAATTCGGTCTATCGAGTGATCTTGTCAGCATGCAATATCCAATCGTTTTATAACCACCTCTGGACGATGTAGCTTTTCTTTTTTTTTTTTTTTTATATGTGTGTCGATCGTCGCCTGATACAATTTCGTCGCTCGACCGCGTGCAATTTTGTTAGAATACGCTTTTCACAGTTCAATAGCTCAAAGCCTGCCTCTAATCCGTCTTTTCTAATTAATAGTCTATATGGATCATTCTGCGGCCATTTAACCAGCCGTTCGATATACCGCTATCGATAATACAGCAAGGCTTCCTGCCATTTCTAACCTAATTCCAGTGATATTACCAGCAAAGAGCTTTTTTTCAACCTATGGATTTCCATGGAACTTCTCGTTGTCCTTTTTCTCTATTTACCTGCTCAAGTAGTCCGACACGATTCGATGACATAAAAGTAACGCAAAATAGTACTTGCGGTACGTGAAATTAAAAGCACAAAGGTTTCGTCGATATTCTTCATACAAAATGGCTAATTATTTGATAGAACCAACAGTTTGTTATAGTAGTCATTTGCTTGAAATTAATTTATGTACTGCAATGGTAATATTGGGAAATATTTTCATTCAATTTCGCGAATGTAGAAAACTGTGGGAACAATGTAAAAAATTCGGTTGGTCGGACCGTGAGAAATCACGGGACAGCAATGTTGAGAGGTAAAAAAATATTTTCAACATATCGATCGTTCGGGACAATAAAAATAACAAAACCCGATGCAAGCTCGTGTAGACCACAAAAATATTGAAATATGTATATCTTTCAAAAGTAATCGTAGCAAAATCCATAAATTTTGCGTTTGATTCGTCGTGCTTTATCGGAACGTTTCCACTAAAAGAATTTTCCTTTTTTCTTTTAGCCGGGGATAATTCGCGAGGAAAATTTGCGCGATTATTCCAAGACAAATCTATTCTTCGAATCGACGAAGCTTTTCTCTCTCGGTAATATTCATCGATCGAAGAAAATTAGAGATCGACGTTGGATAAAACAAGACGTCAAACGAATCTACCGCGTAATTTTATATTTCCCCGTGAAGGTAATCCCTGTTCGATCCAATCGGACCCACACCCCCGTTAAGTTTTCCTCTCGCATTAATTCACATCTGAATTTATCCTCGTTGCGAGACGAGAGAGAAAGAGAGAAGAAAAAAATGAAATAGAAAAAAAAGAAGAGAAAGGAAGATACCTAGAGGCGTTCGACCTAATTATCCTACGTAAGATAATAGAGTGACTTCCATTACGAGAATTTTGTACGGTAGCATCTGGAAGGAAAAATTTTTATTATGCTCCCGGGATAATCTTCCACGGGTAGCAAGCTTCCTGGTATGCATTGCAAATACACGGGACGAAGAAGATGATGGGGTAGTTAAAAAAAAAGAAAAAAAGAAAAGGGAGAAAAAGCGAAGGACGTTAAACTACGTACAGCGAGAAGAACGTTAACTATTAAAATACGAGAGGCAACAACGATGAAGATGGAAATAAGACTGAATAAAATAGTCATGAGAATGAAAACAGTTAGATGTCCACAGGCATCGGTGTTCGGCATGGTTTACGTCAGAGAAAAACGAAATTGCCAATTAGCGAGATTTCATGTTTGTTTCGTGGAATGGCAATTTGTTACTTCGAGGGAATTTCAGTCTGAAACACGATACTCTGATATTACACGAAGACAAAATTCATAAGCTGTTTGCGAGTAAAGTTTCAGAAACTGTTGGAGATCTGTTAGACAATTTTACGACCACTCTTTCTTATTATTACCATTATTATTAATTTTAAATTCTGCCACTATGTTTTACCGCCTGCAACTCGGAGGGTGCTTCGTTAGCCCCTTGTGTACGTCTGTCGACTAGCAACAAGCTTTCTTAATCTTTGATTCAAAGAGCATAGTTTCTTGGTTAATGAGTCGCGTTTGGCGTTTTCCATTTTCTTTCTTTTTTTCTCTGAAGAAAAAAGAGAAGTTTCGCGGACTTTTAAGCGGATGCTAATCTATGAAAGAAACTGTAGCGAAATAAAGGGAAAGAGGATGAAGTTGGTAGCCCAATTGCCCCTGCAACTTTTTTACAAGTCTTCCGCCTCCACCTTGTTGGTTTCCTTTTACCGTAAAGAGTAATTAACTTTTGTAATTTTACTATGACAAGTATGTTTCGTGTTCGATGCAACTTCTAATTACATAACGCCGGAGGAAGAAAGTAATTTGTTCATATTCAGGAATAACACGGGTGAAACACTGCATCTCTTCCAGTTTCTCGGCTAAGGGTTGTTGGCTATATTTTACATTAATAAATTAATGAATATTTCCCAAGGAAAGATGCTCCACCCCTACAAGGAAGCCTACATTGACGATCTTCCTGTATCTTGTTCTAAACAGTTCGAAGAAGCTCTCGGCAGCAAGTGCATTTTCCAACAAAGAAAAAGATACACATCGATGCATCCCACGGTTCGTGTTGCACAAGTATAAAGCAAGAATCGAGCGTGTAAACGGTTCGATCTCGCGAGGATAGAAACCGGGTAACGAATAACAAAGTGGAATCGAAAAATTTCCCCGTACTCTGAACGGAGAAGGAAGGAAGAGGAGGAGTTGACTCGGTTGCCTCGCGCGATAATGCTTCCCAGGGGACAAGCTCGTAAAGGTGGATAATTGCAGGTGAAAGTGAACGCTGCTAATCCCGACGGTGCATCGTACACTCGCGCGTTGCCGAGTCGAATTCCTCGCGTGACTTGGACCGCTCGCTCGCTCGCTCGCTCGCATGCTCGTCCCAGGCCAGACAGCTGCTTGGCCGAGCGGAGCACGTGCTGTTATGCACTCGCGATGCAACCGTGCGTTGCACCGATGCGATGCGTCCCGCGATCCTCGAGTAAAAAGCGCCCGCTATTGGAAGCGAGCGCAATTATCTGGATAATTACGAGTAACGACATTACCGGCCCAACTTGCTTCGGTGTTACAGGAATTACAACGCAGAGTTTCCTTTCTAGCTGCTGCAGTGCCAGGGCACGAATAGGGGAATACCCGAGGTAGCTGGCACTTTATCACGTCTAGATAGAATGCACTTAGGTCTACTGGCTGGAGAAAAGATTGTTACGGGTCATTCTTTCCCAATCGCTAAACTTGAACTAGGTGCCCTAAGTACACAACTGCCCTCCATAAGTACCCTAACAAGGAAAGTGCTCGTTTCAAGATTTGACACAGTCATCCGTCATCCGGAATCGAGAAACAGCAAAAACGAATACTGGGAAGCAGTGAGAATGGGTACTTGCCACTATCGTAGGGGGTAGAAAAAGTCAGGTGTCCCCCAGGTCTTCGAGCCGTGCGCAGCAAGATAAGAGCGGGAGGAAAATTTGTTTAAGAGATATCATGGTAACTGGAATCCATTGCAACGGTATCCGGTGTGTCCATCGTGCCAAAATACCTCCCTACCAGGCCATTATTTTCAACGATATCGGCCGTTTTTAATGGGAATCCGTCTTCTCGTACATCTGCCAGGGGGGACTGGCGCGCGCTTTGTTTTTCTCCTTCCCTCCTATTTCTTCCTCGAATCCCACAAGCTGGGGGTAGTTTTTTTTTCACGCGAGCCCCAATAAGTCTTCCATGAGAAATTGTGGTTTTATCAAGGATTAGCCATGGACTGTCTATGGAAGCTTCATAAATGTCTGCGTTCGAAGGTATATTTCGTCGTGGCAGGATGCGCATCTTCTTTTTATCCGAGTGCATGCTCGCTGCTCTAAACAACCGGTTGCGCTTTCATATTCGGTTACACGAATTAATCGGCTCGTTAAACCGCCTGTAGTTTTCCTTTGTCTGCGCGTGATCCGTGGAAGGGAAGCAGGTATACCATTGTGTCTCGAGTTTGATTTTAATTTATGCGAGAAATAATTTGTGGCGATTAGTTAATTTATAGGGACGTCCGATCGATAGATCGTCTGGTCGGACGTTCGAACGGCGTTCCTCGAAAGCGGCGAGACTTCGTTTCACGGGAAAACGTTCATTATTGATTTTGTATCGTCTGAACGGAGTGGAAATCAATCGAGGGACGATCTGGTCGGTTCGAAGCTTTCACTGGCAAACAGTATGCGTGCAGCATCGACAAGTTTGGTCACGCGATGCGAACCGATCAGCGGGCTCGAAGGCAACGAGCAACTCGGATCTACCGTAACAGAGATGGAAGAGGTTTAGGGGGATGCAGATGCGCAACTAACGAACGCGGCATGTATTTGCCGAACTAAATCAACTAGCTGGTAAATCAGAACCGATAAGTCGTGTTACGTTTCGAAACACGAAAGGCAGGAGGCTAGCTTTCAACGCGCGTTTATTTTCCTCTATCGAACAAAAAAATCACCCTTCAACCTGACTAACGGTGTTTGCACGTTTGCTTCCCTTCTAAATCAACGCAACGGCGACGGTTTCTAATAAATAATTGCTCTAGATCAGATTTATGCACGTTTCTAAGGTTACGAGTACTGTTTTCTTCTTTTTCCTCCCCCCGCGCGAACGAAATGAATGAAATTCCACCCCCTCGTTCGATAACAGTCCTGCCGGAACGGAAAAATTCGAGTTAATTTTTCGCAGCTTTTTATTCCCCGACGAAAGATGTACGAGAGAGACTGAGCTTCGATTAATTCGTTTAATTTTACTTCCGACAACAGTAAATTTTAATTAAATTTTTCGCGCTTCGTCGAATTCAACGGAGGCCGCACCGGGAGAATTCGAAATTTATTTTAATCCGTACGCGCCACGGGAAAGTAATTGTAAAAGTTTAACGAATTCTAGCGTTATACCGCGTAACTTTGCCGCGGTAAGCAAATAAAATGGCTCTTCCCGTTGGTTCTCTATGAGTCACGTGAACGAAATGCAGCGAACTCGGTATCGGACGCGGTTCGATGTTAATTGTAAGGCTGTTTCAGCGAACGAAATTACATCGAATTCCGATAGCCGATCGTTCGCCAATCGTATCCGACACTTGCAAATTTTACAACATATCTATTCGATTGGTACAACCCTGTAATTTAATCGGCAAACGCGAAATTCTTAGAATCTCATTTTTACAATAAATAAGTTGTCATTATTTTCAATTCATTCGTGATCTTTGCACCGTCCTGTAATTCCTCTTCGATCTTTCCCTTGGAAACGAGCTTCTTCGGATCAGTTTAAATACCAGATTCGTATCGTCACCTGTTGATTATATTTTTACAGTGCCAAGAAACGATAAGCTTCTCCTTCGGTTCCCAGTCTTATGTCTCGAATTTTTTCCTCGGAATACAAATCACCCTCTTCCGCTTCTTTGCACAGAAGATTCACCCTAATGAAAACTATCGATGATCACCACCGCCCTCGAGCTGATAAATATTTAACGATAGATAAATCAGAGTTAGCGAGAATCGTCAAAATAAGGTATTTCGTTTGTGACCTACTTTTGTTTTCGAACGTTTCGCATATTCCCATATTTATGTCTTTTATTCGAACAAATGTATTCGCACGATTCTGTGCGAGTATACACGCGACAAATATTTGCAGAAACAACAATGGTTCAGTGTATACGTCGAGCGGAACTTATATATATATATATATTTCAGTTTTTTACATCCGACGCAAGGATGATCCGATTTTGAGATCAGATGAAATCCTATTGATCCTGTTAATTAATCGCACCCTGAATCTTCGTTATTTCAAAACTTTATTTCGTATTCCATAAGTGTAGATTATAATGGAGGAGAATTATAGGAAAAACTTGAGTCACTCGTATGGTTTTCTCTTACTCGGTTGAACAATTTCCTGTAACGCGCATCCATGTAGCCCGAGTCGTCTACATTCGAACGGCTTCCGTCTAACTTTTATATCCGAAATTTAATACCAGCCTGTACAGCTCAATTTACGATCGATTGTTAACGTAAAATTACATTTTTAAATCGGGTCTCGGGCTATTGTGTCACCGACGACACCGTAAGTGGAACTTCACCGTCTCTTTTGCTTCTTACTTTCGTATTGGCTTACGTGTCTTATCTATCCTCCGTGTACTAGCTGAAAGTGCTATTTCAATGGGACCTACATTTTCTCTCCTTTATTAAGAAAGACCGTTCCAATTTCCAATTCCTTTATTCCATCCCACCGTTTTCTTACATTTTCCATATCGTTGTTAATTTCATCGAAACGAATGAAACGTATGTCGGTAGAAGCATCGAACACAGATGGGCTCGTTTAATCGTTTCGGGGGCTTAAAACCAGCATCATGGTAAAACACGCGTGTCTCTGACAGCAACTAAAACGATTTATTAGCATAATCTGCGTTACCTTCGTCCGATGACGGCTTTTAATGCGCTACCATTCTTGAAATCCGTGAATCTCTGAAAATTTATTTAAAGTATCAGTCGAAGGAATCGATCGGGATATTTTCGAGAAGGGTGGAATTAATAAAGGTTGTTTTTCACAGGTGTCGGTGACCGCAGGAGTGTCGGAGGAGTGGCTAAAAGCGAGCAGGCGGTAAACGCAGCAGCACACGTTCCGCGGGGAAATGAATGGACGCGGTAACCGCAAGAGCACATCCCATCCAACATCAACTCCGACTGATTCTAAACATTAAATGTACCCCCAGGAATTCAGGTTTCGGCCGAGGCTCTCGCGAATCTGGGATGGCTTCGAACAATGATGATATCGGATTAAGTCTGGCTAACAAGCTCGCCGCCGACGTTCTATCGTCCGTAAAAGTAGATAGGTTTTAAATCGAATCTCGCTCGGCGCAAGGGGCAACGGGAACGCAACGGAACGCAACGGAACGCAACGGCGAACGACTCGACGGGCGATATAATCCAAGGCTTATTGAATCCCGATGATATAATGGAAGTACACGAGGCGAAGCGGTAATAGTTGTTCGCGGAGGCAACGAAATAGAGAGAAGTCGATAGAGGTCAGGTTGCAATACGGCGTATGCTGTCCTCTTAGCTGGAAGAGCAGCCCTCTCCTACTTTCCAGCACGCTTTTACGACAACTGTTTATCGGCGAATCGCCTGCGAATCTGATAATTCGGTCTAGAGAAAGTGTCTTTTTTTTTGTTTTTTTTTTGAAAATGTAGATAGAAGTAGCGGAACGAAGAGTTGGAAGTAAACGGACCGTAAAGTGAACCGCTCCCAAAGATCAGGCCAGTGATATAGTTACTATCCGAAGGGAAATGCAACAGACACCGTTGACAACGCGCAACCGACGGTGTAACAGCAAATCCAGCAGGAACCTAGACTAACGCTAACACGCCTACATTTAGGAATGTAATATTTCGACTCGAAGAACGGCACATCGCAGAGACTCTGAGGCTAGCCCGTGTATAATACCGAGGCAAGTCTCAAGAAGAGAACATTAAAAGAGAGAGAGAGATACAGGGATTCGTTAGAGAACAGATACATACACACACGTCTTCACAAGTGTCCTTACGTTAAGTGCACTCGTCGTCGCGTGCTTGCGTGCCAGCTCTCGTTTCCTTCTTGGTTATGGAATGAACCGATGCCCGGCTAACTTCTCCAGCTGTCCGTGCTTCAGGTTCTGCTATCGAGCATCATCATGACGCCGATGGTGCCCCTAATCCTGTCCACGCTATTGCTCGCGATCACCTGCAGCCTATTCTGCTCGGCCAGCGGCGATGGCGGACCGAACAGTCCGATATTCAACGTGGACAACACCGCGCTCGAGAAGAATCTGGCCGCGATATTCAATAAAGTCGCGCACAGCTCGGCGACGACGAAACGCAGCGTGCCTGCCTACGATGCTCAAGTTTCGGCCAGTACAACCCTGTCGACGGTACCGTCGCCTTTGACGACCACGACCACGACCACGACGACGACCACCACCACCACCACCGCCACCCCTTCGATACCATCGGCGAGGTATCCCCCTGTACCCAGGGCGACCGTGTCGCCGGTTTTTCGCGAATTACCTTCCTACGCTCCTCCGTCTCGCGCCCTCTTCACCCCTCCCCTCCCGCCCGAGTATCTGCATCCGTTCGCAAACAAACCAACGCTGCGGGGAACAAACTCGGATGCTCATTCCGGGCTGAAGAGACCGGTACCACCGCCCAGCGGTACGCCGGCTCACGAAAGGATACCCATCAGGCCGCCCGACCTGCAGGCACCTTCTCAAATCCCCGAGAGGCACTCGCATTCGAGGAACAAACCCTTGAACACCCCCAGCAAGGAGCAGAATATCGTAGAATCGAGCGAATTAGATAGAAGAAACAATACCAACGAGTTTGTACCTACGCTCCACTACCCTAGTATCTCGAGGATACTGTCGGGCAGTAACGGCAGGAAGCAGGATATTCCGGAGATACTTCTGAAGCCTTTAGCAACGAAAACTCCGCCGCAGAATGCCCCGGTTGCCCCTACCACCGAAAAGATGACCACATTGTCGACGACGACCAGCAGGACGCCCAGCACATTGGATTCCTCAAAGTCCGTCACGCAGCCGACGATCTTTAATCTGCCGAACACGAGGAGGCACGACGACGACGGTTATCACGGGCTGAGGAACGAGAACGGCTTCAAAACTGAGAACATAGAGATCGTGGACACGGAGAGATTACCGTATCCGCAACCACAGCCACCGGCGCCCGCGCCGAAACGACCGGACGAATCCGGTGACCATATCGTGCCGCAGGTCGACACGCATCATCCCCTCGAGTCCACTTGGAGGATCGCTTGGTTCCTTCACGTATACGTCGCGGCCATCCTCTTCACTTTAATGGCTCTATACTCGATCTACAAGATCGTCCGTTTCAACGAGGCAACGAATCTACTAACCCAGTCGTACTTCTTAACCGTTCATCTCCTTCTCACCACCGTCTGCACCCTGAGGTGCTTTCATCTATTTTACGACGCTTACAATCTAGGCCATTCGCTGCCGGAACCTCTGTCCCGAGTACTGATGTACCTACCGGCGCCATTGTTGTCCACCGCGTTTGCCACCCTGGTGCTCTACCTCGCTCGTTGCTCCGAGGCGCCGTCGTTGAACAACAGGTTCCTCACCCCAGCCGCCCTTCTACTATTCTCCACGGTCCACATCGTACTTTGCGTCTCCCTTCACGTGTCCACGCACGTGCTCGGCTATCAGGACGAGGCGAAGATACTACCGCTGATCTGTCAGTGCATCTACATCATAGTCTGCGTCACCCTGGGCCTAGGTTACATGTACGTCTATCGAGTGGTACGCAGTCAGATCCTGCTGACGAATAACAAAACGGCCGGTGCGAATCACATAGTCGGCGCTGATCCTACCACGATGGCATTGAGCACAGCCATCACCACCAGCATCGCTACCGCTCTTCTATTCATCCTGATGGGTTTCGTTCAATTGTACGGAATCTTCGGCAACGTTCAGGAACAACCGCAATCTTATCCCTGGCTATGGTGGGGCTGGCAATTCTCGGTCAGGTTACTGGAACTCACCGTATGCGGTCTTCTAGCCTGGGTAGCAAGTCTATCGCAGTATCCGTTGCGAGAGAAACAACTCCAACAACACCCGGTGCATTCCGGATTCGCTCTGTTCCCCTGTGGTAGCTCGACCTCCACCGAGAATATGGACGACGTGCTTTACCCCGCTATCTGCAGCACCAACCAGGCGATTCAGAATTACACGATGAGAACGGGCAAACAGGTTTACGACGATAGCTTTCCGTTGAACACGCTACCCGAGCATTTGAACATATCAGGTATCGGCTAACGCTATCCGTGATCGAACGTTATAACCCGTACCAGTATTTCCTTCTTCGTGGTTCGTGAGAATTTTCTAACTGCTAAAACGGGGATCGTCTCTTTTTTTTTTTTTTTTTTATTTATTTTCTTTCAAGAAATTTTAATATAAAACTTTGTCACCCTTCCACGCGATCTTTCAGCAGAAGTACTTTGATAAATTAGGTCAACTGTTTCAATCAAACTTGCTCGAAGAATAAAACGCTGACTGACGCTATTAATGCCGTATTGAAACCTGGAAAATCAGCAATTTTTTCTATGCTTTGTCTTCGAAACGTCGCGTCGTTCTATTACCCGAACATCGGATAGCGAGCATTGTTCCGGTCTAACAATTTCTTTTCGCGATGAATTCGCGTCAGCTGTGATCTCGATTAATATTAATACACGACTCACGAACCATCGAAAAACGAATGAAAAAAAAGCTCTCGCAGAGAATGAGAGAGAGAGAGATATGGTATGCTAATTAACGTTGTGATTGTGGCAGGTACTTTCGAGAGACATTCCATTCGCAAGTCAGGCACCATGGGCCATTTCCCGCACGAAGGTCGCGGCTCGTTAAACCGGCACGGTAATGGAATCCAAACTCTGAGAAGCTCCGAGAGTCGTGGTCGGCACACACCTGTGCAAGGTGTCCACGAGCAAACGGCGACCACCGGCTCGACGATGCTGGTCGCCGAGGACGGTTTCGTCAGGTTCCGAAGTCTCGGCGCGGAGGACGACGAGTTGTCGGATACACCGAGCGTGGTCGGCACTCACGGAAGAGGAAGTTCTCTGGCCGGAAGCGTAAGGTTCAACGCGAGACACCCAACGTTGCAGCATCAGCATCCTCATCAGCATCAGCATCAACATCAGCATCAGCATCAGCATCAGCATCAACACTCGTTGCAACATCCGCACCAGAGTCAGCATCAGGCTCATCATCAGTTGTACATCAACACGTAAAAGTCTGCGTTGCTCGTACAACCAGGATAGAAACTTCTTGTTCCGCGTTGATACGGTGAGTTGAAAACGCGTGCATTTCGGTTTGAAATTGAAAAAAAAAAAAAAAAAAAAAAAAAACAAGAAGGCAACGGACGTTAGCTCTTTGTGTTCCAGCGTACTCGTTAAAACTTCGGATTCTCAGCTCGTGTGTTTTATCACGCTAAGAAAGTTGATAATACACTTTACTTACCGGAAGTTTAACTTCTCTTTCGCTTCCTACCTTAACTCCGTGGCCCTTCATCGCCGTTAAAAGTAATTTAATAGGAACAATGAATTAACGAGCGCGAAATTCAGCTTTCCGGAGAGACGCGATGGGTACTTTGGAGATTCTGTTGTTTAAAAAAGAGGATAACGTTGTTTCTTCTGATTTAACCCTTTACTAATGGTATTAAAATAATTAAAGTTCGCTTAGGCTTCCCCGAGCTGAGAGGAAGCGTAGGTGAAGAAGCATCAAAAGAAGGGCTTGATATACCCTATTCTTCTTCTTTTTCTAATCGTTTTACTACATTCTGTTGCAGATACAATGGGGATCGTCAACGAAATATAGGATGTTCCGGGCTATCGCGACTCTAATGGTCTAAACTTGGAGGAAAACTAATTTTACCTTTATTCTATGTAAGATACGTCCTGTGTATAGATACCTAACTTGCCATTCGCATTCTCCTGCTTCGCGTCTTATGGTCCGAGCCGACGAACCTTTCGCCGTTCATGGTATCCGCATATTTATTTAAGGTTCTCGATCGTGACGAAGAGAAAGAGAAAAAGAGAGTGATAGAAAGAAGGGAAAAGTATACGGTGAACTCTGTACAGAGTTCTTTCTTCTACCTGTTACGTGGGTAGTTTCAGGGTATCACGAATGTTGACCTTACATTAGGCACTTGGTACTTATTAAGGTTCATGTGATTAAACGAACGTTGTATCGTGACGAAACCTATAGAGGCAAGCGCTTTCTTTTTCGTTTTTCTTTTCCTTTTCCTTTTTTTTTTTTTCGTTTATCCTTCCTCGAGTAGCAGAAATGTAATCCCGTGGACAGAGGTGGTAGACGAGTATAATTTATTTTTACCGGTACCATTCACTTTCCTAGCCTGTCGTTTTCTCGCCGCACACGCGAAAGACACTCGACGGCATTTTAGTGAAAACGATACCTTAGAATGATTTCGCGGCACGGGATGATTTATATCCGATCGTCTGTTACGAATTGTCTTTTTTCTTTTTAAAAGCGTTGTACAAATTGAAGGTACCCGAATAGCGGCCGTTCGGAGGACACGCGTGTCCTTCCTCGAGATCCTGCGCGCCACTTCAACCGAGCGTAACTAGATCTGCGATCGACGGCAAGTATATTTTATAACGAAAATAGAGAAAAACAAAATGGGAAATTTATTCACATGTGGTCCAAAAAACGAGGAAGAGTTCTTTCAGTAATCTCGACGAAAAGAGTTCCGAGCGATATATAAATATATGTATACTGTTTCTGTTGTCGAATCGAAAGGAAACGAAAAAATAGAGAGAAAAGAGAGAAATCGAAGAAGATTGTGAAGAAGACTACTGGGCGTTGTACAGTCGATAATAATTTATATCACTCAGTCCAATTGTAAGATTTATTTAGGTGTTAAGGTTGCATTAAGAATTCCCTGTTCCGATGTTGAGTTACGTCGAATAATAAGATAGCCGGTAGAAGCTGTGCTGCGCTCGTACGGGACGGATATCAGCGATTTCTGTTTAACAAATTCATTGTCGAGCGAGCAGCAGCACGATGTAACGATGTTTCCTCTCCGCGTCGGAGACACCCCCATACACGAAGAATTGAACCTTCGCGCACAGGCCAGCATTATTTCCATTCCTCTCCTACCGCCTCTTTGCGTTTCTTTATCTTTATCTTTATCACTTTTCACATCCTCCTCCTCGTCCTCCTCATCGTGTCGTCGTTTCAATTATCCCGATGATCGAGTTATTTCGCTGAACCTAAAGGTACAAAACGGTACTTTCTACCTTCTTCACTTCGTAATATCGGTATAGATTTAAGCGATCACAGCGCAATGTGTATGTTTATATGGACATTGTAAATAAGGTATACGGGCTCGTCGTGAGTAGACATTAAATTCATTGCGAAATAGAATTCGTACGTTCAACCCGGCACGTACCAGAATTCACGCGTAACAAACAGACATAAAGCACTACATTCTCATCGACACATACGTAACATTCATCATCAACAATCATTAAAGGAAAAAAAACAAAAACCAGACAGACAGACACGCGCACCGACGTGCATACACGCAACTTTCTACCCCTCTCATCGTTCTCAGTTGTTGTAAATGCAAAACACTCATTTTTAATTTATGTCGAAAGCTGTATTTATTATGTGAAACATTCCACGGCAAAAAGAAAAGGGTATTCAGTGTGAATGCGAATCGATTTTGTGGGATTTTATTGCAATTTTAGATTAAAAACGTAGCGCTGAAAAGAAAAAAAAAAAAACCGAGGAACAAATGTAAATAAAAGCTTTTTTTTGCGAAACACCTAATGTTTCCCTAATTTTTTTTATTCAACAAGAAAGTTAGTTCGTTTATCTCGTCGTCACAGGATGTTTAAAGGTTCCTTTTCTTTTCCTTTTTCGAAAGAAATATTTTATATATTTTATTGGCTTCTTCGATGCAACACAATTGAGGTGATATATGATATACATACTAATAAATTTTTTTTAATACCCGTACATCCATTGTTATCGAATTGATCATAAATTCTAACGGTACTATTTGCAACGAACAATGGTACAGTCTAGAACACGCATTTAGACGCTTCTTGTTTTTAAATCCGTATCGTCAATTAAAAAAAACGGAAAAAGAAAGCGGAAACTATTTGGGGCTGAGTTGTTCGTCGGCCTATGTCGTTATGTAAAAGCAATCCTGTATAGAGAAACGTAAACATACCGGGAATAATGTAAATAAAAAATAATATTTAATAAAACTTATGTGTATAATCTTGGTTGTTTCAAATAGTAAAAGTAATTTTGTGCGGGAAACTTGTCAATCAATCGTCTTCTACATTTTATAATATTAAAGTATAAATAACATTATTCTAAGAAATATTAAACATTCAATCTT
The DNA here is from genome assembly GCF_051020975.1 of Osmia lignaria lignaria. NCBI lineage: Eukaryota > Metazoa > Arthropoda > Insecta > Hymenoptera > Megachilidae > Osmia > Osmia lignaria. Next base: position 14,529,097 of record NC_135040.1, read on the forward strand.
ATACAAATTTCTACAATTAATTAGGTACACATTAAAACTGTAATGGCCCATAAAAGAGAATTCCGTTCGTCACAAAAATTGTTTTCCAAACTTGTATTTTAAAAAAACCGCCGTAAATTAGATGCCAGCGCCATCTATGCGAAAACCGCGCAAACTACTTGCCGAATAGTTTCCGCCGTTTCCCGATAGATGGCGCTAGTGTTCCCTATTCAAAAAATCCGGGTCGGTAAATCGTTGAGTAGTTTGCGCCCTTTTTGTATAGATGGCGCTAGGATCGAATTTAAAAAATTTTAATTTATGGCGGTTTTTTTAAATTACAACTTTGTGACACAATTATTTTAATAATAATCTTTTAGTTTTGTGCTGATATTTATTGATTTATAAGAAAATAAAATTAGAGGGCGTAAAAATAGCGTCTTTTCAGTTGCTAAAGCAAGGTGTGGCAAAAGAGGGTATTTATTTTATCACTCGGGTCTTAATTGTATACCTCACCTCATAATATCTGGTAATTAAAAGCCACTTTATTTTATTTTCTAAATTACTTTTAATATTAATATCGCCAAAATTAGGTTTTGTTTTGAAATTAAGATTTTATTAAAATCTTATGTATATAGATGTATAGAAACATTCAAATATGCGTGCGTGATGGCGTTCATTTTTTTAATAAATATTTAATGTATTTTAATTAAGACAAATATTTTACTAATGCAGTTAACGGAACATGTGCATAATAATTAATGTATGTACACTTTTCAGGTGATGAAAAATAGTACTTAGTTAAAAAGTGTCGCATCACGATTAATGACGTGGATGTAGGTTAGGTTATGCTCCTCGTTATAATTCTTACCTAAATCTGGTTGAAGCATTGTAATAAAAATAATTTAAAAGTCCAACATTATACGGTTATAATGTTTGAGATTACAGATACACAAAGTAAGTAACATAAAAATCAATGTTTATAAAAGGTTCTGCAAACTGTGAAGTACAGGTTGAACTTTAAAACAATATGTAATAACAATGTATTATTTTTAGAAATTGGAGTGGGCCTAGCTGGATTTGGAATATCCTTCCTTTTTCTTGGAGTTTTACTGCTTTTTGACAAAGGTCTTCTTGCTATTGGAAATGTAAGAATAGTTTTTACGTGTACTGACTTATTATTGTACATGGTTCTGCTAATGTCAGTTAATTATCATTCTACAGATCCTGTTTATATCTGGATTAGCATGCGTTATTGGACCAAGGAGAACTCTAAACTTCTTTTTTCAGAAACATAAGATAAAAGCTAGTATCTCATTTCTAGGAGGTATTATTGTAGTCCTTATGGGTTGGCCTATTGTAGGCATGATCTTAGAAACATATGGTTTTGTATTATTATTCAGGTATTTATTCATAATTTATCTTATTTTCAGAGATAAATTTATATTTTATTCACATGATAGATGAAAATCTTCATTATTGTCATATTTATGTTGCAGTGGTTTTCTACCAGTAGCAATAAACTTTTTACGGAGAGTACCTCTTTTGGGTACCATTTTAAATATGCCAGGTTTAAGTCGAATTCTTGATATGATAGCAGGGGATTCGAATAGAACGACTGTATGATACCGTTCTTAATACCGTCGCTCAAACACTGTATATAAGATCTATTTTATATTATGTCCCAAGTTTTTCTGTCATTCCTCTTTAGGATTCCATAGATCTCTTTTTGTATTGTGTAAATATCAAGCATAACCATCAAAGTTCAATTGCATCTCAGTCATTCATTTTAAGGATAGTCTTATATAAAATAATATATAAATCATTTTCATATAAATTAATGTATTATTGTAATGTGTGTTAGTGTTGTTAAAATCATTCGAAAAATTCAAATTCAGGCGTAGTTTCATTTCAAATCTGAGTAAAGTAATGTCTTTTCAAACTACTGAATTTGCTGTATCAGCAGGTTAATCAATAAAATCTTGTACTTTTCATTTGAAGCGCTTGTAAGGATACAGTTCATTTAATGAAACGTCCGAAATAATGAACGTCTAATGAATGTACATTGAAATACAATTTTACTATATAAAAATGTGTATAATTTTATCATTTCTATTCGCCTGATGAAGATGAAACTAAAACATTATGAAATAAAGTTTGGGATTCAAGAAAAATACGACAAATGAATTTTATATCAGTTTTATTGATTTTTGCCGTCTTTTTTGCATACATCCTAACATGAACATATTGGATGCACGCACTCAAAAGTAACGCTTCTCATTATCTTACACGTAGTTGTTTGAAGTGCGAAATTAAATTACTGTTCACTGAAACTCGACGAACTTCATGGATATCATTACTATGATCAATTATTAATTATCTACAACGGGCCGAGAATAAGGGCGGGGGGCGGCCCAAGTCTACGCGCCCCGCCATCGCCGTAATGATATTTCGTCGCGCGTCCTTCTCGTTCAATTGTATACTTCGGTTTTTATTTTCTTTTTAATTTTTTTTCTTTATTGTTTAGGTAATTACTTTCACTACTTTATGTCCCGACCATCGTCTACATAATTACATGTATCAAACATTTCATATCCATTATGTAGGTAATTACACGCCCTTGATTCCTTAGATATATTATAAATATATCTTCCTCTTTGTTTCTCACAAAAATGGAATATGAAAATAGCACATGTGTACCCTTGCAAGAAAATACTGAATTCGGCAATAAATTAAGCGAATTCTCTTCTACAGTTAAAATACATATCCTGTCGAGTTGTATGCATTTAACAAAGAGCTACCAACAGAAAATTTTTCGTATCTCTCGACAGAGCTTATATACTGTCTCAGTCTGGAAGTCACTCGGTCTGATTACTGCTTTGATATCGGATGGTGAGAATAACAAAGATGGTACTTGCAATTGTAGTTGTGAAGGTAATGAGGTGAGGATTGTTATAATTGTCTTAAAGGAGATTCTTAATTTCATCATAAAGTACTAATACGAGCGCACCGCCCGTACCACGAAGCACATTAGAGAACGCTCCTTTGAAGAAAGCATTACCACCTTCTGACTTGTAGATAGTAGCCCAGCAATGAAGGGTGCTCTTATATAAAATTTCAGCTTTGGCGCGACCAGACTGCATCATCATGCGCCTACGTACTGTGTCAAATGGATAAGATACAATACCCGCAACAGTTGTGACGGCCTGTAAATGAGATCAACGGGAAATCTTAGTAAATCGATTACAATTTGAAAGCAGAAATTTAACATCAAGATAATCCCTTACTTGAGCAATACCCCATGAAACGAGGAATGGTGTCTTTTTAGGGTCTGGCAGCATACCACGGGCAGTGTCATAGAAACCAAAATAGGCTGCACGATAAATAATAATACCCTGGACGGATACACCGAATCCACGGTACAGACCGCCAATACCGTCAGCCTTGAAAATTTTGGTCAAGCAGTTACCAAGACCTGAGAACTCACGTTCAGCTCCAGCTTTGCCTACATCAGCTGCCAACCTATAAGTAATTATTTTATATACATATATCTTTATCAATTTTTAATCGACGGTTCTCTTTCTCTTGATCAACAGCTTAACAAATTAAGTAACAAATGAAATTCTTGACAACAAAAATAGATGTATAAAGTACCTAGTTCTGGCAAAGTCAAGTGGGTAGACAAAGCATAAAGATGTAGCACCAGCAGCACCACCAGAAGCAAGATTACCAACAAAGTAACGCATAAACTGTGTATTTTTATCAACACCACCAAGGAAAACTTGCTTGTACTTGTCTTTGAAGGCAAAGTTCAAAGCTTGGGTTGGGAAATATCTAATGACATTGGCCATGTTACCACGCCAATAACTCAGGAATCCCTGTTCTTTGGGGATACGTACAAAGCAATCTACCATACCTGAAACACAAATTTATTTGCTGGTTTTAAATTGTCATTTATGCCAAATAATATATTTTAGAATACCATACATACATAAAATTGTATACTTAGTACTTAGGTCTCAATCGTACCATTATAATTTCAATAACTATACATATAGATCAAACAACTGAATCTCATATGTAATAATTTGAAATTTTTATTTTATCATATACACTAAATTGCAAATTGTTATGTAACAAACAGTGGGTAGAAATTTTTGCAACAATATGTAATTTTCCAATTTTAAATAAGAAAATCTATTCTTACTATAATAAGAGGACATTATTGTTTTAAGAAGTTTCGGAAATATGCTATTATTGTCACTGCGAGTATAAAATACTTTCAAGGTCAGGAAATCTAAATTTTTCCTTTTGTTTTATATTGTACGTATTAACATCCGATTATTGAAAAATTAATAATACTGAACGAAAATTTAGCAACCGTTCATTTAGAAATTCAGAAATAATCATAACTTGCTTCATTATTAATTGAATTCCACGTTAAACTTGTTATATCTTGATAACCTTTTCTTTTCTAGAATGAAACGTTGACTACTATTCATGAAACGGTTAAATATTACATTTAATGCAATGAAATGATTATTCTCATAATTATCATTTGATTTTTCTGTTATAAAAAATTCTAAAGCCACGCTTCTACTTTGCAGTAGAAATGTCGGCCATATTGAATGGCACATTCATCGATCGGCATACGAAGTACGAAGTTGCGTTCAAAGAGCAAAGCCACACGCTGCCCCCTGGTAGACGAGTCATCTCATCGAATATCGATCCACTGTGGTTTAGTTATAAAACTACAACTCCTCATTCAATCGATATTACAAAAGTTATGTAAGACCCGAAAGTTCATCTTTTGTTATATAAAGTAAAAAATCGGAATACTCGTGGAATTAATGACGTACTACTAACATATAGTACCGAACGACATTACATAACGGGAATTTGACTTCTAACCATTGTGGATCAGCTTAACGGAAACGCTTTGCTGTTTCGTCACACCGACATGACTGAAATGCTTCAAACTGTCACATGTTTCGAATCTTTATCGTATTCTTTTACCGTTCTGCACAGTACTTTTTCAGACTTGCATGTTTCGAACTTTTTACCATCTAGTACTACTAATTTCACTACTTTTCTGTAAATCATAGAATGAATTTCATCGTTTCATTGAGAAACTTACCCTTGTAACGTTGTTCCTCGGATATTTGCTTGGAAATGTGCTGTACCTGCAGCAATAGCTTCACACGCTCGATGGGTGCCACAGCAGTTTTGGAAATTGCTGCGGCAACACCACCAGCCACGAAATCCTTGAGGAACGCCACTGGATCCGCGAGACCAGACATCTTGACGGTTAATTTGGTTTGTGAGAAACGGGTTAACAAAAGAAAGAGGAGAAATCAACTCCTACGTTTTGGACGCGCGCCGGACGACGAGTGAGCGAGTCAGAGTTCTTCTCGTTGATCGGACCTCTGCTAAGAATAGCTGCGCAGGTCACGTGCGGTCTTCTGCGCAGGTTCAATCTTCTGGCACGACCGCACCTTGAGACCCTGACACTTCACGCACTTCAAACGCGTACTCTGTTCCGAATTCGTAACCTTTCTTCACGTGTCTTACGACACAGCGTCTTCCTGCTTCATTTCACGGTCACCACGCGTATATCAACTTGATAAAATGCGATCATGATCATCCTTTTCAAAATTAGACGTTTAACCGCGTAAAATGACGCATTTCCGGTCAAGTAAAGTATGGAAATTGTCGCTAGTATCAAGGTATTCGAAATATGAAACAACGAGGCGGGAATTTATTTCAACGGTAGAGTGAAACGTCTATTGTTTTTCACTCGTTAAGTCAAAGCTGATTCCGCATTTACTAGTTATTACAATTTCGCTGTAAATATCATAACGTATCGATGTTGATAGCAAATTATTTAAGGTATGAATTAACTGATAACCTAACCTAACCTAACCTAACATCATCAGAATCTCTTACAGAGCTTTAGTTGCTGAATAATATAATTAATTTTAACAGGTATATTCTTAGAAAAATCATGAGCATATTTAAAATGCCTGCGTGTAATACATCCATCTTTATTCGTTTTCAGTTACCAGTAAATTATAGTACATTGTAACGTAAGTATAATACAGACGATATCTCCTTATTGCAGTACCAGTAATTGGATGTAACGTTTAAAATCAGGGAGAATTTGCAAACATAAAGAAGGAAGCCTGTGTCAAGAATAAAAAGCTGGCCGAGATTTGTACAATTTAATATGGTCCTATCCGATTTAGAGCAGGTATTACTATACATATAATATTCTCTCATATCAATCGATCGTTGCCTAGCGGCCTCTATATTCTCTTCAGCATTGATTAACGTTCGTATACAATTCATTTGCTATTTTCTCATCATCAACAGCCCTTATTGTTAACATTCTTTACATTTTTATTACTAATGTAAATAGCAAATCCTAATCGATTCAGTTACGATAATTTGCACGTGTCATGCCGTGATCACCTTTGGGGTGGTTTCGAGTTTGCGCCGAAGGTACAAGAACAAGTACAAGATGCAAGGTCAGTCCCTCGTGAAGAAGAAGGTCATCGGGGCGAGACTTGCGTAACCCTGGCGAACGGCCAGTATGTTACGGAGCACAACGCCAGAGTTCAATGGAGTAACTTCAAATAATGTGTATTTATACACCTTGAAGATGCGTACATACTAAGCGGACCTTGTAAAGAATAGACTAATGCTAAAAGTGTCTGTTATGCACATCGGAGTATTTCTCGTGGCGCGTGCAATTATTTGTTACAGGAATCAGTTGGATCAATTAGATTTAAATAGTAATATAATTATTTATTATAAATCTCTTGAAATGAAACTCATGAAATTTACCGAAACATTCACAGAGGGCAGAGTCCAGTAGGCGATAATGGTGCATTCTCTTTTCATTCGACTGATTAAGGAGACATCAAAAAGAAAGTAGCGTGAAAAGGAGGCGTGAGGAGATAATTATTCACAGCGTTATGAGGAGTTAGACGATAAATTCTGTAAAATTATTATAACGGTTAAAGGTTCTAAGTGTTCATAGTAAGATATTAATCTAAAATTGTAGTCCTTATCACTGTATCATTGATCTCCATTTCATTCATTTACCATCTGTATGCTTAGAGCTCGAGGGGAAATTCCACGTTTCATAGGAAGAAGGTGATATCTGTCTCTTGATAATGCTTGCACAAATACATGTGTAAGCAAAACCGCTTATGTATAAATATATTTTTTGATAAGATATATTAGAAATTATATATTAGTATTTTTTTTTAGCTTAAGGACGGTGTTACGCAACCTTTACCGAAACTATAGTGCTACTAGAAAGATCGAAATATGAAATACGATCCCTGTTAAAGTTACGCGAGCATACTAGCTCGAGGAATTTATCATTTTCCTGATTGTAGCAGGAAAATCATTAGCATTTGATATAAGCGTCATCGTATTGAACGCACGACAGTGTATATAGCAACACACGATTTACTAGCTCAAATGCATTATGTCGAACTTGCAACGGTGGGACTCAAGTGTGTGGATTGGATTAAATAACGACCTTGATGACGAAAGCGGCTGTCTGCGTTTAGTGCAATAACTGGTCAATGCACCTGAAAGCAGTTTGAAGCAGTTTTGTATTTAATATGGATCTACAGATTTATTACTAAATATGTAAGAAACTAATACGTTTAGATATTTTATAAAAATGAGTTAATTATTCGTATAAGAACTGCCTCGTATACGAATTCATTGACAATTAGTTATCAAAATGTTCGTTGTCCTCGGCTCACGAATTTGGCTTCTGCTATTAATGTGTAGCTATATTGCATAAAAATAAATGACATTTGAAATTCCTTATTGCTCAATACAAAGGCTCTGAAAAATAAAATTTTTGTACGATTGTTACTGTCTAAATAGAACACAAGCAGAGTAAACGTTTCAGTTAAAAATCGCTGGCAATTGTTTAGAATTGAAATGTAAAAAGATCGTTTTTATCGCGTGTAAATGTTTGAATGATTTGTACTGATACATGTTCCATGCAAAGGAAAGAGGTTTTTAATTAAGCTAGTTTATTCACAGTTAACAGCATAGTGTCAAAGTGCTTCATTGCCAGGGTCATTTTACACATTGAAAGTTACTGTTTGTTTTATGGTTTCTGTGATATAGCATAGTATCTACAGTTGGTACGGAAGAATAGATTCAATGTCAAGCGTTACTAATTTAGATTAAACCAGAAATAGTAATAAATTATGCATTTCATGTATATATTTCGCAGTCTTTAAAATTTAAGTTGTCAATCACATTCAATGTAGCTATTAAAAAAATATATTTTAATTAAGAAGTAAAGCGGATTGTAAGGTTGCACACATTTATAATGCAAAATGCTTGTAAAATTATAGCCGAATTTGGACAAAAAACGTGCATTTGATGCTATTTTGTAAAACTTTAGTAAATGATCTAATACCCTCTAGTGGTGCAAAGAAAAACATATTATATCAAGGAACGTGTGGAATGTGAGATTTTGAAGAATACATAGGAATCAAGCCGGACATTTATGAAACGTCAGACTTTGAATTAAATTGTTATTTAGTGGCATTTTACGGTAAATAAAACACTTCTGGTTAAGGTTTTCAATTATCTGATGTTATCTATTGATAATGATAATGTAAATCTTGAAGTGCATCTTTTTATTGCATTATCATTTTATAGCAATGTCATTTTTCATCTAAGGTTATGGCTTCCCACAGTTTATCATTTTTTGTTACACTTTAATTAAATAATTCTTATTTTGCATACATACATCATACGTTACTGTTCTGTACGAACAAACGTTTAAAATACTGCTCGGTTGTAATACATTTATGTGTCAACTCATTAAAATTGAGATATGATTATTTTTCAATTGTATAGTTATATATTTAGACATTATTGTTGATTGGAGATAATAGACATTAATATTGTTACATACAGTAAGATAATATGTAATTGAGAAAACAATAATGTATATGTATGTGTGTTGTTGTATTCAATTTGTGCTGATATTTCTTTTTTATTTTTAAAAGAAGTAAATATTAAAAGAAGTGTCTTACATAACATAGTTTCTTTATTGCTTTTAGAATGAAAGTGCTATGTGATTGTAATGTGACATTAATATCTATTAATGTTGCCTGAAGATAAGGCATACATAGACAATATGACTGAAGGTTAGTAAATATAGTTTGTTATATACTTATTATTTGTCAAATCTAAAGTATAATCATTGAACATTTTGGTATTTATTTTGTATGTTAATGTATCTTACATTAAAACAATGATAATAAATTATAAAATTAATATTTTAGGAGGAGAAACACAACCAACTCCTGGGAATGAAGCTCAACCTGGTATATTTCAGTTTTTCTTGCCAATTGTTTAATATAAATTTTTTTGAAATTTTTCAAATTTCCATATATAGAAAGTCAAGAGTCAAGCTTTATTATAATTAAGTTAGTGTTCATTGTAGGCATCTGTTACGTTACAGAATGGGGCTTCATCTGTTAGTCTCTACCATCATGCAGAATTACAAGTTTTAGACCTAAGAATAGTTCTTTAGTAATAGTTTCTTGATATGGTTTTACAATATACTTGTGATTAAAAATATATTTTTTTATACTGTTATGAAATTTAAAGAATATTTTGCGGGGAAAATGTCCAAGATGTAAATATTTTATTTCTATCAGAAGCTTCTGAACCCAGAGCTTTACATGGCGAAGGATTACATGAAACAGCAGCTGAATCATCTTCTCAAAGTGTACCTGAACCCAATCAAGATTTACTTACTGTTCATGGAGCAACACAAGGGGAAAGTAGCGATGCTGTTAGCATTCATACTGCCAGTACATCAGTTTCTGGCAATGGTAAATATACAATTTCTATGGAACTGAATAATACAGTGTATAAAAATGTTTAGACTGTATTTGTGTTTTAGAATCAAGTTCCAGTAGAGTGAGTGCAATAACTGTAGTATTACCTTGGGGTGCTCAAAAGGAAACTGTTAAACCACAACAAATGGGAGATATGGATCTAAGACCTGGAGAATTTGTAATGCGTACCTTATTTGCAGAATTCACTTCACAGGCAGAGAAAAAAATGGAAGCAGTGATGACAGAACATGTAAGTAACGAATTTATTTGGTAATGATCGTTTATAATAATAGCTATGTTACAGGAAAAACCACTTTCAAAAGTTTTACAAAGAGGAGAAGATTTACAGTTTGATCAACTTTTATCTGCATTTGGTTCAGTTGCAGAACATTGTTTGCCTTCTATTTTGCGAGCACTTTTTAATTGGTATGAACGTCAATTAGTTGATCAGGGTAGTGATCAGAAAAAACCTGCTCCTGGTAAAGAAGATCAGAAAGGGAAGAGGTGTGTTGTAAGAACTATTAAATAACGTGACGAATTTTAAATAAATATTTTGTTGCAGTATTATGTATACAATAGTATCAGGAAGTGTGGAAACAGTTGAAAGAAGTGAAGCGGATTTGCTTCAAGAGCGAAGAGATCTTGCAGTAGAATTTATATTTTGTTTAATGTTGATAGAAGTTTTGCGTCAATTACCATTTCATCCTGGTCACGAGGATTTAGTAACTTACATAGAAAACATTGCTTTCAAACATTTCAAGTATAGAGAAGGGTAAGAAATAGACGGATGATTGTAAGATATTTTGGACTTAGATTTCTACTGTATTTCTTAATATATTTTATCTTATAGCATTCAAAACGAACCAAATGCAGCAAATATTCATATCATTGCTGATCTTTATGCAGAAGTAATAGGAGTTCTTGCACAGGCCAGGTTTATGTCGGTCAGAAAACGTTTTATGGTTGAATTAAAAGAATTACGTGCTAAAGAACCCGGACCTCATACTACACAAAGTATTATATCGTTATTAATGGGAATGAAATTTTTCCGGGTGAAGGTAACCAAAGAATGAGGATTCATAATATTTTCGATGTTTATCATATATACATATATCACATTGATTTTTAGATGGTACCAATAGAAGAATTTGAAGCCTCGTTTCAGTTTATGCAGGAATGTGCACAGTATTTTTTAGAAGTAAAAGATAAAGATGTTAAACATGCTTTGGCTGGACTTTTTGTTGAGATACTTGTTCCTGTTGCTGCTGTAGGTTCATTATATACTTCTGTAAAATGAGCATTGATATTTTAACACATACTTCTTTTGTTTTAGGCCGTAAAAAATGAAGTTAATGTACCTTGTCTAAAAAATTTTGTAGAAATGTTGTACTCTACCACGTTAGATATGTGTACAAAGTCAAAGCATAGGCTTGCTCTTTTTCCTCTTGTAACTTGTTTACTATGCGTGAGTCAGAAAACATTTTTTTTACAAAATTGGCACTATTTTTTAGCAATGTGTCTCTCACATCTGAAGAATCGAGATCCTAAAATGTGTCGCGTTGCATTAGGTATGGTTTATTATTTTACAGAACTATAACGATATTGTAATGCAAATCTATATATGTATTGCATTTGTTTTACAGAGGCATTGTATCGTTTGCTTTGGGTGTACATGATACGTATTAAATGCGAAAGTAATTCAGCTACTCAAAGTAGACTACAAAGCATAGTAAACTCTTTGTTTCCTAAAGGATCGAAGGCAGTAGTCCCACGTGATACTCCGTTGAATATTTTTGTGAAAATTATTCAATTCATTGCACAGGAAAGATTAGATTTTGCAATGCGTGAAATAGTATTTGATTTATTATCTGTCGGTCGACCAGTGAAAATAATTTTAACTCCTGAACGCATGAGTATTGGACTTCGAGCCTTTTTGGTTGTAGCTGATAGTTTGCAACAAAAAGAAGGAGAACCTCCTATGCCTCGTACAATGGGTGTGCTACCTAGCGGTAACACTATGCGGGTTAAAAAGACATTTTTGAATAAAGTAAGCATTGTAAATAATTCTAAATATGATTCAATCAATTTACAAATATTTTTCATATAAAATTTAATTTTTATATAATTTAGATGTTGACAGAGGATACTGCAAGAAGTATAGGAATGTCCTCATATTTTCCACATGTTCGACGAGTATTCGTTGATATATTACGTGCATTAGATGTTCATTATGGAAGACCTCTCATGATGACGAGTACTCAAAATATGAATAAAGAACCTGATGAAATGATCACTGGAGAGCGAAAACCGAGAATAGATCTTTTCCGAACTTGTGTTGCCGCTGTTCCTCGTTTAATACCCGATGGAATGACTGGTGCCGAATTAGTAGACTTGTTGTCTCGTTTAACTGTTCACATGGACGAAGAACTTCGGGGATTAGCGTATCAAAGTTTACAGACTTTGGTATTAGATTTTCCTGATTGGAGACAAGATGTTGTTCTTGGGTTTACTCAGTTCCTTGCCAGAGATGTTCAGGATACTTTTCCACAGCTAGTTGATAATGGTTTGAGAATGCTTCTACAACTACTTACAAGTTGGAAAAATTCACTAACAAGTCCCAGCATAAGATCCAAAGAGCAATCAGATAATACAAGAACAAATACGCGAACAAATACAGATGGTAACATTAAAAAAAGTGAATCAGGACAAAAAGTAGAACCTGTTTCGAGTGTTTTCCATTTGGTAGAAGGTTTTGCATTGGTTATGCTTTGTAACTGTCGTCTATATCCTCGACGAATAGCTGTTCATATATTACGCGAGGTTAAACTTTTATTGAAAGCATTAGGTACGTTTCATAGTACAAACATAAAATTTAAAGTAAAATTATTAAATATTATAATGTTGTTTATGTATTTCAGGAGGTGTGGAAGACGATCAAGCTGTGATTGATGTAATAGATGCTTGTTGTCCAGTAGTTCTGGAGAAATGTTATTATATGTTGCCACCTGCTGAAAAAGCAGCAGCAGCTTCTACTTCTAACGTTGATCTTCAGTGGATAGCTGAAAGAAGTAGTTGCGTATGGACAGCAGGTAATGATGATACTTTTAACATCAAAATGTTTGATAAGCTCATACAATTTACTGATTCATAGACTTTTACGGATACAGGTCTTCACGAAGATACTAGCACGAAAAGTTCTTCTTCTCTAAATTTAAATGGTGCAGATCCATGGGGAAGTTGTCTGTTTGCATTTTTGGAAAAGGATAGAGTGCTCACGCTATGTCCCACTGCTATTGCACATTCATGGCCTATTGTTTTCACTCGTATAAATTCGCTCTTTTCAGTAATCGATCCTACGTAAGATTACATTACACCTTTAAAAATAATATATCTGTTTACGATTAAATAACAATAAATGTTCCCATTTATATTTTTTAGACCTGTTAATGACAATAGAGCTTCTCTCTTGAGAAGTTCAACGGCAGTTAGGAAACCTGTAAACGAGAGGGACATGTATATGCACGTTTGGAAGAATTATTTGACATTCGGATACAGAGTTGTTCCACCGGTACCGAGTCCTGTTGTACGGTGTGCCAGTCCAGACCTAAGTCTCAGGTAAATGAATAATTATAAGTTACTGCAGGGACATTAGTATCATGTCATTCCATTTTATTATGTTGTTATTATTATGTTAAACGACATTTAACACACTTAGTCAAAACATAACAGATGAGTATACTGTTAAATGATACATTAGTTGCGTAGTTTTTAAAATTATCTACATTTTTATATGCACAAATCATTGATAGATCCAAATTATATATTTAATAATGCAGTTTATAGTTCTATCATTAGAGCTTTACATGTACACACAAACAACGAATTATCAGGTGGAATTATTTGGTATTAATTGGTGTTGGGTCATGTCTGCTTATGTCTGTTGTGTACCACGGAAACCATATGATGAGTACCGATGTTTGTTTGTCTCAAAGTTCTCTAATCAAAATTACAGTGTAACACTATGTGAACTATTAAGTTAACTCCACGTTATGACATGCAAAATCTCTGCTGTGGCACGCACGTGGCATTTGTATCTCTAATAATTGATAAGATGTAAGAATGTCTAATCTTATGTGAATTATGCACATCATCTCCAAAAGTCTGCCCGTTTTTAATCAATAACACAAGGTGTTTCATTTAAAAAACTAGGGAAGCACCAATTTGTACCAAGTCGTGCTTTGCACTCGGGAGCGGGACTGAAGTTAACGTATCTCTGTTTCCTAAACGCACATTTCGCTTTATTTTTCTGTAACATTTATCTACCTCGCATGCTACACGTCACTGTCTCGCACATGTACATCTGGATCTTAGAGTAGTACTTTCTGAGCAGTAAATAATGTCTGATACAAGGAGCATTGGTGGTACACTGTATTGCATACTCTAGTGGTCAGCATACGGTGGAGTTTGGTGTGTTGTGCATGAGTAAGGAGTTGAGTCAGAGCCTGGAGAATCTCGGTGGGGCACAGACCCTACCGGGTCGCTTCTCCGTTCCGTCCATTTCCGGCATCTACACCAGGCATAAGCGGACCAGGTGAGCCTAATTAACCATTGCGAACGACCATGCTTCGATGTCACCCGGGATTAAACGGTCGTTGGTAAATTTGCACTATATCTCTATTATATGAAACTTTGATCATTTCTAAGTCGTTTATTGGATGTTAATTAAGGTGTTATTTAACACTGATTATGTGTATTTTTATTCACTCGACCGTTCCCGATCACTTTAATAAAAGAACTAAACCTATTAATTAATTGCACAACATTTTTTATATCTATAACACATAGCAATCAAATAGGGAATTTATTTAATATGTATGAAACATTAAAAATTTTCTTCAATAGTTCATCACCCGATAGTCTTTCCGCCGAACGGGGTGATAACAAATCACCCGGTACAAATGCGAGTCCTGCAGCTTTGTACAAATTGACGGTACCACTACTAAGGTGCGAAGTAGTTGATGTTAGAGATGCTGCTGTACAAGCAATCGGCAAAGTGAATGCTGATGCTTTAAAGTAAGTAAACCGCGAAATTATTTAACGAGAAATATTCCTAACAATGATTGCTACTTTTTAGAGACTTAATGGAAGAATTAGTTCCTTATATACGCGAAGCAGTTGACCGCAAGCAAGAAAATATGAGACGTCGAAGACGAAGAGATGCATTAAGATTACAGCTTGTAAGAGTATTAGAATTAATTGCCGAGTACGGAACTTTTGGTATTTGGTTAGTTATCAGTCTGCTCGACGCGTTTCTTCGTGATTCTTTTTCATAAGTTAATCATTAAATTAATTCTATTCGTATGTTTTTATAGTCCTGCGGTGTTAGATCGTGAAACACAGTCGCTTCATCCAACGTTCGTTGAATATATCGACGGTGCACGTTTATATTTAGAGAACGAAACCGACAAAGAAGCACCTGCTGTTCGTGATATTAAACTACATTTCTGTAATTTCATGAGAAAAATGATCAAGAGTTTTTCTTGTAAGTCATTTATAAGTAGAAAAATATTTTTAGAAATATGTTCGTTATAACTTACACCTCATTCTTTTAATGCTTTAGTGGAAACATGTCATACATTACTGAAGAGAGATTTAAGACGGAATTTGTTCATGTTGTTCGCCAGTTGGGCAGGTCCCTATGGACGACCACTTGCGAGTACATCATCGTTACACGAAGAAGAAAAATCTTGTACAGAATTACAGCTTTCAGCGTTACAAGCTATGAGCGGACTATTGTGTTGTGGTCCTTGCTTCAATTCTCAATCTCTTTCAGAAGAAGGAGCTATATTGTATCAGTGGTTAGATTTGCTATTAGCCAGCAAGGATGAGAAAGTAAATTTCACGTTAACAATTCATTTTTTAATGTAGCTTTCTTAAGGGATTACTACACATGTTCGATAACAAAAATTTCAGATTTATGCCCTTGCTCGTGAAACAGTAGTGTTACTATTGGAATGTAACCCTGATATTGGAACCCTTCTCGACTGGGTGGTCGACCGGTGTTACACGGGAGCTCCACAAGTAGCCGATGGTTGTTTTCTCGCCTTGGCAACAATTTTTAGCGCAAGGTTAGTAACCTACACGTATTTCTAAACATTAAAATATTTTAAATTAAAAAGAATTTATTTTAAATGTGATATCAAATTATAAAAGATTTCATTTCCTCTGTAGTATATGAATATAGTATAAAATGTCTTTAATGTTGTTTCATAGAGAATATCCCTGCGATCATTACACAAGCATCATCAACGTTACCCTAATGAGTACGGGTTGCCCCCGTGCCCCTGTTCACGACGCAGCGCTCCAACTTCTTCAGCTGCTGGATCAAAGATTTTTTGGGAACGTGGGTCCCCTTCCGGCTACAGAACCGGAGACCAGTAAGTTTGTCAAATCTATCTGTTCGATTGTGTGCGAATTCCAATCACTAAGTTGTGCTTTAGTTGTACAGTGATTCACTCTGAGATGACATTTAGCTCATGGAATTCTTGCCACGGTTCCGTGAACCCACTTGGATGTCGTTGTACCGTGGTTGTCGTACTTGATCGTACATAGTTTGAAACTGAAAATACACAAAAGATAATCCTCTTAATGAAACAGTAATTTAACTACGGTACAACTCACCATTTTGCATTCTGTGATTCGACACCTGCATCACAGCTGTGTTTTTTCTGCGAAATCGCTTTAAAAACATGCACCGTATCGCTGTTCGAAAATTCTGGCCCGTCGCGCAATACAGAATAAAATTAATCCCAAAGTTGGTATTGAACAACAAATTGCAAACCTGTTGCGCCAATTCCAGTGATCGTACCTGGCTTAAGTTGCTTTCCCTCTGAAACTATATTTTTATACATCCAATATCAACCAGCTCGTACGAATCATGAAATAATTCATTTGTTTCTAATAGTTACTGACACGTACATGTAGGAAAGCATAAATCCTCAGGACATACGCTGGAAGATTAAAGCACAGGAAAGTGCTAGAGACGACGAGAAGCATCTTAGTGATTTTGGTCTGCGCCAGATTGTTCCGGAAGCTTTGCGCTTGCGGTTGTTTCTCCTTCATGATACTCGGCTCGTTGGTTAGAGATTTTCTAATTTTGATATGCCTATAGATAGCCCGTGCAATCAACACGTTCAGAATAATGATCACGGTGAAGGGTATCGCGAAAGTCAGCACCGTGTCGATCACGTTATAAACGATCGCCCATGATTCAAGCCCCTCAGCTAAATGGCACTCGGTCACGTTGCCATTTTTACCGTACTGTAGCCGTGGTGCTGAGAACCATAAAACTGGACTGCACAGAACAACACCTAATGTAGTCAATATTGTGACCGCAGCTTTCGCCCTGGCCACGGTGCACATTGATTGACGATAGAGAGGATATTGAACAGCTATAAACCTCTCTATGGTAAATGCCACTACGAGCCAAACGCTCATGAAGCTGCAAAGGGTGGTTAAGTAAATGAAAAATTGACAGAAACCCTGTTGATTGAACAGGCCGACCTCTACAAGATTCAACCAGACCACGAAGACGGATACCAGGAAGCCTGTGTCGCTGATCGCTAACGCGCCGAGATAGATGCTCGACGAATATTGGCATAGTTTCGTTCCAAAGAACACTATCACAGAGAGGCAATTTCCTAGAGAACCGAAGTAAACGAGCATGGGTGTATAATATAACTGGACGCTACGTAACACGTTCTCCGTTAAGTTGAACTCCACGAGGTCTCTTTGTGTATGAGCCATTTTTATGAGGTGCTCTCAAATAAGAGGATTCATCGATTTTTATAGTTGAAACGCAGGATGCGTTCGCGATGACGTGTTGCGTACGAAAATATTTTCTTTTCGCCAAATAAAACTCATCCTCTGAAAGGGTTTCTTATCGTTCATATATAACATGTAGCCTTGATGTCTTTTGTTTTATGTAAAGACTCAAGAAAAAATGGTACCCAATATTTCCAATAGGGAGATATCAAAACAAAAGTAGTTCGTTAATGTAGGCTGTAAAAAAATCATAAAATTTTTTAGAATACTTGTTGCTTGTTCAGGTTTTATCATTCTTGCAACAGGTGATCCTTTTATTTGTTTCGTTATTATAACATAGTTTTAATTCACAGTTCTACCGAT
This sequence comes from Osmia lignaria lignaria, assembly GCF_051020975.1. Taxonomy (NCBI): domain Eukaryota; kingdom Metazoa; phylum Arthropoda; class Insecta; order Hymenoptera; family Megachilidae; genus Osmia; species Osmia lignaria. Next base: position 14,547,156 of record NC_135040.1, read on the forward strand.
TCTCCAACCGCTATTTTATCTGTTTACTTTTTCATACTCGTACCGTATAAGTGGCTTCTCTGAGCAATCGAGGAAATTTCATGCCACGAACAGAAACGTTCAAAGTTTATTTAACGTTCTATGAAAAACTGTGCTGGAGTGTTGCCAAATTCTCTGGACGTCTTCAAAGGTTGATAAAGAAGTCCATCTTTTATTGCAAGCCTCGGAGAAATGCGTTTACGATTTCACTAATGCTAAATTCTGGACATTTTTAATTAGAACATTCCGCGAGACTTTCATCTATTTTCATCATCAAATGAACGTTCAGTTTAGAGTTTCACAAACTTAAGTGCATTTTTCATTTATCATTTTTAATATCTTCACACAAATATTTCAAACAATTTTTATTATATTTTTCATCACTTATCAATATTCCATAATGAAGAAACGTCAACGTGATTCACTTGTTTGTAATTTTAACAGCAGAAGCTATGAATAGAAATAGACTTATTAAAACGTTTGTTTAAATATTTTAAAATTTTTGCCATGCATCGTTTCTATTCAAAACTTTTATCAGTAATAGAAACTTCACACTAAATAGAGCTTATTTTTGAAAGAAAAATGTCCCCGATAAGAGATGATGAAGATAAACGGTATACCTCGAGATGCCGTCTCGACTATTTCTGCATGGTGCATCGGCAACTGTTCCTGATAAACTCCAATGGATCTAGCTTCTGCGCACCATGGCAGTATATGAATTCTGGTCGGTTGCGTGAAAGACCCGATATGAAAAAAATAAGAAACTTCTTATTTAACGTTGGAAGATTGTACTCACACTTTGTATCCACTTACAATAACTTGCATAATTGATACTTAAATTATTTGCAATTTTTATAATTCTATCATTTCTTGTTTTAGGTCAGGATGATCCTGTAGGCGGTTCATCAACCACAGCCACCTCTGCCGCAGGACCACAAAGTAATCCCATCGGTGGAATGTCCTCAAGTGGTACAATTAGGGGTGGCACTCTTGATGTTCTTCTATCGACCACCTATTGTCGCAATCAAATGTATCTTTCTCGTCAACTCGCTCAGCTACATCCGGAGCTGACGATGCCTATGTTCAGTGGTGAGCTTATTTTCTTTAAAATTATGTCTTTTAGAAGTTGAAGATACACTTGCTAGTATTTACATAACTGTGCTTTATCAGTTCACTTAATTGAACTGTTTCATTTATCTCTGATTGATTTTGTTGCATTCACAAGTACAGGTGTTTCGGAGAACAGAAAAGGAATGATCTGAGGTGATTGAATGATTCGTTTTTTTATTTTTTTTTATTTTCTGACTTTGTACAAAGTATGAGAAGAAAGAGATGGTATTTTATGGTATTATATTTAGATCATTGAGTCTTCCAATAATCCATCCATTGTAAGTGGAATCGTACACGTTTTTTATTAGGTCCATTATTAATCTTCCTATACGAGGGGTCTATTTACCTGTTGATTAACTCTTATTCGGTCAAGGTGAATCCATTGGACTCCTACTTTCTTTACACAAATGATGATATCCTTAATGAAGATGAATAAGCTATTCAGAAAAGGGTTAAAATAGAGTGATGATTATTCGAGGAAGGCATAAATATGACTTGTGTAATCATCTATTGGCGTGTGTACCGAACAATGTTTACAGAGTGCAACATTTGTAAGTTGGACTACATTGGACAGGTCGAACCTTTTGCTAGCAGCCAGCTAGAAATAATTCATCCATTTATAACTCAACCTAATATCCCTTTCTCCAGTTTGCATGTTTGCATAGAAAATACATTTTGACAGGCCGATTTCAAGCCCCGCTTCTAATGAACGATGACAAATGATGTTACTGTACAGAATTCAGACAACCCTCTACATGTATTAAAACAGATCATTTTGTCGGAGTACCATATTCGTAAATTGAGCTTATCAAAAAATAAGAACAAAATTTTGTTTATTATAAACTTGTTAAATAGTATGAATGCCTGCTGCGAGCAACACTTAAATAAGTTCAATCGCGAAATGAACAATCCGTTTAAAGATAGCAATGAAACTGACCTAAATACCATAATGCAAACGTGTCCTAAGTTCAACTAATATTTCATCAAAGTAATGTAATTATTAGTGTACAAAGCCACGCGTTTCATAATACATTTTTTCTCAGTTTAATACATCATTATTCTTTATGATTTTCAGAAATTACACACAGATTTCAAACAGCCAGAAGGGAGGTCCGACAGTTGCTACTTCAGTATTTGTTACCTTGGTTGCATAACATGGAATTGGTGGATCCCAATGTACCTCCACCCTCTAATCCATTGAGTTATTATCAGGTAATTGTTGAATCTCAATAAGTATTTTTGTTATTCCTTTCTCGAGCATTGTCATATATCCATGATGTTGATGTTGACATAGATTTAATAGTATTAATATGATTGACACTCAGTTCTACCCTTCTTTGTACATACAATAAAAAAGAATCATTTTGTTTTTATATTCTTTCAAAAAAAAAGGATTGGAGGCGCCGGGTATCGATCCCGGTACCTCTCGCATGCTAAGCGAGCGCTCTACCATCTGAGCTACGCCCCCCACGATCTGATTAAATGCAAGTGTCAATGCGAAGGTGCAATGTGATCTACATTTGGTGAAAGGATTCAAAAAGATTTTGGAGGCGCCGGGCATCGATCCCGGTACCTCTCGCATGCTAAGCGAGCGCTCTACCATCTGAGCTACGCCCCCATTGATTCCTTTTCATAATAAAATCCCTTTTATTTTGATAGGGGAAGATTCTCTTGCAGATGATATCAGTAGTATAGTTTAAGATAAGTCAGACGCCTGATCTAGGAGCTTACTACTTGTTTGTCAGTCATATAGGAGACATATTTTTTTAAAATCTAAGCTATGATAGCATGTTTTGCAATGAGGAAGTATTACATTTGTTTACTTAATATCGCTCTTTTATAGAACAAAAAAAATATTGACAAGGTTTTTGTAAAATGAGAAAAAACAGTTTGGAGGCGCCGGGTATCGATCCCGGTACCTCTCGCATGCTAAGCGAGCGCTCTACCATCTGAGCTACGCCCCCTTTGATTTATATTATTTTAACAATGAAATTATGCTTCCTATTTCAAGTGTAATTATTCTTAAGTTTAATGGTTGTTTAATCAGTACTATGCAAGTGACATGTCCCGCGGAGGAGCCCGCAGAGAGGGTTGGGGTAGCGCTGAAGCAACGGAAATGGTGTTGAACAACTTGTTCTATATAACTGCCAAGGTACCATGAACCAAATATGATTAATTTTTAAAATTAAATAATTATACAATAATAAAAATTATATTACGCAGTTCTCTGATGAGCATCCGAAAGAGACGGAGGAACTTTGGGCTACTCTGTGTGGTTGTTGGCCTAACAATCTGAAAGTAATTATTCGCTATTTGATTATCGTCTCAGGAATGGCACCACAAGAATTACTTCCATATGTAAGCATCCTTAACGAATAATTCCTTCAGTCGTCATCCAGGTTCTTATTGTATTAATGTTTATTGAATATTTCAGGCAAAACGTGTGGTTTTGTATTTGGCTAGAGCCCGTCCGGATCGTTTAGTAGATGAAATGATGACCGAATTGCAGACAGTCGAAACATTGAATTGCTTAATCGAAAGAACAGAAACTCCACCTTTTTATAGATTAACTAGTATGAGAAAAGCTTCCTCTCATAGCGATGCTCCTGCCGCTGATCCTGGCAATCCTCCTCGTGATCTAGGCGTTGAAAAAGGTACCATTCATACCAAAAGGCACTCAGGAGAGGATCCCGTTAAAACCGGGTAAGTCTTCTATCGATCGCCCTGATATTTGTTCGTTAATTTGTTTCCTTCATGAGCCTTACGTGTCTGTAGCTCAAAATCTGATACCGCATTGCGAGCACTTGCTGGATTTCAAACCCCAAGGGCAGAAAAAACAAGGACTGCGAGCGGCCCGCCGGTTCTTCCGGACGATTTGTCCACTCCTACGACCGAAGCCGAAGTATATTCACTTTTTTATTAGCTTTATATCCTGTATTACTTTACAGCTTTCTTCATTTCTGTCGTGTGTTTGATTACAGTTGATCACCGACGAATCTTGTTACGGTGGACGTAATGGACCCGTGGGAGTAAATGGAAAAATGTCCTGCAGCGGTGAAAAGTTTGATATCCCACAGCCACATCCTTTACCAATGCCTGAGTACGGTGGATACTTTGCTCCTCTTACGGAATATCTTCCAGATAGTTCGCAACCTATAAGTGGATTTCATAGGTAAAGAAACCTCTGTTCATCAATTGTTATCAATAAAGCGGATATCAAAGATGCTAACAATTTAATGTATCATTAAATTTCAGATGCAACATCGCCGTGATGCTACTTACCGACGTTGTTGTCGACGGCATACAACTTGACTGGGCCATCCATGTTCCCCTAATGTTACATATAGTTTTCCTTGGCTTGGATCATTCAAGACCTCTCGTAAGGGATCACTGTCGTTGCCTTTTGTTAAATCTATTGGTTGTTCTCGGGGATCATCGAGATCATCTTGGCGTAGCCCGGGTACTCTTGGCATCGAAAACAGAACAGCTGGGCTTAGGCCTTTCTACTCCAGCTTTGCCAATACTCGAACATAATTTCACCGAGGTTGATCCAGAATTTGACAGTTACCTTTATGGTCCACCGCCAGCACCACCTCCTACAACTCCTCCTCCGTCATCTTCACCACCGCCACCCTCTTCTTCTCCTCCGCCTCCACCTCCTCCTCCGCCACCACCTCCACCGCCACCGCCACCACCAGAATCATCTATATTTAATGCAGCACCTCCACCACCACCACCACCACCTCCTCCACCACCACTTCCATCCTCTAATACCGGGACACCTACTCATTCACCTATTCCTAACTCAACGTCAACCCCTCCAATGTCAATGAATCATGTGAATCAATCAGTTATGGACAGCAATAAAGATTATTCGAATTCTCATGCATATGGTGAGGAATTAACATTTCTCTGCTTCTATTTTGTTATTTATTTAATAAATGAAACGTGGCAATGTTAATGCTGTAGATTCGGGGACATGTAACAATTGGCCGCAAACAACAGGATCGTCAACCACAGTGCCTCCTGTCATCGTTACACCAGAAGATGCAAATAATTGGGTTGGTCCTCAACCAGGACCAAACATGCCAATCCAGGATGTTATAAAATCTTTAATCAATTTCCTAGCGTCTAGGTATGTTTGCAGCTTCGCTTACAGGAATATTTTCACAGGGTTTACACAACAAGTTTTTTCTTAATATAGGATCAATCAACCATTGTGGAATTATGAAGATATGACTGCCAAAGTATGGTGGGTTCGCAGTGCTGAACAACTAACAGTATTATTGCGACACGTTTTGCGAGTCTTCAGAGATTCTTTACCCCATGCATTGGTTAGTCAACGATGGGCACAAACTGCGTTACAATTAGGCTTATCTTGTTCGTCCAGGCATTATGCAGGGAGATCTCTTCAAGTATTCAGAGCATTACGAGTTCCAATTACATCTCGAATGTTATCTGACATTTTGTCTAGGTTGGTAGAGACTGTCGCTGAACAAGGAGAAGACATGCAGGTACATAATGCATTTATTTTACTTCATTAATGTAACTACTTTTTTTTTGGCGATTCTAATTTGTTCTTGTAAATATCTTTATAGGGCTATGTGACAGAATTATTACTGACGCTTGAAGCAGCCGTCGATTCCTTAGAATCTGACTTCCGACCTTTAGATTTTATGAAAGAAATATTTAAATCTACTCCAAATTTAAATAATAAAGATCCAGCTTCGGGTTGTTTGATTGGTGGTAAACGAAGTCCAGGAGGAGGAAACGGATATCCAACTGGTCCGCACATGTTTTCTCACCTAAGTCAAGCTGGTCATACAAGAAGTACCAGTTATTCAGTTAGTTACTGCATGAAAAAGTCGAGTGCTGGTAATTCTACAGCAAGTGAAATAAAAGGTTTGTAAATAGCTACATGATTTTTTACAAATGAATTATAACATATAATATATTTGTACAGAATTGGATACCAGATGCAATAAATATCCAAATTCTAATCTATCCCGGTCGAGATCAGCTCAGTCTTTGAAATTACTGGGTGACTCAGCGACACAAGACGATAAAATGACTATTTTAGCACAACTGTTTTGGTTATCGGTGTCATTGCTTGAATCAGATTACGAACACGAATTTTTGTTGGCATTGAGATTGCTCAGTCGGGTACTGCACAGACTGCCACTCGATCGACCAGATGCCAGAGATAAAGTTGAGAAATTACAGCAACAGTTGAGATGGAATTCGTTCCCTGGTGTGCATGCGCTATTATTGAAAGGTTGTACCAGCCCAAACACGTACGAGCAAGTTGTAACCTTGTTATCTCAGTTCACCCCATTATTGGATTTACCAGTAGTTGACCCTACTCAAAGTCTCGCATTTCCAATGAACGTTGTGTCACTACTTCCTTACATGCTTCTAAACTATGAGGATGCTAATGAATTGTGCATCAGAAGCGCTGAAAATATTGCACAAGTAATTACTATACGTTCAATCAATATCTTATACTCTAAAAACTGTAAATTTATAATATTTTCATTGATAGGTAAGTGCTGAGAAGGGAAAGAAACTGGAGAATTTAGGTACTGTCATGACGTTGTATAGTCGACGCACCTTCAGTAAAGAAAGTTTTCAGTGGACAAAATGTGTTGTTAAATATTTATATGACACGTATGCTCATCTCAGTTTCAATATGCTTGCATTCCTTGTGGAAGTACTTGAAAAAGGTCCAGGAAGTGTCGCGTTACCTGTGCTCAGTATTATACACTGCATGTTACATTATGTTGATCTAGCTTCACAAGCTGCGCAACCCATCAACACAGAACTTCTCAGAGTGATTTCAAAATACGTTGAGGTATGATTAAAAATTGATTACAAATGATAGTTAATTATGTATCTTTTGTATACATTTTTCATAACTAGTTGATACGTAATGATGTAATGTTAGGGTCCTCATTGGAAGGAAGCCCTTAAAATTTTAAAGCTCGTAGTCACGAGATCGTCAACATTAGTAGCACCACCTACTTCTGTGCACGGTTCATCCTGGGAATCTTCAATAGCATCTCCGCATCCAAGCTTCACCGATACCGAGATCTTTACCAAAAAAGAATTGCCCGGTAAAACAATATTCCTTATCATATACATTGCATGAATGTGGACATTAAAAATTATTAAGTTCTGTTTTTCCTCTTACAATGCGGAACACGCTCACTGCATGGATTGCTTATCTGATGATGTTCAGGTTGCGATAAAAATAATAATAACAATAAATTGTAAATTGTTCAAGAAATACATAGTTATTATTTTTTTAATTAAAATTTGTTCGCTTGCAAACACCCGAAATTTTACCAATTATTTATTTTTTTTCTAAGTTTTGATTATTTAATGTTCCGTTTGCACTGCCTTCTTAAAACTTTTAAATATATATTTGTAAAACAGGTAAATAAATATGTATTTTTTTAAAAAGTAAATGTATCAGTTGGTAAAATATTGGTGAACATTTTTATCTACAAATGTTTACTATAAAATTTAATTGATATGTTATACTTATAAATAGGAAGGACTATGGATTTCACGTTTGACTTATCTCAGACACCAGTAATTGGTAGACGATGGTTAATACGACAAGGCGTTGAAGAAAAGTCACTTGCTTCTCCTCGGTGTTCACTGTCTCTTTCACCAGCCGACAGCAATGCTGTTTCAGGTTGGAAAAGGCCATGGATGTCACAGGTAAAATAAAAATTGTTACATAATATAAAATATGTACAAGTGATATCTAACAACATCTACTGTTTAGGGTCGTGTTAGAGAATGCTTAGTAAATCTTCTAACAACATGTGGACAACGCGTTGGACTACCAAAGAGCCCATCTGTAAGTTCCTTTGCCTTAAGATCTTTTTCAGAAACTTATGTTGGTTTATACATTTATGTCCATTAGCTTTCCTGTAGAAAAACATTGTTATTATAACTGACTCTGGTTATGTACCCCTTTTTAGGATGAACACATTAGTTCAATGACATTATATAGCAAGGTAACAGGCTTCTTTAAATGCAGTCTGCACTTATTATCACAAGAGTAATAAAAAAAACATCTGTTTATACTCATATGTGATGTCCTGCCAGTACAGATATATTCACGCTTTAATATGCTTTAAATGATTTAACTTGCACAAAATTTTCGGAACAAAACAAGTTCGTTATCATTTTTCGTAGGATTATTGAGGCGCAGTAGATTTTTGTGTAGCATGTTAATTGTATGGAAAGTGGCATATCAAAATATGATGTACACGCGCATTATTGCAGTAATGCTGCTATGTAAATTAAAATCAGATATACGTAACGGAAATCGGTATTAATCACATAAATGCACAATAATAGTAAAAATTCACAGCATTGTTATATAGCAAACAAAGAAACTGAAGCGTCGTGTCAGATAAAGATCCTGTTGCTGTTTTGTCGCTTTTTATTCTAGTTGACTTAAGAGAAATATTTGTGATACAGGTGATATTCAGTCAGAGTTCAGATTTAATGGAAAGACAATCATCCATGGCTTCTTCGACGGAAGAAGTGTCAGGTGCAAATAACGATTTGAGTGGAGGTTCTAGAAGAGATGACGAACAGTTTGGTGTATTTAAAGACTTTGATTTCTTGGAGTATGAGAGCGAAAGCGTTGAAGTAAGTATCTTTACTAAATATTTATAATCCAACACTACTCAACAATTAAAAAAAAAAATGTCATTAATTCCTCGATAGGGTGAGAGTACTGACAATTTCAACTGGGGAGTAAGACGACGTCCTCTTAGCGAAGGAGAAGAAAGAGAACCAAGTCTGAGGCAATTTGAGGAAAGTTTAAGTGAAAAAACTCAATCATCTAGCAAACACACTAGTCGGGTAATTAAGTAACAGTTACTATTTAATTGTAAAGACTGAAATCTTTACAATTGGATCCGTAATGTATTAATATTATAGCGCGGTGTTGCGGAAGAATCATCTGATGACGAAGCTGGTTCAGAATCACCTTTGGACGAAGTACCCGGTGGATCTGGAGCGGGACAAGAAGCGAACAATATTCCTGGAATGTTCCCACCATCCTCTCTTTCCCTCATACCTAGCCGTACGCGCCACGATTCTTCGACAAGGTCTGACACATCGTAAGTTTCTCATTGAAACGTATAAAAGCCATGTTTAATTGATTTATATTTGTAATTTATTTACAGTGGCTCGAGCGCGGGAGATTTAGGTGACGTAACGCCTTGTAACGCATCGCCAAACCTATCGGCATTAATGCCATTCAGACAGGTTGTACGAGATGATGCAGAAGAAATTTGGCGGCAACAAATTCAAAATCTGATCACACAATCTTTGTATAACACCTTAGATTTTTTCCACTTGTTAAGCAGAATTCTAAGGGTGAGCATGTGATGTGTGTAATTTTTTTTATTAGAATTGATTGTAATACTATTTTATTATTACTATCAGGACGTAAGCAGTAAATCCGTCACTATTACACGAGAAGCCAGTGCCTTATTGTGTAATGGCAGTCCTGCTGCCACTCAATTAGGTTCTCATTTATCTAGTCACGCCGAATTACTTAGTTCCAAAGCTGAGCCACCTTTAATTTGGTTTTCCATTGCTATTTTTGCAAATCAGCGATTAAACGAATCATTACGTTTTGGGATGTTAGAAATCCAAGAGCATCTTGAAACTTTCCTCGACAAGAAGGATCATGCTACTGAAGTAAGTAATTAATAGATCTTGCTCTTCCGCTTCTTCCGGCTCTCAATAGGTGTTCCCAAGATCAAAAGCAAATTGAAAAGTCTATGTTGCATAATAATCTGTTATTAATACACGATTGTTTACAGTGCTTGGAAGCAGCAAAAGCAGCGGCAAAGCTTCAAGCATTAGGCGGTGGTCATACCACAGAGGCAGGTCTTGAAGAGATGCTCTTAGATTTAGGGAAAGCGCTTTATAAACTTCATCTCCAATTATTACTTTTAATAGAGGCTTCAAATAAAATGCTAGGTACTCTTATGAATGCTGCAAAAAACGTACAAATTCCGCTTCAAGATATATCAATAGAAATTGCGAATATGAAGATTGCTCTAAGTAGAGCGCTGGAAGAAAGCACAGAAAGCGAGAGAGGCACACCAACTCCAACACCCAGTCCTAGTCCCTTGCCCGGCACTGGTGCTGTCGAAGAAGTTGCCAGAGTCGCGGAGCTACTTAGAAACGCACGATGGTGTCCTGCACTTGAAGCTGTAAGACTGCACAGAGCACAGTGGCCAGGAGATCCGTTCCACGATGACGATGATGTAACGACTGCTGTTAATATGTACTGCAAATACTTAGGACAAGATAGATCTGGTAATATATTAACATCAATTATACTCTAATATTTTTCAAATGGATAAAATTAATAATTAAGATAAAGACAAATGAAATTAATCCTGATTCTCTGTTATAGATATTTTTGTGGTTACACGAAAATCTGACGAAATGTCAGAAATATTTAGTAGACTAATGGAAAGTTTATTCCAAGTTTTGGGGGCTGTTACCGGCCTAGAAACGTCTACGAAAGCAGCTCGATCTCAACACGATCATCGTAGCAACTCGAAAAACGATTGTTAACTTGACATGAGTTTTAATATAACATATATGGTATTATAGGCAGTTGTTTGTCTAAACTAAAGTCTTCGTATAATTTAACTGTACGTGCGTTTTATCCGTGTATCCTTGTATACGACATATGTATGTAAGTATACAAAGTGTTCTGCTACGGATTGGCATCATTTGAACACCCCTTCGATAGATGCTAATCCATAGTCGAATAGTTTGTAAACGTCACAAACTAATCGTCATAGAAATTTAGAAAAATACGCACGAGCGGAGGCATGATGTCGACGATTTTGTCGTCTCTTTTTTTTATCATGAGCGCAATAACGTACATATGTAAGTTCGGCAAAATAAATATTCGAAAGCTCAAAATTATTCGTTATTTCTGAAATTATTCACGTTTTCCGACAATGTTAGCTAGTAGCCGCTCTGTATTTAATATTCGCCCTGAACGCCCTGATCATCCCTACCAGCATTATCGTAGTTCAACAGAGTTCGTTAGAAGATTCGTCACTCAATCAGTTTTCAGTGCATTGAAGATTATTGATAACATGGTCTGTAAGCAAAATTCTATCATTTACTATCATTTAAATACAAAATCTTAATATTTACATATAAAAAAATTCAATATAGGAAGCTCCATCTGATGGTAATACACGGGAAATGGGCTACTTTGGAAATGAGTGGCCCACGTGTGGGAGTTTTAACCCGCGAAACGGTGAAAAGAGTGTAATTGCAGAAATGAAGTCATGGAATTCATTACCGGTATGAATTGTATTGAGTTTTTGTTTATAGTCAATATTTATATATACATATTTTTATATAGTGTTTCTATAGGCATTGAAAGACTGGATGTTTTATGTGTCTTTTATGCGTCTTACACGTAAATATAGTACAGAATTTTATACGTACCAAGTTCTTTGGAGCGTGCCTACACCAGCGTATCCTGAACCTCAAGTCACAGTTTCCGTGTTCTTTTATGTTGCAACAAGCAAAATTTATCCATCTCATTTTCCTGTCGATGTTAGTCATTTTCATTATATTAACATTCAAACAATTTTACTAACACATCTTATGTATATTCATAGGTCACGTACTGTTTCGAGGGACATCAATTTTTACACGATCTGAACATTATCTTCAGACCCAAATGGCTCTACGATATTTTGGATATGAAAACGATGATGTTTAAGACATTTACCTTCTGATACGTTATCATTCATTCGCAAACTAGACGCGCTGTGCCGATGCCAATTGGATTTACGTTTAAACATGCAAATCGTTGTAAACAGTAACGAGACTCTTAGGAAGCATATGCGTCGCTAAAATGTCGTAAAAGTAAGGGTGTCGGATTCGGCTCACGCCTGGTGTACTGGCTGAACACCAGACGTGCGTTTACTTCAATTGGTCAAGCAATAGGAGCAGGTGATAGCGGCTCTTAGCAGCATTGAAGGAAAACATACCTAGTGCACCGGTTGTTTTCAGCAACCCTTGCATATTGCTCGTTACTTTATTAACCCTTTGCGCAACACCTTGATGACTGCGGTCACGTATTCGTCACATTGCTAAACTTAAAATTCAATTCCAGTTGTAAATTCTGTGCTACACATGTATCGCAACAATAAGGCAAAGGGTTAACATTTTTTTCCAAAATCTAATAGGTAATTTTAACTGTTCTCTCCTGCGGAGTATATACCACACACTTGTCGCTCCTAAGGAATCTATTTAAATTTCCATCGAGTACATCGAGGAGGTGTAAACGGTGCGTTGGTCTTTCGGACGGTTACATTTTGTTTTTCTTCTTTTTTTTTTTTTTTTTTCAACGTCATTCGGTTTCGGTGATACCGACGACAAATAAAAGACAATTTCAAAACCTAACAAAGACTTCGCCGAGCTCTCGTGCACATGGTGGTCGAATGACACTGGGAGGTCTGTGTTTCTCGGCAGGAGCCTGGGATATCGACAACCACGTGTCGAGCATATCTGACTAGATCCACGCATCGTTTACGCTTTTGCTTTCACTAAACTGAACCGTATACTTTGTTAATACTTATGTTATATTTGATAAATCAATATATATATATATCTTTGATTGATTTTAAACAATTGACTTTTGTGTAATATCTTAACGTATGCTGATGACAGCAAGAATGACTATTTATAAAAATTAGTTGAATTTCCCGTATTCTAAGGGGTGTAATCTTATGCTTTGTGGAGAGAAGTGTTTTCTATAGTTTCCTTTGACCCAGCAGGTTGAAACCCAAGTGAAAACAGGTCAACAAGTGCAGTTCTTTACGGTGATCATGTTACCAAGGCATTTAAAAGCTCCGTTAGTAGCCAAATTTCAGGACAAGGGATACATTACAACGATTCTTGCAATTGTTGATATTTTTCTGAAATAAGGAATACATTTGGAACTGCATCGGTACCGAAAAGGAGTACGAGCTTCCACAAACAATCAATGGAAAATATGTGGGTCAAAAGTTAACCGGCAATAGGCGGTAGAGGCAACCACCGTTGCCTATTTATACGATGAAGATTTTTTGTCCGGACTTTGTCCTAAACATCACATCCGCCGAGGTGCTTCCTACGCGGACCGTGTTTTGCCGCGATCGCGGCTAACTGATGAAGGAAACGCAGCAGGAAAGACGGAGAAAGAGACGCGAAAGGAACCACCGCCTTACTTTCAGCAGCTTCAAACATCCGCTGCACCAGCCGCCACCAGATCTCGTTTACCTATCCTTCTTTCCCCTTTAGTTCCTTCTCAGAGAGACACACGCGTTCCTTCCTCTTCCTTTTCCGTTCCTCTTCTCTCCACCCATCCTTTGATTTTCCAGATAAGCATTTCTGACGAGACTCTGGCATCCGAAAGATCAAAGTGGTGAATTCAAATATTTAACACTTTTACGTTGATTTCAGGGACGAGTGACATTGGAGTGCGATATAGGTCTATTTTGACTAAGGATATAAAGAGGAGGAGACCCCCAACATTTGGACTTGGGAGAGCCTATTCGTTTCGTTACGGTTCAGACCTCGAAGTGGAAATGATTTGGTAACGGGTGTGATATCGGGTAACGTTTAGACCTAAAGACACATCTGGAGAGAACCGAGTGGACACGTCGACCTCCTTCGAGAAGAGAAACAAGAAGGGGGATGGTCCGTTGCGCGTGAACGGTGAGACACGTTACCCACGTGCAAAGCTACGTCTTGAATCACCAGCTGCCGATTCGCCGACGACCCCAGGAACCCTGGAGACGTACTAAAATTAGCAACCAGCACCCCCGCCTAGCCCTTACATGGCCACGCCATGGGCACACGCGCGGTTACTTTCAGAGAAAGAAAAAGAAAAGAAGAGGAAACAATAATAATCAGGGTCCAAACGGCACGAGTCGATCGTGCGCGAAATGTCACAGCTGGTGCACCAGCCGGGTGACCAATCATTATTCTTAAGTAAAATATTGCAATAAGAATAAAATATTACTATGTTTCATTTAAATATATAAAGATTGGAAAACGTGTAAGTTAATCAATTCTGTAATTTGTAATGTTAACGACACGAATCTCTAGTAAAGTTTAATCACTTCTTTATCATTGTAAAGGACAGGAAGTACCGGAGGATGGATTACCCAGTTAACCACATGGCTCCTGTATGAATGAACGGTGTAACGAATGAACCTGTACGATATGCCTAGGAAACCGAGTTGATGCCCTTATTAACCCTTCTGTTAATAACCAGGTACCTATCCATTTCCAGTTCGACATTATATTCTACTTATTCGAGATACCCATTCCCTTCAGTTCAAGAATGTACTTATTTCTCTGTGTAGCCTCTCTGATAGGGGATGGTTAATTTCACTAAATTGCATTTGTTTCCACACGCTCAACGATACCAGGGTAATAAACATGTCTAAATTCTTTTAAACTGTTTCGAGAATTTGAAATTTAAATGGTACATATCGGATGGTCTGGAAACGGTCACGATCGCGTTGGGTTTAGAGCAACGAATCACTCCGCGGCTACTTTTGCGATCGATCCGCCGTCGTAGAGGAATCCGTGGAATCTGTTTCTATGGTATACACTTCCAAGTTCATTGTCCTCGATATATCTGGTAGGCCACAGAAGCCCCGAAACGAGAGATCCTTTTGGTCTCGTCGTGGTACTGGTGCTCCGTTCCAAGTACATCTGCGCCGAGCGGATGCAGCCTGCATTTTATGACCGCCCAATGCAACCGATTCTCATTCGTGCACCCGTACTCACACCCTCCACCACTTTCAGCACGCGGTACAACGACTTCTATAATTAGATTTCCTTCCCCTTTAGCTTAGACACCTTCGAGCATGATCTCCGTGTGCCCCCGCGAATCTTACAGGGGGAGTACACCACCTCCGGGACATACGGTACCTTGTTCGATCATCGCTGAATTATTACCTTTCCGAGCTTTTGTTACGGTAGCTTGCTTATCGGTCAAAGTTCCTTTTTTACCTATTGATAGAATGGTCAACCCATTCGTCACGAGTCATTTGACTGGCGTCACCTTTTGCATTTGAATACCGATCCACGACTTAGGTATTCGAATAACGATCTATATGTTCGAACAGGATGACATTA